>NW_028324228.1:7531071-7843928 GCF_054372755.1 Phalangium opilio
CGAGCCCATCCGGGAGCTGTGTTGTGAGGTCTTAGATGTAGTGTAAATATCAGAGTTTTTTAAAAATACCTGACGAACATTTAATCGTTGGGCTTCCGTTTCAATGGTTAACGCCGTCGGCTGTTAACCGAAAGGTTGGTGGTTCGAGCCCATCCAGGAGCGGTGTTGTGAGGTCTTAGATGTAACGTAAAATTCAGAGTTTTTTAAAAATACCTGACGAACATTTAATCTTTGGGCTTCCGTGGCGCAATGGTTAGCGCGTTCAGCTGTTATTCAAAAGGTTTGTGGTTCGAGCCCATCCGGGAGCGGTGTTTTGAAGTCTCGGATGTGACGTAAAAAGTCAGAGTTTTTCCACAATACCTGACGACCATTTCATTTCTGAGCTTCCTTGGCTCGAAGGTTAGCGCGTTCGGATGTTAACCAAAAGGTTATTGGTTCGAGCCCACCCGGGAGCGGTGTTGTGAGCTCTCAAATGTAACGTAAAAAGCCAAAGTTTTTCCACAATACCTGACGACCGTTTATTTTTTGAGCTTCCGTGGCGCAATGGTTAGCGCGTTCGTCTGTTAACCGAAAGGTTGGTGGTTCGAGCCCACCCGGGAGCGGTGTTGTGAGATCTCAAACGTAATGTCAAATGCCAAAGTTTTTCCACAATACCTGACGAACATTTAATCTTTGGGCTTCCGTGGCGCAATGGTTAGCGCGTTCGGCAGTTAACTGAAAGGTTGGTGGTTCGAGACCATCCGGGAGCGGTGTTGTGAGGTCTCAGATGTGACGTAAAAAGTCAAAATTTTTCCACAATACCTGACGAACATTTAATTTTTGGGCTTCCGTGGCGCAATGGTTAGCGCGTTCGGCTGTTAACCGAAAGGTTGGTGGTTCGAGCCCACCCGGGAGCGGTGTTGTGAAATCTCATATGTAACGTAAAAATCCAAACTTTTTCCACAATACCTGACGAACATTTAATCGTTGGGCTTCCGTTGCGCAATGGTTAACGCCGTCGGCTGTTACCGAAAGGTTGGTGGTTCGAGCCCATCCGGAAGCGGTGTTGTGAGGTCTTAGATGTAACGTAAAATTCAGAGTTTTTTAAAAATAACTGACGAACATTTAATTTTTGGGCTTCCTTGGCGCAATGGTTAGAGCGTTCAGCTGTTATTCAAAAGGTTTGTGGTTCGAGCCCATCCGGGAGCGGTGTTGTGAAGTCTCAGATGTGACGTAAAAAGTCAAAGTTTTTCCACAATACCTGACGACCATTTCATTTCTGAGCTTCCTTGGCTCCATGGTTAGCGTGTTCGGATGTTAACCTTAAGGTTGGTGGTTCGAGCCCACCCAAGAGCAGTGTTGTGAAGTCTCAAATGTAACGTAAAAAGTCAAAGTTTTTCCACATACCTGACGACAATTTAATTTTTGAGCTTCCGTGGCGCAATGGTTAGCGCGTTCGGCTGTTAACCGAAAGGTTGGTGGTTCGAGCCCATCCGGGAGCGGTGTTGTGAGGTCTCAGATGTGACGTAAAAAGTCAAAGTTTTTCCACAATACCTGACGACCATTTCATTTCTGAGCTTCCGTGGCGCAATGGTTAGCGCGTTCGGCTGTTAACCGAAAGGTTGGTGGTTCGAGCCCACCCGGGAGCGGTGTTGTGAAATCTCACATGTAACGTAAAAATCCAAAGTTTTTCCACAATACCTGACGAACATTTAATCGTTGGGCTTCCGTTGCGCAATGGTTAACGCCGTCGGCTGTTAACCGAAAGGTTGGTGGTTCGAGCCCATCCGGGAGCGGTGTTGTGAGGTCTTAGATGTAACGTAAAATTCAGAGTTTTTTAAAAATAACTGACGAACATTTAATTTTTGGGCTTCCGTGGCGCAATGGTTAGCGCGTTCGGCTGTTAACCGAAAGGTTGGTGGTTCGAGCCCATCCGGGAGCGGTAATGTGAGGTCTTAGATGTAACGTAAAATTCAGAGTTTTTTAAAAATAACTGACGAACATTTAATTTTTGGTCTTCCGTGGCGCAATGGTTATAGCGTTCAGATGTTATTCAAAAGGTTTGTGGTTCGAGCCCATCCGGGAGCGGTGTTGTGAAGTCTCAGATGTGACGTAAAAAGTCAAAGTTTTTCCACAATACCTGACGAACATTTAATCTTTGGGCTTCCGTGGCGCAATGGTTAGCGCGTTCGGCTGTTAACCGAAAGGTTGGTGGTTCGAGCCCACCCGGGAGCGGTGTTGTGAGATCTCACATGTAACGTAAAAATCCAAAGTTTTTCCACAATACCTGACGAACATTTAATTTTTGGGCTTCCGTGAAGCAATGGTTAACGCCGTCGGCTGTTAACCGAAAGGTTGGTGGTTCGAGCCCATCCGGGAGCTGTGTTGTGAGGTCTTAGTTGTAGTGTAAAATTCAGAGTTTTTTAAAAATAACTGACGAACATTTAATTTTTGGGCTACCGTGGCGCAATGGTTAGCGCGTTCGGCTGTTAACCGAAAGGTTGGTGGTTCTAGCCCACCCGGGAGCGGTGTTGTGAGATCTCAAACGTAATGTCAAATGCCAAAGTTTTTCCACAATACCTGACGAACATTTAGTCTTTGGGCTTCCGTGGCGCAATGGTTAGCGCGTTCGGCAGTTAACTGAAAGGTTGGTGGTTCGAGACCATCCGGGAGCGGTGAAGTGAAATCTCACATGTAACGTAAAAATCCAAAGTTTTTCCACAATACCTGACGAACATTTAATTTTTGGGCTTCCGTGAAGCAATGGTTAACGCCGTCGGCTGTTAACCGAAAGGTTGGTGGTTCGAGCCCATCCGGGAGCTGTGTTGTGAGGTCTTAGTTGTAGTGTAAAATTCAGAGTTTTTTAAAAATAACTGACGAACATTTAATTTTTGGGCTTCCGTGGCGCAATGGTTAGCGCGTTCGGCTGTTAACCGAAAGGTTGGTGGTTCTAGCCCACCCGGGAGCGGTGTTGTGAGATCTCAAACGTAATGTCAAATGCCAAAGTTTTTCCACAATACCTGACGAACATTTAGTCTTTGGGCTTCCGTGGCGCAATGGTTAGCGCGTTCGGCAGTTAACTGAAAGGTTGGTGGTTCGAGACCATCCGGGAGCGGTGTTGTGAGGTCTCAGATGTGACGTAAAAAGTCAAAGTTTTTCCACAATACCTGACGACCATTTAATTTTTGAGCTTCCGTGGCGCAATGGTTAGCGCGTTCGGCTGTTAACCGAAAGGTTGGTGGTTCGAGCCCACCCGGGAGCGGTGAAGTGAAATCTCACATGTAACGTAAAAATCCAAAGTTTTTCCACAATACCTGACGAACATTTAATCGTTGGGCTTCCGTTTCAATGGTTAACGCCGTCGGCTGTTAACCGAAAGGTTGGTGGTTCGAGCCCATCCGGGAGCGGTGTTGTGAGGTCTTAGATGTAACGTAAAATTCAGAGTTTTTTAAAAACAACTGACGAACATTTAATTTTTGGGCTGCCGTGGCGCAATGGTTAGCGCGTTCGGCTGTTAACCGAAAGGTTGGTGGTTCGAGCCCATCCGGGAGCGGTAATGTGAGGTCTTAGATGTAACGTAAAATTCAGAGTTTTTTAAAAATACCTGACGAACATTTAATCTTTGGGCTTCCGTGGCGCAATGGTTAGCGCGTTCGGCTGTTAACCGAAAGGTTATTGGTTCGAGCCCACCCGGGAGCGGTGTTGTGAGCTCTCAAATGTAACGTAAAAAGCCAAAGTTTTTCCACAATACCTGACGACCGTTTATTTTTTGAGCTTCCGTGGCGCAATGGTTAGCGCGTTCGGCTGTTAACCGAAAGGTTGGTGGTTCGAGCCCATCCGGGAGCGGTAATGTGAGGTCTTAGATGTAACGTAAAATTCAGAGTTTTTTAAAAATACCTGACGAACATTTAATCTTTGGGCTTCCGTGGCGCAATGGTTAGCGCGTTCGGCTGTTAACCGAAAAGTTGGTGGTTCGAGCCCATCCGTGAGCGGTGTTGTGAGGTCTCAGATGTGACGTAAAAAGTCAAAGTTTTTCCACAATACCTGACGAACATTTAATTTTTGGGCTTCCGTGAAGCAATGGTTAACGCCGTCGGCTGTTAACCGAAAGGTTGGTGGTTCGAGCCCATCCGGGAGCTGTGTTGTGAGGTCTTAGATGTAGTGTAAATATCAGAGTTTTTTAAAAATACCTGACGAACATTTAATCGTTGGGCTTCCGTTTCAATGGTTAACGCCGTCGGCTGTTAACCGAAAGGTTGGTGGTTCGAGCCCATCCAGGAGCGGTGTTGTGAGGTCTTAGATGTAACGTAAAATTCAGAGTTTTTTAAAAATACCTGACGAACATTTAATCTTTGGGCTTCCGTGGCGCAATGGTTAGCGCGTTCAGCTGTTATTCAAAAGGTTTGTGGTTCGAGCCCATCCGGGAGCGGTGTTTTGAAGTCTCGGATGTGACGTAAAAAGTCAGAGTTTTTCCACAATACCTGACGACCATTTCATTTCTGAGCTTCCTTGGCTCGAAGGTTAGCGCGTTCGGATGTTAACCAAAAGGTTATTGGTTCGAGCCCACCCGGGAGCGGTGTTGTGAGCTCTCAAATGTAACGTAAAAAGCCAAAGTTTTTCCACAATACCTGACGACCGTTTATTTTTTGAGCTTCCGTGGCGCAATGGTTAGCGCGTTCGTCTGTTAACCGAAAGGTTGGTGGTTCGAGCCCACCCGGGAGCGGTGTTGTGAGATCTCAAACGTAATGTCAAATGCCAAAGTTTTTCCACAATACCTGACGAACATTTAATCTTTGGGCTTCCGTGGCGCAATGGTTAGCGCGTTCGGCAGTTAACTGAAAGGTTGGTGGTTCGAGACCATCCGGGAGCGGTGTTGTGAGGTCTCAGATGTGACGTAAAAAGTCAAAATTTTTCCACAATACCTGACGAACATTTAATTTTTGGGCTTCCGTGGCGCAATGGTTAGCGCGTTCGGCTGTTAACCGAAAGGTTGGTGGTTCGAGCCCACCCGGGAGCGGTGTTGTGAAATCTCATATGTAACGTAAAAATCCAAACTTTTTCCACAATACCTGACGAACATTTAATCGTTGGGCTTCCGTTGCGCAATGGTTAACGCCGTCGGCTGTTACCGAAAGGTTGGTGGTTCGAGCCCATCCGGAAGCGGTGTTGTGAGGTCTTAGATGTAACGTAAAATTCAGAGTTTTTTAAAAATAACTGACGAACATTTAATTTTTGGGCTTCCTTGGCGCAATGGTTAGAGCGTTCAGCTGTTATTCAAAAGGTTTGTGGTTCGAGCCCATCCGGGAGCGGTGTTGTGAAGTCTCAGATGTGACGTAAAAAGTCAAAGTTTTTCCACAATACCTGACGACCATTTCATTTCTGAGCTTCCTTGGCTCCATGGTTAGCGTGTTCGGATGTTAACCTTAAGGTTGGTGGTTCGAGCCCACCCAAGAGCAGTGTTGTGAAGTCTCAAATGTAACGTAAAAAGTCAAAGTTTTTCCACATACCTGACGACAATTTAATTTTTGAGCTTCCGTGGCGCAATGGTTAGCGCGTTCGGCTGTTAACCGAAAGGTTGGTGGTTCGAGCCCATCCGGGAGCGGTGTTGTGAGGTCTCAGATGTGACGTAAAAAGTCAAAGTTTTTCCACAATACCTGACGACCATTTCATTTCTGAGCTTCCGTGGCGCAATGGTTAGCGCGTTCGGCTGTTAACCGAAAGGTTGGTGGTTCGAGCCCACCCGGGAGCGGTGTTGTGAAATCTCACATGTAACGTAAAAATCCAAAGTTTTTCCACAATACCTGACGAACATTTAATCGTTGGGCTTCCGTTGCGCAATGGTTAACGCCGTCGGCTGTTAACCGAAAGGTTGGTGGTTCGAGCCCATCCGGGAGCGGTGTTGTGAGGTCTTAGATGTAACGTAAAATTCAGAGTTTTTTAAAAATAACTGACGAACATTTAATTTTTGGGCTTCCGTGGCGCAATGGTTAGCGCGTTCGGCTGTTAACCGAAAGGTTGGTGGTTCGAGCCCATCCGGGAGCGGTAATGTGAGGTCTTAGATGTAACGTAAAATTCAGAGTTTTTTAAAAATAACTGACGAACATTTAATTTTTGGTCTTCCGTGGCGCAATGGTTATAGCGTTCAGATGTTATTCAAAAGGTTTGTGGTTCGAGCCCATCCGGGAGCGGTGTTGTGAAGTCTCAGATGTGACGTAAAAAGTCAAAGTTTTTCCACAATACCTGACGAACATTTAATCTTTGGGCTTCCGTGGCGCAATGGTTAGCGCGTTCGGCTGTTAACCGAAAGGTTGGTGGTTCGAGCCCACCCGGGAGCGGTGTTGTGAGATCTCACATGTAACGTAAAAATCCAAAGTTTTTCCACAATACCTGACGAACATTTAATCTTTGGGCTTCCGTTGCGCAATGGTTAACGCCGTCGGCTGTTAACCGAAAGGTTGGTGGTTTGAGCCCATCCGGGAGCGGTGTTGTGAGGTCTTAGATGTAACGTAAAATTCAGAGTTTTTTAAAAATAACTGACGAATATTAAATTTTTGGGCTTCCGTGGCGCAATGTTTAGAGCGTTCAGCTGTTATTCAAAAGGTTTGTGGTTCGAGCCCATCCGGGAGCGGTGTTGTGAAGTCTCAGATGTGACGTAAAAAGTCAAAGTTTTTCCACAATACCTGACGAACATTTAATCTTTGGGCTTCCGTTGCGCAATGGTTAACGCCGTCGGCTGTTAACCGAAAGGTTGGTGGTTTGAGCCCATCCGGAAGCGGTGTTGTGAGGTCTTAGATATAACGTAAAATTCAGAGTTTTTTAAAAATAACTGACGAACATTTAATTTTTGGTCTTCCGTGGCGCAATGGTTATAGCGTTCAGATGTTATTCAAAAGGTTTGTGGTTCGAGCCCATCCGGGAGCGGTGTTGTGAAGTCTCAGATGTAACGTAAAAATCCAAACTTTTTCCACAATACCTGACGAACATTTAATCGTTGGGCTTCCGTTGCGCAATGGTTAACGCCGTCGGCTGTTACCGAAAGGTTGGTGGTTCGAGCCCATCCGGAAGCGGTGTTGTGAGGTCTTAGATGTAACGTAAAATTCAGAGTTTTTTAAAAATCACTGACGAACATTTAATTTTTGGGCTTCCTTGGCGCAATGGTTAGAGCGTTCAGCTGTTATTCAAAAGGTTTGTGGTTCGAGCCCATCCGGGAGCGGTGTTGTGAAGTCTCAGATGTGACGTAAAAAGTCAAAGTTTTTCCACATACCTGACGACCATTTAATTTTTGAGCTTCCGTGGCGCAATGGTTAGCGCGTTCGGCTGTTAACCGAAAGGTTGGTGGTTCGAGCCCATCCGGGAGCGGTGTTGTGAGGTCTCAGATGTGACGTAAAAAGTCAAAGTTTTTCCACAATACCTGACGACCATTTCATTTCTGAGCTTCCGTGGCGCAATGGTTAGCGCGTTCGGCTGTTAACCGAAAGGTTGGTGGTTCGAGCCCACCCGGGAGCGGTGTTGTGAAATCTCACATGTAACGTAAAAATCCAAAGTTTTTCCACAATACCTGACGAACATTTAATCGTTGGGCTTCCGTTGCGCAATGGTTAACGCCGTCGGCTGTTAACCGAAAGGTTGGTGGTTCGAGCCCATCCGGGAGCGGTGTTGTGAGGTCTTAGATGTAACGTAAAATTCAGAGTTTTTTAAAAATAACTGACGAACATTTAATTTTTGGGCTTCCGTGGCGCAATGGTTAGCGCGTTCGGCTGTTAACCGAAAGGTTGGTGGTTCGAGCCCATCCGGGAGCGGTAATGTGAGGTCTTAGATGTAACGTAAAATTCAGAGTTTTTTAAAAATACCTGACGAACATTTAATCTTTGGGCTTCCGTGGCGCAATGGTTAGCGCGTTCGGCTGTTAACCGAAAGGTTGGTGGTTCGAACCCACCCGGGATCGGTGTTGTGAGCTCTCACATGTAACGTAAAAAGCCAAAGTGTTTCCACAATAGACGACGACCATTTAATTTTTGGGCTTCCGTTGCGCAATGGTTAACGCCGTCGGCTGTTAACCGAAAGGTTGGTGGTTCGAGCCCATCCGGGAGCTGTGTTGTGAGGTCTTAGATGTAACGTAAAATTCAGAGTTTTTTAAAAATAACTGACGAACATTTAATTTTTGGTCTTCCGTGGCGCAATGGTTATAGCGTTCAGATGTTATTCAAAAGGTTTGTGGTTCGAGCCCATCCGGGAGCGGTGTTGTGAAGTCTCAGATGTGACGTAAAAAGTCAAAGTTTTTCCACAATACCTGACGAACATTTAATCTTTGGGCTTCCGTGGCGCAATGGTTAGCGCGTTCGGCTGTTAACCGAAAGGTTGGTGGTTCGAGCCCACCCGGGAGCGGTGTTGTGAGATCTCACATGTAACGTAAAAATCCAAAGTTTTTCCACAATACCTGACGAACATTTAATCTTTGGGCTTCCGTTGCGCAATGGTTAACGCCGTCGGCTGTTAACCGAAAGGTTGGTGGTTTGAGCCCATCCGGGAGCGGTGTTGTGAGGTCTTAGATGTAACGTAAAATTCAGAGTTTTTTAAAAATAACTGACGAATATTAAATTTTTGGGCTTCCGTGGCGCAATGTTTAGAGCGTTCAGCTGTTATTCAAAAGGTTTGTGGTTCGAGCCCATCCGGGAGCGGTGTTGTGAAGTCTCAGATGTGACGTAAAAAGTCAAAGTTTTTCCACAATACCTGACGAACATTTAATCTTTGGGCTTCCGTTGCGCAATGGTTAACGCCGTCGGCTGTTAACCGAAAGGTTGGTGGTTTGAGCCCATCCGGAAGCGGTGTTGTGAGGTCTTAGATATAACGTAAAATTCAGAGTTTTTTAAAAATAACTGACGAACATTTAATTTTTGGTCTTCCGTGGCGCAATGGTTATAGCGTTCAGATGTTATTCAAAAGGTTTGTGGTTCGAGCCCATCCGGGAGCGGTGTTGTGAAGTCTCAGATGTGACGTAAAAAGTCAAAGTTTTTCCACAATGCCTGACGAACATTTAATCTTTGGGCTTCCGTTGCGCAATGGTTAACGCCGTCGGCTGTTAACCGAAAGGTTGGTGGTTTGAGCCCATCCGGGAGCGGTGTTGTGAGGTCTTAGATGTAACGTAAAAAGTCAAAGTTTTTCCACAATACCTGACGAACATTTAATCTTTGGGCTTCCGTGGCGCAATGGTTAGCGCGTTCGGCTGTTAACCGAAAGGTTGGTGGTTCGAGCCCATCCGTGAGCGGTGTTGTGAGGTCTCAGATGTGACGTAAAAAGTCAAAATTTTTCCACAATACCTGACGAACATTTAATTTTTGGGCTTCCGTGGCGCAATGGTTAGCGCGTTCGGCTGTTAACCGAAAGGTTGGTGGTTCGAGCCCACCCGGGAGCGGTGTTGTGAAATCTCATATGTAACGTAAAAATCCAAACTTTTTCCACAATACCTGACGAACATTTAATCGTTGGGCTTCCGTTGCGCAATGGTTAACGCCGTCGGCTGTTACCGAAAGGTTGGTGGTTCGAGCCCATCCGGGAGCGGTGTTGTGAGGTCTCAGATGTGACGTAAAAAGTCAAAGTTTTTCCACAATACCTGACGACCATTTCATTTCTGAGCTTCCGTGGCGCAATGGTTAGCGCGTTCGGCTGTTAACCGAAAGGTTGGTGGTTCGAGCCCACCCGGGAGCGGTGTTGTGAAATCTCACATGTAACGTAAAAATCCAAAGTTTTTCCACAATACCTGACGAACATTTAATCGTTGGGCTTCCGTTGCGCAATGGTTAACGCCGTCGGCTGTTAACCGAAAGGTTGGTGGTTCGAGCCCATCCGGGAGCGGTGTTGTGAGGTCTTAGATGTAACGTAAAATTCAGAGTTTTTTAAAAATAACTGACGAACATTTAATTTTTGGGCTTCCGTGGCGCAATGGTTAGCGCGTTCGGCTGTTAACCGAAAGGTTGGTGGTTCGAGCCCATCCGGGAGCGGTAATGTGAGGTCTTAGATGTAACGTAAAATTCAGAGTTTTTTAAAAATACCTGACGAACATTTAATCTTTGGGCTTCCGTGGCGCAATGGTTAGCGCGTTTGGCTGTTAACCGAAAGGTTGGTGGTTCGAACCCACCCGGGATCGGTGTTGTGAGCTCTCACATGTAACGTAAAAAGCCAAAGTGTTTCCACAATAGCCGACGACCATTTAATTTTTGGGCTTCCGTTGCGCAATGGTTAACGCCGTCGGCTGTTAACCGAAAGGTTGGTGGTTCGAGCCCATCCGGGAGCTGTGTTGTGAGGTCTTAGATGTAACGTAAAATTCAGAGTTTTTTAATAATAACTGACGAACATTTAATTTTTGGGCTTCCGTGGCGCAATGGTTAGAGCGTTCAGCTGTTATTCAAAAGGTTTGTGGTTCGAGCCCATCCGGGAGCGGTGTTGTGAAGTCTCAGATGTGACGTAAAAAGTCAAAGTTTTTCCACAATACCTGACGAACATTTAATCTTTGGGCTTCCGTTGCGCAATGGTTAACGCCGTCGGCTGTTAACCGAAAGGTTGGTGGTTTGAGCCCATCCGGGAGCGGTGTTGTGAGGTCTTAGATGTAACGTAAAATTCAGAGTTTTTTAAAAATAACTGACGAACATTTAATTTTTGGGCTTCCGTGGCGCAATGGTTAGCGCGTTCGGCTGTTAACCGAAAGGTTGGTGGTTCGAGCCCATCCGGGAGCGGTAATGTGAGGTCTTAGATGTAACGTAAAATTCAGAGTTTTTTAAAAATACCTGACGAACATTTAATCTTTGGGCTTCCGTGGCGCAATGGTTAGCGCGTTCGGCTGTTAACCGAAAGGTTGGTGGTTCGAGCCCATCCGGGATCGGTGTTGTGAGCTCTCACATGTAACGTAAAAAGCCAAAGTGTTTCCACAATAGCCGACGACCATTTAATTTTTGGGCTTCCGTTGCGCAATGGTTAACGCCGTCGGCTGTTAACCGAAAGGTTGGTGGTTCGAGCCCATCCGGGAGCTGTGTTGTGAGGTCTTAGATGTAACGTAAAATTCAGAGTTTTTTAAAAATAACTGACGAACATTTAATTTTTGGTCTTCCGTGGCGCAATGGTTATAGCGTTCAGATGTTATTCAAAAGGTTTGTGGTTCGAGCCCATCCGGGAGCGGTGTTGTGAAGTCTCAGATGTGACGTAAAAAGTCAAAGTTTTTCCACAATACCTGACGAACATTTAATCTTTGGGCTTCCGTGGCGCAATGGTTAGCGCGTTCGGCTGTTAACCGAAAGGTTGGTGGTTCGAGTCCACCCGGGAGCGGTGTTGTGAGATCTCACATGTAACGTAAAAATCCAAAGTTTTTCCACAATACCTGACGAACATTTAACCTTTGGGCTTCCGTTGCGCAATGGTTAACGCCGTCGGCTGTTAACCGAAAGGTTGGTGGTTCGAGCCCATCCGGGAGCGGTAATGTGAGGTCTTAGATGTAACGTAAAATTCAGAGTTTTTTAAAAATACCTGACGAACATTTAATCTTTGGGCTTCCGTGGCGCAATGGTTAGCGCGTTCGGCTGTTAACTGAAAGGTTGGTGGTTCGAGCCCACCCGGGATCGGTGTTGTGAGCTCTCACATGTAACGTAAAAAGCCAAAGTGTTTCCACAATAGCCGACGACCATTTAATTTTTGGGCTTCCGTTGCGCAATGGTTAACGCCGTCGGCTGTTAACCGAAAGGTTGGTGGTTCGAGCCCACCCGGGAGCGGTGTTGTGAGATCTCACATGTAACGTAAAAATCCAAAGTTTTTCCACAATACCTGACGAACATTTAATCTTTGGGTTTCCGTGGCGCAATGGTTAGCGCGTTCGGCTGTTAACCGAAAGGTTGGTGGTTCGAGCCCACCCGGGAGCGGTGTTGTGAAATCTCACATGTAACCTAAAAATCCAAAGTTTTTCCACAATACCTGACGAACATTTCATTTTTGGGCTTCCGTGGCGCAATGGTTAGCGCGATCGGCTGTTAACCGAAAGGTTGGTGGTTCGAGCCCATCCGGGAGCGGTGTTGTGAGGTCTTAGATGTAACGTAAAATTCAGAGTTTTTTAAAAATACCTGACGAACATTTAATCTTTGGGCTTCCGTGGCGCAATGGTTAGCGCGTTCGGCTGTTAACTGAAAGGTTGGTGGTTCGAGCCCACCCGGGATCGGTGTTGTGAGCTCTCACATGTAACGTAAAAAGCCAAAGTGTTTCCACAATAGCCGACGACCATTTAATTTTTGGGCTTCCGTTGCGCAATGGTTAACGCCGTCGGCTGTTAACCGAAAGGTTGGTGGTTCGAGCCCATCTGGGAGCTGTGTTGTGAGGTCTTAGATGTAACGTAAAATTCAGAGTTTTTTAAAAATAACTGACGAACATTTAATTTTTGGGCTTCCGTGGCGCAATGGTTAGAGCGTTCAGCTGTTATTCAAAAGGTTTGTGGTTCGAGCCAATCCGGGAGCGGTGTTGTGAAGTCTCAGATGTGACGTAAAAAGTCAAAGTTTTTCCACAATACCTGACGAACATTTAATCTTTGGGCTTCCGTGGCGCAATGGTTAACGCCGTCGGCTTTTAACCGAAAGGTTGGTGGTTCGAGCCCACCCGGGAGCGGTGTTGTGAGCTCTCACATGTAACGTAAAAAGTCAAAGTGTTTCCACAATACCCGACGACCATTTAATTTTTGGGCTTCCGTGGCGCAATGGTTAGCGCGTTCGGCTGTTAACCGAAAGGTTGGTGGTTCGAGCCCATCCGTGAGCGGTGTTGTGAGGTCTCAGATGTGACGTAAAAAGTCAAAGTTTTTCCACAATACCTGACGAACATTTAATTTTTGGGCTTCCGTGAAGCAATGGTTAGCGCGTTCGGCTGTTAACCGAAAGGTTGGTGGTTCGAGCCCATCCGGGAGCGGTGTTGTGAGGTCTTAGATGTAACGTAAAATTCAGAGTTTTTGAAAAATAACTGACGAACATTTAATTTTTGGGCTTCCGTGGCGCAATGGTTAGCGCGTTCGGCTGTTAACCGAAAGGTTGGTGGTTCGAGCCCACCCGGGAGCGGTGTTGTGAGATCTCACATGTAACGTAAAAATCCAAAGTTTTTCCACAATACCTGACGAACATTTAATCTTTGGGTTTCCGTGGCGCAATGGTTAGCGCGTTCGGCTGTTAACCGAAAGGTTGGTGGTTCGAGCCCACCCGGGAGCGGTGTTGTGAAATCTCACATGTAACCTAAAAATCCAAAGTTTTTCCACAATACCTGACGAACATTTCATATTTGGGCTTCCGTGGCGCAATGGTTAGCGCGATCGGCTGTTAACCGAAAGGTTGGTGGTTCGAGACCATCCGGGAGCGGTGTTGTGAGGTCTTAGATGTAACGTAAAATTCAGAGTTTTTTAAAAATAACTGACGAACATTTAATTTTTGGGCTTCCGTGGCGCAATGGTTAGAGCGTTCGGCTGTTAACCGAAAGGTTGGTGGTTCGAGCCCACCCGGGAGCGGTGTTGTGAGCTCTCACATGTAACGTAAAAAGCCAAAATGTTTCCACAATACCCGACGACCATTTAATTTTTGGGCTTCCGTGGCGCAATGGTTAGCGCGTTCGGCTGTTAACCGAAAGGTTGGTGGTTCGAGCCCATCCGGGAGCGGTGTTGTGAGGTCTTAGATGTAACGTAAAATTCAGAGTTTTTTAAAAATACCTGACGAACATTTAATCTTTGGGCTTCCGTGGCGCAATGGTTAGCGCGTTCGGCTGTTAACCGAAAGGTTGGTGGTTCGAGCCCACCCGGGAGCGGTGTTGTGAGATCTCACATGTAACGTAAAAATCCAAAGTTTTTCCACAATACCTGACGAACATTTAATCTTTGGGTTTCCGTGGCGCAATGGTTAGCGCGTTCGGCTGTTAACCGAAAGGTTGGTGGTTCGAGCCCACCCGGGAGCGGTGTTGTGAAATCTCACATGTAACCTAAAAATCCAAAGTTTTTCCACAATACCTGACGAACATTTCATATTTGGGCTTCCGTGGCGCAATGGTTAGCGCGATCGGCTGTTAACCGAAAGGTTGGTGGTTCGAGACCATCCGGGAGCGGTGTTGTGAGGTCTTAGATGTAACGTAAAATTCAGAGTTTTTTAAAAATAACTGACGAACATTTAATTTTTGGGCTTCCGTGGCGCAATGGTTAGAGCGTTCGGCTGTTAACCGAAAGGTTGGTGGTTCGAGCCCACCCGGGAGCGGTGTTGTGAGCTCTCACATGTAACGTAAAAAGCCAAAATGTTTCCACAATACCCGACGACCATTTAATTTTTGGGCTTCCGTGGCGCAATGGTTAGCGCGTTCGGCTGTTAACCGAAAGGTTGGTGGTTCGAGCCCATCCGGGAGCGGTGTTGTGAGGTCTTAGATGTAACGTAAAATTCAGAGTTTTTTAAAAATACCTGACGAACATTTAATCTTTGGGCTTCCGTGGCGCAATGGTTAGCGCGTTCGGCTGTTAACTGAAAGGTTGGTGGTTCGAGCCCACCCGGGATCGGTGTTGTGAGCTCTCACATGTAACGTAAAAAGCCAAAGTGTTTCCACAATACCTGACGAACATTTAATCTTTGGGCTTCCGTGGCGCAATGGTTAACGCCGTCGGCTGTTAACCGAAAGGTTGGTGGTTCGAGCCCACCCGGGAGCGGTGTTGTGAGCTCTCACATGTAACGTAAAAAGTCAAAGTGTTTCCACAATACCCGACGACCATTTAATTTTTGGGCTTCCGTGGCGCAATGGTTAGCGCGTTCGGCTGTTAACCGAAAGGTTGGTGGTTCGAGCCCATCCGTGAGCGGTGTTGTGAGGTCTCAGATGTGACGTAAAAAGTCAAAGTTTTTCCACAATACCTGACGAACATTTAATTTTTGGGCTTCCGTGAAGCAATGGTTAGCGCGTTCGGCTGTTAACCGAAAGGTTGGTGGTTCGAGCCCATCCGGGAGCGGTGTTGTGAGGTCTTAGATGTAACGTAAAATTCAGAGTTTTTGAAAAATAACTGACGAACATTTAATTTTTGGGCTTCCGTGGCGCAATGGTTAGCGCGTTCGGCTGTTAACCGAAAGGTTGGTGGTTCGAGCCCACCCGGGAGCGGTGTTGTGAGATCTCACATGTAACGTAAAAATCCAAAGTTTTTCCACAATACCTGACGAACATTTAATCTTTGGGTTTCCGTGGCGCAATGGTTAGCGCGTTCGGCTGTTAACCGAAAGGTTGGTGGTTCGAGCCCACCCGGGAGCGGTGTTGTGAAATCTCACATGTAACCTAAAAATCCAAAGTTTTTCCACAATACCTGACGAACATTTCATATTTGGGCTTCCGTGGCGCAATGGTTAGCGCGATCGGCTGTTAACCGAAAGGTTGGTGGTTCGAGACCATCCGGGAGCGGTGTTGTGAGGTCTTAGATGTAACGTAAAATTCAGAGTTTTTTAAAAATAACTGACGAACATTTAATTTTTGGGCTTCCGTGGCGCAATGGTTAGAGCGTTCGGCTGTTAACCGAAAGGTTGGTGGTTCGAGCCCACCCGGGAGCGGTGTTGTGAGCTCTCACATGTAACGTAAAAAGCCAAAATGTTTCCACAATACCCGACGACCATTTAATTTTTGGGCTTCCGTGGCGCAATGGTTAGCGCGTTCGGCTGTTAACCGAAAGGTTGGTGGTTCGAGCCCATCCGTGAGCGGTGTTTTGAGGTCTCAGATTTGACGTGAAAAGTCAAAGTTTTTCCACAATAACTGACGAACATTTAATTTTTGGGCTTCCGTGAAGCAATGGTTCGCGCGTTCGGCTGTTAACCGAAAGGTTGGTGGTTCGAGCCCACCCGGGAGCGGTGTTGTGAAATCTCACATGTAACCTAAAAATCCAAAGTTTTTCCACAATACCTGACGAACATTTAATTTTTGGGCTTCCGTGGCGCAATGGTTAGCGCGTTCGGCTATTAACCGAGAGGTTGGTGGTTCGAGCCCATCCGGGAGCGGTGTTGTGAGGTCTTAGATGTAACGTAAAATTCAGAGTTTTTTAAAAATAACTGACGAACATTTAATTTTTGGGCTTCCGTGGCGCAATGGTTAGAGCGTTCAGCTGTTATTCAAAAGGTTTGTGGTTCGAGCCCATCCGGGAGCGGTGTTGTGAAGTCTCAGATGTGACGTAAAAAGTCAAAGTTTTTCCACAATACCTGACGAACATTTAATCTTTGGGCTTCTGTGGCGCAATGGTTAGCGCCGTCGGCTGTTAACCGAAAGGTTGGTGGTTCGAGCCCATCCGGGAGCGGTGTTGTGAGGTCTTAGATGTAACGTAAAATTCAGAGTTTTTTAAAAATACCTGACGAACATTTAATCTTTGGGCTTCTGTGGCGCAATGGTTAGCGCGTTCGGCTGTTAACCGAAAGGTTGGTGGTTCGAGCCCACCCGGGAGCGGTGTTGTGAGCTCTCACATGTAACGTAAAAAGCCAAAGTGTTTCCACAATACCCGACGACCATTTAATTTTTGGGCTTCCGTGGCGCAATGGTTAGAGCGTTCGGCTGTTAACCGAAAGGTTGGTGGTTCGAGCCCATCCGGGAGCGGTGTTGTGAGGTCTTAGATGTAACGTAAAATTCAAAGTTTTTCCACAATGCTTGACGAACATTTAATCTTTGGGTTTCCGTGGCGCAATGGTTAGCGCGTTCGGCTGTTAACCGAAAGGTTGGTGGTTCGAGCCCACCCGGGAGCGGTGTTGTGAGCTCTCACATGTAACGTAAAATGCCAAAGTGTTTCCACAATACCCGACGACCATTCAATTTTTGGGCTTCCGTGGCGCAATGGTTAGCGCGTTCGGCTGTTAACCGAAAGGTTGGTGGTTCGAGCCCATCCGTGAGCGGTGTTGTGAGGCCTCAGATGTGACGTAAAAAGTCAAAGTTTTTCCATAATACCTGACGAACATTTAATTTTTGGGCTTCCGTGAAGCAATGGTTAGCGCGTTCGGCTGTTAACCGAAAGGTTGGTGGTTCGAGCCCATCCGGGAGCGGTGTTGTGAGGTCTTAGATGTAACGTAAAATTCAGAGTTTTTTAAAAATAACTGACGAACATTTAATTTTTGGGCTTCCGTGGCGCAATGGTTAGCGCGTTCGGCTGTTAACCGAAAGGTTGGTGGTTCGAGCCCACCCGGGAGCGGTGTTGTGAGATCTCACATGTAACGTAAAAATCCAAAGTTTTTCCACAATACCTGACGAACATTTAATCTTTGGGTTTCCGTGGCGCAATGGTTAGCGCGTTCGGCTGTTAACCGAAAGGTTGGTGGTTCGAGCCCACCCGGGAGCGGTGTTGTGAAATCTCACATGTAACCTAAAAATCCAAAGTTTTTCCACAATACCTGACGAACATTTCATTTTTGGGCTTCCGTGGCGCAATGGTTAGCGCGATCGGCTGTTAACCGAAAGGTTGGTGGTTCGAGCCCATCCGGGAGCGGTGTTGTGAGGTCTTAGATGTAACGTAAAATTCAGAGTTTTTTTAAAAATACCTGACGAACATTTAATCTTTGGGCTTCTGTGGCGCAATGGTTAGCGCGTTCGGCTGTTAACCGAAAGGTTGGTGGTTCGAGCCCACCCGGGAGCGGTGTTGTGAGCTCTCACATGTAACGTAAAAAGCCAAAGTGTTTCCACAATACCCGACGACCATTTAATTTTTGGGCTTCCGTGGCGCAATGGTTAGAGCGTTCGGCTGTTAACCGAAAGGTTGGTGGTTCGAGCCCATCCGTGAGCGGTGTTGTGAGGTCTCAGATGTGACGTAAAAATCCAAAGTTTTTCCACAATGCCTGACGAACATTTAATCTTTGGGTTTCCGTGGCGCAATGGTTAGCGCGTTCGGCTGTTAACCGAAAGGTTGGTGGTTCGAGCCCACCCGGGAGAGGTGTTGTGAGCTCTCACATGTAACGTAAAATGCCAAAGTGTTTCCACAATACCCGACGACCATTCAATTTTTGGGCTTCCGTGGCGCAATGGTTAGCGCGTTCGGCTGTTAACCGAAAGGTTGGTGGTTCGAGCCCATCCGTGAGCGGTGTTGTGAGGCCTCAGATGTGACGTAAAAAGTCAAAGTTTTTCCATAATACCTGACGAACATTTAATTTTTGGGCTTCCGTGAAGCAATGGTTAGCGCGTTCGGCTGTTAACCGAAAGGTTGGTGGTTCGAGCCCATCCGGGAGCGGTGTTGTGAGGTCTTAGATGTAACGTAAAATTCAGAGTTTTTTAAAAATAACTGACGAACATTTAATTTTTGGGCTTCCGTGGCGCAATGGTTAGCGCGTTCGGCTGTTAACCGAAAGGTTGGTGGTTCGAGCCCACCCGGGAGCGGTGTTGTGAGATCTCACATGTAACGTAAAAATCCAAAGTTTTTCCACAATACCTGACGAACATTTAATCTTTGGGTTTCCGTGGCGCAATGGTTAGCGCGTTCGGCTGTTAACCGAAAGGTTGGTGGTTCGATCCCACCCGGGAGCGGTGTTGTGAAATCTCACATGTAACCTAAAAATCCAAAGTTTTTCCACAATACCTGACGAACATTTCATTTTTGGGCTTCCGTGGCGCAATGGTTAGCGCGATCGGCTGTTAACCGAAAGGTTGGTGGTTCGAGCCCATCCGGGAGCGGTGTTGTGAGGTCTTAGATGTAACGTAAAATTCAGAGTTTTTTAAAAATAACTGACGAACATTTAATTTTTGGGCTTCCGTGGCGCAATGGTTAGAGCGTTCGGCTGTTAACCGAAAGGTTGGTGGTTCGAGCCCACCCGGGAGCGGTGTTGTGAGATCTCACATGTAACGTAAAAATCCAAAGTTTTTCCACAATACCTGACGAACATTTAATCTTTGGGCTTCCTTGGCGCAATGGTTAGAGCGTTCAGCTGTTATTCAAAAGGTTTGTGGTTCGAGCCCATCCGGGAGCGGTGTTGTGAAGTCTCAGATGTGACGTAAAAAGTCAAAGTTTTTCCACATACCTGACGACCATTTAATTTTTGAGCTTCCGTGGCGCAATGGTTAGCGCGTTCGGCTGTTAACCGAAAGGTTGGTGGTTCGAGCCCATCCGGGAGCGGTGTTGTGAGGTCTCAGATGTGACGTAAAAAGTCAAAGTTTTTCCACAATACCTGACGACCATTTCATTTCTGAGCTTCCGTGGCGCAATGGTTAGCGCGTTCGGCTGTTAACCGAAAGGTTGGTGGTTCGAGCCCACCCGGGAGCGGTGTTGTGAAATCTCACATGTAACGTAAAAATCCAAAGTTTTTCCACAATACCTGACGAACATTTAATCGTTGGGCTTCCGTTGCGCAATGGTTAACGCCGTCGGCTGTTAACCGAAAGGTTGGTGGTTCGAGCCCATCCGGGAGCGGTGTTGTGAGGTCTTAGATGTAACGTAAAATTCAGAGTTTTTTAAAAATAACTGACGAACATTTAATTTTTGGGCTTCCGTGGCGCAATGGTTAGCGCGTTCGGCTGTTAACCGAAAGGTTGGTGGTTCGAGCCCATCCGGGAGCGGTAATGTGAGGTCTTAGATGTAACGTAAAATTCAGAGTTTTTTAAAAATACCTGACGAACATTTAATCTTTGGGCTTCCGTGGCGCAATGGTTAGCGCGTTCGGCTGTTAACCGAAAGGTTGGTGGTTCGAACCCACCCGGGATCGGTGTTGTGAGCTCTCACATGTAACGTAAAAAGCCAAAGTGTTTCCACAATAGACGACGACCATTTAATTTTTGGGCTTCCGTTGCGCAATGGTTAACGCCGTCGGCTGTTAACCGAAAGGTTGGTGGTTCGAGCCCATCCGGGAGCTGTGTTGTGAGGTCTTAGATGTAACGTAAAATTCAGAGTTTTTTAAAAATAACTGACGAACATTTAATTTTTGGTCTTCCGTGGCGCAATGGTTATAGCGTTCAGATGTTATTCAAAAGGTTTGTGGTTCGAGCCCATCCGGGAGCGGTGTTGTGAAGTCTCAGATGTGACGTAAAAAGTCAAAGTTTTTCCACAATACCTGACGAACATTTAATCTTTGGGCTTCCGTGGCGCAATGGTTAGCGCGTTCGGCTGTTAACCGAAAGGTTGGTGGTTCGAGCCCACCCGGGAGCGGTGTTGTGAGATCTCACATGTAACGTAAAAATCCAAAGTTTTTCCACAATACCTGACGAACATTTAATCTTTGGGCTTCCGTTGCGCAATGGTTAACGCCGTCGGCTGTTAACCGAAAGGTTGGTGGTTTGAGCCCATCCGGGAGCGGTGTTGTGAGGTCTTAGATGTAACGTAAAATTCAGAGTTTTTTAAAAATAACTGACGAATATTAAATTTTTGGGCTTCCGTGGCGCAATGTTTAGAGCGTTCAGCTGTTATTCAAAAGGTTTGTGGTTCGAGCCCATCCGGGAGCGGTGTTGTGAAGTCTCAGATGTGACGTAAAAAGTCAAAGTTTTTCCACAATACCTGACGAACATTTAATCTTTGGGCTTCCGTTGCGCAATGGTTAACGCCGTCGGCTGTTAACCGAAAGGTTGGTGGTTTGAGCCCATCCGGAAGCGGTGTTGTGAGGTCTTAGATATAACGTAAAATTCAGAGTTTTTTAAAAATAACTGACGAACATTTAATTTTTGGTCTTCCGTGGCGCAATGGTTATAGCGTTCAGATGTTATTCAAAAGGTTTGTGGTTCGAGCCCATCCGGGAGCGGTGTTGTGAAGTCTCAGATGTGACGTAAAAAGTCAAAGTTTTTCCACAATGCCTGACGAACATTTAATCTTTGGGCTTCCGTTGCGCAATGGTTAACGCCGTCGGCTGTTAACCGAAAGGTTGGTGGTTTGAGCCCATCCGGGAGCGGTGTTGTGAGGTCTTAGATGTAACGTAAAAAGTCAAAGTTTTTCCACAATACCTGACGAACATTTAATCTTTGGGCTTCCGTGGCGCAATGGTTAGCGCGTTCGGCTGTTAACCGAAAGGTTGGTGGTTCGAGCCCATCCGTGAGCGGTGTTGTGAGGTCTCAGATGTGACGTAAAAAGTCAAAATTTTTCCACAATACCTGACGAACATTTAATTTTTGGGCTTCCGTGGCGCAATGGTTAGCGCGTTCGGCTGTTAACCGAAAGGTTGGTGGTTCGAGCCCACCCGGGAGCGGTGTTGTGAAATCTCATATGTAACGTAAAAATCCAAACTTTTTCCACAATACCTGACGAACATTTAATCGTTGGGCTTCCGTTGCGCAATGGTTAACGCCGTCGGCTGTTACCGAAAGGTTGGTGGTTCGAGCCCATCCGGGAGCGGTGTTGTGAGGTCTCAGATGTGACGTAAAAAGTCAAAGTTTTTCCACAATACCTGACGACCATTTCATTTCTGAGCTTCCGTGGCGCAATGGTTAGCGCGTTCGGCTGTTAACCGAAAGGTTGGTGGTTCGAGCCCACCCGGGAGCGGTGTTGTGAAATCTCACATGTAACGTAAAAATCCAAAGTTTTTCCACAATACCTGACGAACATTTAATCGTTGGGCTTCCGTTGCGCAATGGTTAACGCCGTCGGCTGTTAACCGAAAGGTTGGTGGTTCGAGCCCATCCGGGAGCGGTGTTGTGAGGTCTTAGATGTAACGTAAAATTCAGAGTTTTTTAAAAATAACTGACGAACATTTAATTTTTGGGCTTCCGTGGCGCAATGGTTAGCGCGTTCGGCTGTTAACCGAAAGGTTGGTGGTTCGAGCCCATCCGGGAGCGGTAATGTGAGGTCTTAGATGTAACGTAAAATTCAGAGTTTTTTAAAAATACCTGACGAACATTTAATCTTTGGGCTTCCGTGGCGCAATGGTTAGCGCGTTTGGCTGTTAACCGAAAGGTTGGTGGTTCGAACCCACCCGGGATCGGTGTTGTGAGCTCTCACATGTAACGTAAAAAGCCAAAGTGTTTCCACAATAGCCGACGACCATTTAATTTTTGGGCTTCCGTTGCGCAATGGTTAACGCCGTCGGCTGTTAACCGAAAGGTTGGTGGTTCGAGCCCATCCGGGAGCTGTGTTGTGAGGTCTTAGATGTAACGTAAAATTCAGAGTTTTTTAATAATAACTGACGAACATTTAATTTTTGGGCTTCCGTGGCGCAATGGTTAGAGCGTTCAGCTGTTATTCAAAAGGTTTGTGGTTCGAGCCCATCCGGGAGCGGTGTTGTGAAGTCTCAGATGTGACGTAAAAAGTCAAAGTTTTTCCACAATACCTGACGAACATTTAATCTTTGGGCTTCCGTTGCGCAATGGTTAACGCCGTCGGCTGTTAACCGAAAGGTTGGTGGTTTGAGCCCATCCGGGAGCGGTGTTGTGAGGTCTTAGATGTAACGTAAAATTCAGAGTTTTTTAAAAATAACTGACGAACATTTAATTTTTGGGCTTCCGTGGCGCAATGGTTAGCGCGTTCGGCTGTTAACCGAAAGGTTGGTGGTTCGAGCCCATCCGGGAGCGGTAATGTGAGGTCTTAGATGTAACGTAAAATTCAGAGTTTTTTAAAAATACCTGACGAACATTTAATCTTTGGGCTTCCGTGGCGCAATGGTTAGCGCGTTCGGCTGTTAACCGAAAGGTTGGTGGTTCGAGCCCATCCGGGATCGGTGTTGTGAGCTCTCACATGTAACGTAAAAAGCCAAAGTGTTTCCACAATAGCCGACGACCATTTAATTTTTGGGCTTCCGTTGCGCAATGGTTAACGCCGTCGGCTGTTAACCGAAAGGTTGGTGGTTCGAGCCCATCCGGGAGCTGTGTTGTGAGGTCTTAGATGTAACGTAAAATTCAGAGTTTTTTAAAAATAACTGACGAACATTTAATTTTTGGTCTTCCGTGGCGCAATGGTTATAGCGTTCAGATGTTATTCAAAAGGTTTGTGGTTCGAGCCCATCCGGGAGCGGTGTTGTGAAGTCTCAGATGTGACGTAAAAAGTCAAAGTTTTTCCACAATACCTGACGAACATTTAATCTTTGGGCTTCCGTGGCGCAATGGTTAGCGCGTTCGGCTGTTAACCGAAAGGTTGGTGGTTCGAGTCCACCCGGGAGCGGTGTTGTGAGATCTCACATGTAACGTAAAAATCCAAAGTTTTTCCACAATACCTGACGAACATTTAACCTTTGGGCTTCCGTTGCGCAATGGTTAACGCCGTCGGCTGTTAACCGAAAGGTTGGTGGTTCGAGCCCATCCGGGAGCGGTAATGTGAGGTCTTAGATGTAACGTAAAATTCAGAGTTTTTTAAAAATACCTGACGAACATTTAATCTTTGGGCTTCCGTGGCGCAATGGTTAGCGCGTTCGGCTGTTAACTGAAAGGTTGGTGGTTCGAGCCCACCCGGGATCGGTGTTGTGAGCTCTCACATGTAACGTAAAAAGCCAAAGTGTTTCCACAATAGCCGACGACCATTTAATTTTTGGGCTTCCGTTGCGCAATGGTTAACGCCGTCGGCTGTTAACCGAAAGGTTGGTGGTTCGAGCCCACCCGGGAGCGGTGTTGTGAGATCTCACATGTAACGTAAAAATCCAAAGTTTTTCCACAATACCTGACGAACATTTAATCTTTGGGTTTCCGTGGCGCAATGGTTAGCGCGTTCGGCTGTTAACCGAAAGGTTGGTGGTTCGAGCCCACCCGGGAGCGGTGTTGTGAAATCTCACATGTAACCTAAAAATCCAAAGTTTTTCCACAATACCTGACGAACATTTCATTTTTGGGCTTCCGTGGCGCAATGGTTAGCGCGATCGGCTGTTAACCGAAAGGTTGGTGGTTCGAGCCCATCCGGGAGCGGTGTTGTGAGGTCTTAGATGTAACGTAAAATTCAGAGTTTTTTAAAAATACCTGACGAACATTTAATCTTTGGGCTTCCGTGGCGCAATGGTTAGCGCGTTCGGCTGTTAACTGAAAGGTTGGTGGTTCGAGCCCACCCGGGATCGGTGTTGTGAGCTCTCACATGTAACGTAAAAAGCCAAAGTGTTTCCACAATAGCCGACGACCATTTAATTTTTGGGCTTCCGTTGCGCAATGGTTAACGCCGTCGGCTGTTAACCGAAAGGTTGGTGGTTCGAGCCCATCTGGGAGCTGTGTTGTGAGGTCTTAGATGTAACGTAAAATTCAGAGTTTTTTAAAAATAACTGACGAACATTTAATTTTTGGGCTTCCGTGGCGCAATGGTTAGAGCGTTCAGCTGTTATTCAAAAGGTTTGTGGTTCGAGCCAATCCGGGAGCGGTGTTGTGAAGTCTCAGATGTGACGTAAAAAGTCAAAGTTTTTCCACAATACCTGACGAACATTTAATCTTTGGGCTTCCGTGGCGCAATGGTTAACGCCGTCGGCTTTTAACCGAAAGGTTGGTGGTTCGAGCCCACCCGGGAGCGGTGTTGTGAGCTCTCACATGTAACGTAAAAAGTCAAAGTGTTTCCACAATACCCGACGACCATTTAATTTTTGGGCTTCCGTGGCGCAATGGTTAGCGCGTTCGGCTGTTAACCGAAAGGTTGGTGGTTCGAGCCCATCCGTGAGCGGTGTTGTGAGGTCTCAGATGTGACGTAAAAAGTCAAAGTTTTTCCACAATACCTGACGAACATTTAATTTTTGGGCTTCCGTGAAGCAATGGTTAGCGCGTTCGGCTGTTAACCGAAAGGTTGGTGGTTCGAGCCCATCCGGGAGCGGTGTTGTGAGGTCTTAGATGTAACGTAAAATTCAGAGTTTTTGAAAAATAACTGACGAACATTTAATTTTTGGGCTTCCGTGGCGCAATGGTTAGCGCGTTCGGCTGTTAACCGAAAGGTTGGTGGTTCGAGCCCACCCGGGAGCGGTGTTGTGAGATCTCACATGTAACGTAAAAATCCAAAGTTTTTCCACAATACCTGACGAACATTTAATCTTTGGGTTTCCGTGGCGCAATGGTTAGCGCGTTCGGCTGTTAACCGAAAGGTTGGTGGTTCGAGCCCACCCGGGAGCGGTGTTGTGAAATCTCACATGTAACCTAAAAATCCAAAGTTTTTCCACAATACCTGACGAACATTTCATATTTGGGCTTCCGTGGCGCAATGGTTAGCGCGATCGGCTGTTAACCGAAAGGTTGGTGGTTCGAGACCATCCGGGAGCGGTGTTGTGAGGTCTTAGATGTAACGTAAAATTCAGAGTTTTTTAAAAATAACTGACGAACATTTAATTTTTGGGCTTCCGTGGCGCAATGGTTAGAGCGTTCGGCTGTTAACCGAAAGGTTGGTGGTTCGAGCCCACCCGGGAGCGGTGTTGTGAGCTCTCACATGTAACGTAAAAAGCCAAAATGTTTCCACAATACCCGACGACCATTTAATTTTTGGGCTTCCGTGGCGCAATGGTTAGCGCGTTCGGCTGTTAACCGAAAGGTTGGTGGTTCGAGCCCATCCGGGAGCGGTGTTGTGAGGTCTTAGATGTAACGTAAAATTCAGAGTTTTTTAAAAATACCTGACGAACATTTAATCTTTGGGCTTCCGTGGCGCAATGGTTAGCGCGTTCGGCTGTTAACCGAAAGGTTGGTGGTTCGAGCCCACCCGGGAGCGGTGTTGTGAGATCTCACATGTAACGTAAAAATCCAAAGTTTTTCCACAATACCTGACGAACATTTAATCTTTGGGTTTCCGTGGCGCAATGGTTAGCGCGTTCGGCTGTTAACCGAAAGGTTGGTGGTTCGAGCCCACCCGGGAGCGGTGTTGTGAAATCTCACATGTAACCTAAAAATCCAAAGTTTTTCCACAATACCTGACGAACATTTCATATTTGGGCTTCCGTGGCGCAATGGTTAGCGCGATCGGCTGTTAACCGAAAGGTTGGTGGTTCGAGACCATCCGGGAGCGGTGTTGTGAGGTCTTAGATGTAACGTAAAATTCAGAGTTTTTTAAAAATAACTGACGAACATTTAATTTTTGGGCTTCCGTGGCGCAATGGTTAGAGCGTTCGGCTGTTAACCGAAAGGTTGGTGGTTCGAGCCCACCCGGGAGCGGTGTTGTGAGCTCTCACATGTAACGTAAAAAGCCAAAATGTTTCCACAATACCCGACGACCATTTAATTTTTGGGCTTCCGTGGCGCAATGGTTAGCGCGTTCGGCTGTTAACCGAAAGGTTGGTGGTTCGAGCCCATCCGGGAGCGGTGTTGTGAGGTCTTAGATGTAACGTAAAATTCAGAGTTTTTTAAAAATACCTGACGAACATTTAATCTTTGGGCTTCCGTGGCGCAATGGTTAGCGCGTTCGGCTGTTAACTGAAAGGTTGGTGGTTCGAGCCCACCCGGGATCGGTGTTGTGAGCTCTCACATGTAACGTAAAAAGCCAAAGTGTTTCCACAATACCTGACGAACATTTAATCTTTGGGCTTCCGTGGCGCAATGGTTAACGCCGTCGGCTGTTAACCGAAAGGTTGGTGGTTCGAGCCCACCCGGGAGCGGTGTTGTGAGCTCTCACATGTAACGTAAAAAGTCAAAGTGTTTCCACAATACCCGACGACCATTTAATTTTTGGGCTTCCGTGGCGCAATGGTTAGCGCGTTCGGCTGTTAACCGAAAGGTTGGTGGTTCGAGCCCATCCGTGAGCGGTGTTGTGAGGTCTCAGATGTGACGTAAAAAGTCAAAGTTTTTCCACAATACCTGACGAACATTTAATTTTTGGGCTTCCGTGAAGCAATGGTTAGCGCGTTCGGCTGTTAACCGAAAGGTTGGTGGTTCGAGCCCATCCGGGAGCGGTGTTGTGAGGTCTTAGATGTAACGTAAAATTCAGAGTTTTTGAAAAATAACTGACGAACATTTAATTTTTGGGCTTCCGTGGCGCAATGGTTAGCGCGTTCGGCTGTTAACCGAAAGGTTGGTGGTTCGAGCCCACCCGGGAGCGGTGTTGTGAGATCTCACATGTAACGTAAAAATCCAAAGTTTTTCCACAATACCTGACGAACATTTAATCTTTGGGTTTCCGTGGCGCAATGGTTAGCGCGTTCGGCTGTTAACCGAAAGGTTGGTGGTTCGAGCCCACCCGGGAGCGGTGTTGTGAAATCTCACATGTAACCTAAAAATCCAAAGTTTTTCCACAATACCTGACGAACATTTCATATTTGGGCTTCCGTGGCGCAATGGTTAGCGCGATCGGCTGTTAACCGAAAGGTTGGTGGTTCGAGACCATCCGGGAGCGGTGTTGTGAGGTCTTAGATGTAACGTAAAATTCAGAGTTTTTTAAAAATAACTGACGAACATTTAATTTTTGGGCTTCCGTGGCGCAATGGTTAGAGCGTTCGGCTGTTAACCGAAAGGTTGGTGGTTCGAGCCCACCCGGGAGCGGTGTTGTGAGCTCTCACATGTAACGTAAAAAGCCAAAATGTTTCCACAATACCCGACGACCATTTAATTTTTGGGCTTCCGTGGCGCAATGGTTAGCGCGTTCGGCTGTTAACCGAAAGGTTGGTGGTTCGAGCCCATCCGTGAGCGGTGTTTTGAGGTCTCAGATTTGACGTGAAAAGTCAAAGTTTTTCCACAATAACTGACGAACATTTAATTTTTGGGCTTCCGTGAAGCAATGGTTCGCGCGTTCGGCTGTTAACCGAAAGGTTGGTGGTTCGAGCCCACCCGGGAGCGGTGTTGTGAAATCTCACATGTAACCTAAAAATCCAAAGTTTTTCCACAATACCTGACGAACATTTAATTTTTGGGCTTCCGTGGCGCAATGGTTAGCGCGTTCGGCTATTAACCGAGAGGTTGGTGGTTCGAGCCCATCCGGGAGCGGTGTTGTGAGGTCTTAGATGTAACGTAAAATTCAGAGTTTTTTAAAAATAACTGACGAACATTTAATTTTTGGGCTTCCGTGGCGCAATGGTTAGAGCGTTCAGCTGTTATTCAAAAGGTTTGTGGTTCGAGCCCATCCGGGAGCGGTGTTGTGAAGTCTCAGATGTGACGTAAAAAGTCAAAGTTTTTCCACAATACCTGACGAACATTTAATCTTTGGGCTTCTGTGGCGCAATGGTTAGCGCCGTCGGCTGTTAACCGAAAGGTTGGTGGTTCGAGCCCATCCGGGAGCGGTGTTGTGAGGTCTTAGATGTAACGTAAAATTCAGAGTTTTTTAAAAATACCTGACGAACATTTAATCTTTGGGCTTCTGTGGCGCAATGGTTAGCGCGTTCGGCTGTTAACCGAAAGGTTGGTGGTTCGAGCCCACCCGGGAGCGGTGTTGTGAGCTCTCACATGTAACGTAAAAAGCCAAAGTGTTTCCACAATACCCGACGACCATTTAATTTTTGGGCTTCCGTGGCGCAATGGTTAGAGCGTTCGGCTGTTAACCGAAAGGTTGGTGGTTCGAGCCCATCCGGGAGCGGTGTTGTGAGGTCTTAGATGTAACGTAAAATTCAAAGTTTTTCCACAATGCTTGACGAACATTTAATCTTTGGGTTTCCGTGGCGCAATGGTTAGCGCGTTCGGCTGTTAACCGAAAGGTTGGTGGTTCGAGCCCACCCGGGAGCGGTGTTGTGAGCTCTCACATGTAACGTAAAATGCCAAAGTGTTTCCACAATACCCGACGACCATTCAATTTTTGGGCTTCCGTGGCGCAATGGTTAGCGCGTTCGGCTGTTAACCGAAAGGTTGGTGGTTCGAGCCCATCCGTGAGCGGTGTTGTGAGGCCTCAGATGTGACGTAAAAAGTCAAAGTTTTTCCATAATACCTGACGAACATTTAATTTTTGGGCTTCCGTGAAGCAATGGTTAGCGCGTTCGGCTGTTAACCGAAAGGTTGGTGGTTCGAGCCCATCCGGGAGCGGTGTTGTGAGGTCTTAGATGTAACGTAAAATTCAGAGTTTTTTAAAAATAACTGACGAACATTTAATTTTTGGGCTTCCGTGGCGCAATGGTTAGCGCGTTCGGCTGTTAACCGAAAGGTTGGTGGTTCGAGCCCACCCGGGAGCGGTGTTGTGAGATCTCACATGTAACGTAAAAATCCAAAGTTTTTCCACAATACCTGACGAACATTTAATCTTTGGGTTTCCGTGGCGCAATGGTTAGCGCGTTCGGCTGTTAACCGAAAGGTTGGTGGTTCGAGCCCACCCGGGAGCGGTGTTGTGAAATCTCACATGTAACCTAAAAATCCAAAGTTTTTCCACAATACCTGACGAACATTTCATTTTTGGGCTTCCGTGGCGCAATGGTTAGCGCGATCGGCTGTTAACCGAAAGGTTGGTGGTTCGAGCCCATCCGGGAGCGGTGTTGTGAGGTCTTAGATGTAACGTAAAATTCAGAGTTTTTTTAAAAATACCTGACGAACATTTAATCTTTGGGCTTCTGTGGCGCAATGGTTAGCGCGTTCGGCTGTTAACCGAAAGGTTGGTGGTTCGAGCCCACCCGGGAGCGGTGTTGTGAGCTCTCACATGTAACGTAAAAAGCCAAAGTGTTTCCACAATACCCGACGACCATTTAATTTTTGGGCTTCCGTGGCGCAATGGTTAGAGCGTTCGGCTGTTAACCGAAAGGTTGGTGGTTCGAGCCCATCCGTGAGCGGTGTTGTGAGGTCTCAGATGTGACGTAAAAATCCAAAGTTTTTCCACAATGCCTGACGAACATTTAATCTTTGGGTTTCCGTGGCGCAATGGTTAGCGCGTTCGGCTGTTAACCGAAAGGTTGGTGGTTCGAGCCCACCCGGGAGAGGTGTTGTGAGCTCTCACATGTAACGTAAAATGCCAAAGTGTTTCCACAATACCCGACGACCATTCAATTTTTGGGCTTCCGTGGCGCAATGGTTAGCGCGTTCGGCTGTTAACCGAAAGGTTGGTGGTTCGAGCCCATCCGTGAGCGGTGTTGTGAGGCCTCAGATGTGACGTAAAAAGTCAAAGTTTTTCCATAATACCTGACGAACATTTAATTTTTGGGCTTCCGTGAAGCAATGGTTAGCGCGTTCGGCTGTTAACCGAAAGGTTGGTGGTTCGAGCCCATCCGGGAGCGGTGTTGTGAGGTCTTAGATGTAACGTAAAATTCAGAGTTTTTTAAAAATAACTGACGAACATTTAATTTTTGGGCTTCCGTGGCGCAATGGTTAGCGCGTTCGGCTGTTAACCGAAAGGTTGGTGGTTCGAGCCCACCCGGGAGCGGTGTTGTGAGATCTCACATGTAACGTAAAAATCCAAAGTTTTTCCACAATACCTGACGAACATTTAATCTTTGGGTTTCCGTGGCGCAATGGTTAGCGCGTTCGGCTGTTAACCGAAAGGTTGGTGGTTCGATCCCACCCGGGAGCGGTGTTGTGAAATCTCACATGTAACCTAAAAATCCAAAGTTTTTCCACAATACCTGACGAACATTTCATTTTTGGGCTTCCGTGGCGCAATGGTTAGCGCGATCGGCTGTTAACCGAAAGGTTGGTGGTTCGAGCCCATCCGGGAGCGGTGTTGTGAGGTCTTAGATGTAACGTAAAATTCAGAGTTTTTTAAAAATAACTGACGAACATTTAATTTTTGGGCTTCCGTGGCGCAATGGTTAGAGCGTTCGGCTGTTAACCGAAAGGTTGGTGGTTCGAGCCCACCCGGGAGCGGTGTTGTGAGATCTCACATGTAACGTAAAAATCCAAAGTTTTTCCACAATACCTGACGAACATTTAATCTTTGGGTTTCCGTGGTGCAATGGTTAGCGCGTTCGGCTGTTAACCGAAAGGTTGGTGGTTCGAGCCCACCCGGGAGCGGTGTTGTGAGCTCTCACATGTAACGCAAAAAGCCAAAGTGTTTCCACAATACCCGACGACCATTTAATTTTTGGGCTTCCGTGGCGCAATGGTTAGCGCGTTCGGCTGTTAACCGAAAGGTTGGGGTTCGAGCCCATCCGTGAGCGGTGTTGTGAGGTCTCAGATGTGACGTAAAAAGTCAAAGTTTTTCCACAATACCTGACGAACATTTAATTTTTGGGCTTCCGTGAAGCAATGGTTAGCGCGTTCGGCTGTTAACCGAAAGGTTGGTGGTTCGAGCCCACCCGGGAGCGGTGTTGTGAAATCTCACATGTAACCTAAAAATCCAAGGTTTTTCCACAATACCTGACGAACATTTAATTTTTGGGCTTCCGTGGCGCAATGGTTAGCGCGTTCGGCTGTTAACCGAAAGGTTGGTGGTTCGAGCCCATCCGGGAGCGGTGTTGTGAGGTCTTAGATGTAACGTAAAATTCAGAGTTTTTTAAAAATAACTGACGAACATTTAATTTTTGGGCTTCCGTGGCGCAATGGTTAGAGCGTTCAGCTGTTATTCAAAAGGTTTGTGGTTCGAGCCCATCCGGGAGCGGTGTTGTGAAGTCTCAGATGTGACGTAAAAAGTCAAAGTTTTTCCACAATACCTGACGAACATTTAATCTTTGGGCTTCCGTTGCACAATGGTTAACGCCGTCGGCTGTTAACCGAAAGGTTGGTGGTTCGAGACCATCCGGGAGCGGTGTTGTGAGGTCTTAGATGTAACGTAAAATTCAGAGTTTTTTAAAAATAACTGACGAACATTTAATTTTTGGTCTTCCGTGGCGCAATGGTTAGCGCGTTCGGCTGTTAACCGAAAGGTTGGTGGTTCGAGCCCACCCGGGAGCGGTGTTGTGAAATCTCACATGTAACCTAAAAATCCAATGTTTTTCCACAATACCTGACGAACATTTAATTTTTGGGCTTCCGTGGCGCAATGGTTAGCGCGATCGGCTGTTAACCGAAAGGTTGGTGGTTCGAGCCCATCCGGGAGCGGTGTTGTGAGGTCTTAGATGTAACGTAAAATTCAGAGTTTTTTAAAAATAACTGAAGAACATTTAATTTTCGGGCTTCCGTGGCGCAATGGTTAGAGCGTTCGGCTGTTAACCGAAAGGTTGGTGGTTCGAGCCCACCCGGGAGCGGTGTTGTGAGCTCTCACATGTAACGTAAAAAGCCAAAGTGTTTCCACAATACCCGACGACCATTTAATTTTTGGGCTTCCGTGGCGCAATGGTTAGCGCGTTCGGCTGTTAACCGAAAGGTTGGTGGTTCGAGCCCATCCGTGAGCGGTGTTGTGAGGTCTCAGATGTGACGTGAAAAGTCAAAGTTTTTCCACAATACCTGACGAACATTTAATTTTTGGGCTTCCGTGAAGCAATGGTTCGCGCGTTCGGCTGTTAACCGAAAGGTTGGTGGTTCGAGCCCACCCGGGAGCGGTGTTGTGAAATCTCACATGTAACCTAAAAATCCAAAGTTTTTCCACAATACCTGACGAACATTTAATCTTTGGGCTTCTGTGGCGCAATGGTTAGCGCGTTCGGCTGTTAACCGAAAGGTTGGTGGTTCGAGCCCACCCGGGAGCGGTGTTGTGAGATCTCACATGTAACGTAAAAATCCAAAGTTTTCCCACAATACCTGACGAACATTTAATCTTTGGGCTTCTGTGGCGCAATGGTTAGCGCGTTCGGCTGTTAACCGAAAGGTTGGTGGTTCGAGCCCACCCGGGAGCGGTGTTGTGAGCTCTCACATGTAACGTAAAAAGCCAAATTGTTTCCACAATACCCGACGACCATTTAATTTTTGGGCTTCCGTGGCGCAATGGTTAGCGCGTTCGGCTGTTAACCGAAAGGTTGGTGGTTCGAGCCCATCCGTGAGCGGTGTTGTGAGGTCTCAGATGTGACGTAAAAAGTCAAAGTTTTTCCACAATACCTGACGAACATTTAATTTTTGGGCTTCCGTGAAGCAATGGTTAGCGCGTTCGGCTGTTAACCGAAAGGTTGGTGGTTCGAGCCCATCCGGGAGCGGTGTTGTGAGGTCTTAGATGTAACGTAAAATTCAGAGTTTTTTAAAAATAACTGACGAACATTTAATTTTTGGGCTTCCGTGGCGCAATGGTTAGAGCGTTCAGCTGTTATTCAAAAGGTTTGTGGTTCGAGCCCATCCGGGAGCGGTGTTGTGAAGTCTCAGATGTGACGTAAAAAGTCAAAGTTTTTCCACAATACCTGACGAACATTTAATCTTTGGGCTTCCGTTGCACAATGGTTAACGCCGTCGGCTGTTAACCGAAAGGTTGGTGGTTCGAGACCATCCGGGAGCGGTGTTGTGAGGTCTTAGATGTAACGTAAAATTCAGAGTTTTTTAAAAATAACTGACGAACATTTAATTTTTGGTCTTCCGTGGCGCAATGGTTAGCGCGTTCGGCTGTTAACCGAAAGGTTGGTGGTTCGAGCCCACCCGGGAGCGGTGTTGTGAAATCTCACATGTAACCTAAAAATCCAATGTTTTTCCACAATACCTGACGAACATTTAATTTTTGGGCTTCCGTGGCGCAATGGTTAGCGCGATCGGCTGTTAACCGAAAGGTTGGTGGTTCGAGCCCATCCGGGAGCGGTGTTGTGAGGTCTTAGATGTAACGTAAAATTCAGAGTTTTTTAAAAATAACTGAAGAACATTTAATTTTCGGGCTTCCGTGGCGCAATGGTTAGAGCGTTCGGCTGTTAACCGAAAGGTTGGTGGTTCGAGCCCACCCGGGAGCGGTGTTGTGAGCTCTCACATGTAACGTAAAAAGCCAAAGTGTTTCCACAATACCCGACGACCATTTAATTTTTGGGCTTCCGTGGCGCAATGGTTAGCGCGTTCGGCTGTTAACCGAAAGGTTGGTGGTTCGAGCCCATCCGTGAGCGGTGTTGTGAGGTCTCAGATGTGACGTGAAAAGTCAAAGTTTTTCCACAATACCTGACGAACATTTAATTTTTGGGCTTCCGTGAAGCAATGGTTCGCGCGTTCGGCTGTTAACCGAAAGGTTGGTGGTTCGAGCCCACCCGGGAGCGGTGTTGTGAAATCTCACATGTAACCTAAAAATCCAAAGTTTTTCCACAATACCTGACGAACATTTAATCTTTGGGCTTCTGTGGCGCAATGGTTAGCGCGTTCGGCTGTTAACCGAAAGGTTGGTGGTTCGAGCCCACCCGGGAGCGGTGTTGTGAGATCTCACATGTAACGTAAAAATCCAAAGTTTTCCCACAATACCTGACGAACATTTAATCTTTGGGCTTCTGTGGCGCAATGGTTAGCGCGTTCGGCTGTTAACCGAAAGGTTGGTGGTTCGAGCCCACCCGGGAGCGGTGTTGTGAGCTCTCACATGTAACGTAAAAAGCCAAATTGTTTCCACAATACCCGACGACCATTTAATTTTTGGGCTTCCGTGGCGCAATGGTTAGCGCGTTCGGCTGTTAACCGAAAGGTTGGTGGTTCGAGCCCATCCGTGAGCGGTGTTGTGAGGTCTCAGATGTGACGTAAAAAGTCAAAGTTTTTCCACAATACCTGACGAACATTTAATTTTTGGGCTTCCGTGAAGCAATGGTTAGCGCGTTCGGCTGTTAACCGAAAGGTTGGTGGTTCGAGCCCATCCGGGAGCGGTGTTGTGAGGTCTTAGATGTAACGTAAAATTCAGAGTTTTTTAAAAATAACTGACGAACATTTAATTTTTGGGCTTCCGTGGCGCAATGGTTAGAGCGTTCAGCTGTTATTCAAAAGGTTTGTGGTTCGAGCCCATCCGGGAGCGGTGTTGTGAAGTCTCAGATGTGACGTAAAAAGTCAAAGTTTTTCCACAATACCTGACGAACATTTAATCTTTGGGCTTCCGTTGCACAATGGTTAACGCCGTCGGCTGTTAACCGAAAGGTTGGTGGTTCGAGACCATCCGGGAGCGGTGTTGTGAGGTCTTAGATGTAACGTAAAATTCAGAGTTTTTTAAAAATAACTGACGAACATTTAATTTTTGGTCTTCCGTGGCGCAATGGTTAGCGCGTTCGGCTGTTAACCGAAAGGTTGGTGGTTCGAGCCCACCCGGGAGCGGTGTTGTGAAATCTCACATGTAACCTAAAAATCCAATGTTTTTCCACAATACCTGACGAACATTTAATTTTTGGGCTTCCGTGGCGCAATGGTTAGCGCGATCGGCTGTTAACCGAAAGGTTGGTGGTTCGAGCCCATCCGGGAGCGGTGTTGTGAGGTCTTAGATGTAACGTAAAATTCAGAGTTTTTTAAAAATAACTGAAGAACATTTAATTTTCGGGCTTCCGTGGCGCAATGGTTAGAGCGTTCGGCTGTTAACCGAAAGGTTGGTGGTTCGAGCCCACCCGGGAGCGGTGTTGTGAGCTCTCACATGTAACGTAAAAAGCCAAAGTGTTTCCACAATACCCGACGACCATTTAATTTTTGGGCTTCCGTGGCGCAATGGTTAGCGCGTTCGGCTGTTAACCGAAAGGTTGGTGGTTCGAGCCCATCCGTGAGCGGTGTTGTGAGGTCTCAGATGTGACGTGAAAAGTCAAAGTTTTTCCACAATACCTGACGAACATTTAATTTTTGGGCTTCCGTGAAGCAATGGTTCGCGCGTTCGGCTGTTAACCGAAAGGTTGGTGGTTCGAGCCCACCCGGGAGCGGTGTTGTGAAATCTCACATGTAACCTAAAAATCCAAAGTTTTTCCACAATACCTGACGAACATTTAATCTTTGGGCTTCTGTGGCGCAATGGTTAGCGCGTTCGGCTGTTAACCGAAAGGTTGGTGGTTCGAGCCCACCCGGGAGCGGTGTTGTGAGATCTCACATGTAACGTAAAAATCCAAAGTTTTCCCACAATACCTGACGAACATTTAATCTTTGGGCTTCTGTGGCGCAATGGTTAGCGCGTTCGGCTGTTAACCGAAAGGTTGGTGGTTCGAGCCCACCCGGGAGCGGTGTTGTGAGCTCTCACATGTAACGTAAAAAGCCAAATTGTTTCCACAATACCCGACGACCATTTAATTTTTGGGCTTCCGTGGCGCAATGGTTAGCGCGTTCGGCTGTTAACCGAAAGGTTGGTGGTTCGAGCCCATCCGTGAGCGGTGTTGTGAGGTCTCAGATGTGACGTAAAAAGTCAAAGTTTTTCCACAATACCTGACGAACATTTAATCTTTGGGCTTCTGTGGCGCAATGGTTAGCGCGTTCGGCTGTTAACCGAAAGGTTGGTGGTTCGAGCCCATCCGTGAGCGGTGTTGTGAGGTCTCAGATGTGACGTAAAAAGTCAAAGTTTTTCCACAATACCTGACGAACATTTAATTTTTGGGCTTCCGTGAAGCAATGGTTAGCGCGTTCGGCTGTTAACCGAAAGGTTGGTGGTTCGAGCCCATCCGGGAGCGGTGTTGTGAGGTCTTAGATGTAACGTAAAATTCAGAGTTTTTTAAAAATAACTGACGAACATTTAATTTTTGGGCTTCCGTGGCGCAATGGTTAGAGCGTTCAGCTGTTATTCAAAAGGTTTGTGGTTCGAGCCCATCCGGGAGCGGTGTTGTGAAGTCTCAGATGTGACGTAAAAAGTCAAAGTTTTTCCACAATACCTGACGAACATTTAATCTTTGGGCTTCCGTTGCACAATGGTTAACGCCGTCGGCTGTTAACCGAAAGGTTGGTGGTTCGAGACCATCCGGGAGCGGTGTTGTGAGGTCTTAGATGTAACGTAAAATTCAGAGTTTTTTAAAAATAACTGACGAACATTTAATTTTTGGTCTTCCGTGGCGCAATGGTTAGCGCGTTCGGCTGTTAACCGAAAGGTTGGTGGTTCGAGCCCACCCGGGAGCGGTGTTGTGAAATCTCACATGTAACCTAAAAATCCAATGTTTTTCCACAATACCTGACGAACATTTAATTTTTGGGCTTCCGTGGCGCAATGGTTAGCGCGATCGGCTGTTAACCGAAAGGTTGGTGGTTCGAGCCCATCCGGGAGCGGTGTTGTGAGGTCTTAGATGTAACGTAAAATTCAGAGTTTTTTAAAAATAACTGAAGAACATTTAATTTTCGGGCTTCCGTGGCGCAATGGTTAGAGCGTTCGGCTGTTAACCGAAAGGTTGGTGGTTCGAGCCCACCCGGGAGCGGTGTTGTGAGCTCTCACATGTAACGTAAAAAGCCAAAGTGTTTCCACAATACCCGACGACCATTTAATTTTCGGGCTTCCGTGGCGCAATGGTTAGAGCGTTCGGCTGTTAACCGAAAGGTTGGTGGTTCGAGCCCACCCGGGAGCGGTGTTGTGAGCTCTCACATGTAACGTAAAAAGCCAAAGTGTTTCCACAATACCCGACGACCATTTAATTTTTGGGCTTCCGTGGCGCAATGGTTAGCGCGTTCGGCTGTTAACCGAAAGGTTGGTGGTTCGAGCCCATCCGTGAGCGGTGTTGTGAGGTCTCAGATGTGACGTGAAAAGTCAAAGTTTTTCCACAATACCTGACGAACATTTAATTTTTGGGCTTCCGTGAAGCAATGGTTCGCGCGTTCGGCTGTTAACCGAAAGGTTGGTGGTTCGAGCCCACCCGGGAGCGGTGTTGTGAAATCTCACATGTAACCTAAAAATCCAAAGTTTTTCCACAATACCTGACGAACATTTAATCTTTGGGCTTCTGTGGCGCAATGGTTAGCGCGTTCGGCTGTTAACCGAAAGGTTGGTGGTTCGAGCCCACCCGGGAGCGGTGTTGTGAGATCTCACATGTAACGTAAAAATCCAAAGTTTTCCCACAATACCTGACGAACATTTAATCTTTGGGCTTCTGTGGCGCAATGGTTAGCGCGTTCGGCTGCTAACCGAAAGGTTGGTGGTTCGAGCCCACCCGGGAGCGGTGTTGTGAGCTCTCACATGTAACGTAAAAAGCCAAATTGTTTCCACAATACCCGACGACCATTTAATTTTTGGGCTTCCGTGGCGCAATGGTTAGCGCGTTCGGCTGTTAACCGAAAGGTTGGTGGTTCGAGCCCATCCGTGAGCGGTGTTGTGAGGTCTCAGATGTGACGTAAAAAGTCAAAGTTTTTCCACAATACCTGACGAACATTTAATTTTTGGGCTTCCGTGAAGCAATGGTTAGCGCGTTCGGCTGTTAACCGAAAGGTTGGTGGTTCGAGCCCACCCGGGAGCGGTGTTGTGAGGTCTTAGATGTAACGTAAAATTCAGAGTTTTTTAAAAATAACTGACGAACATTTAATTTTTGGGCTTCCGTGGCGCAATGGTTAGAGCGTTCAGCTGTTATTCAAAAGGTTTGTGGTTCGAGCCCATCCGGGAGCGGTGTTGTGAAGTCTCAGATGTGACGTAAAAAGTCAAAGTTTTTCCACAATACCTGACGAACATTTAATCTTTGGGCTTCCGTTGCACAATGGTTAACGCCGTCGGCTGTTAACCGAAAGGTTGGTGGTTCGAGACCATCCGGGAGCGGTGTTGTGAGGTCTTAGATGTAACGTAAAATTCAGAGTTTTTTAAAAATAACTGACGAACATTTAATTTTTGGTCTTCCGTGGCGCAATGGTTAGCGCGTTCGGCTGTTAACCGAAAGGTTGGTGGTTCGAGCCCACCCGGGAGCGGTGTTGTGAAATCTCACATGTAACCTAAAAATCCAATGTTTTTCCACAATACCTGACGAACATTTAATTTTTGGGCTTCCGTGGCGCAATGGTTAGCGCGATCGGCTGTTAACCGAAAAGTTGGTGGTTCGAGCCCATCCGGGAGCGGTGTTGTGAGGTCTTAGATGTAACGTAAAATTCAGAGTTTTTTAAAAATAACTGACGAACATTTAATTTTCGGGCTTCCGTGGCGCAATGGTTAGAGCGTTCGGCTGTTAACCGAAAGGTTGGTGGTTCGAGCCCACCCGGGAGTGGTGTTGTGAGATCTCACATGTAACGTAAAAATCCAAAGTTTTTCTACAATACCTGACGAACATTTAATCTTTGGGTTTCCGTGGCGCAATGGTTAGCGCGTTCGGCTGTTAACCGAAAGTTTGGTGGTTCGAGCCCACCCGGGAGCGGTGTTGTGAGCTCTCACATGTAACGTAAAAAGCCAAAGTGTTTCCACAATACCCGACGACCATTTAATTTTTGGGCTTCCGTGGCGCAATGGTTAGCGCGTTCGGCTGTTAACCGAAAGGTTGGTGGTTCGAGCCCATCCGTGAGCGGTGTTGTGAGGTCTCAGATGTGACGTGAAAAGTCAAAGTTTTTCCACAATACCTGACGAACATTTAATTTTTGGGCTTCCGTGAAGCAATGGTTCGCGCGTTCGGCTGTTAACCGAAAGGTTGGTGGTTCGAGCCCACCCGGGAGCGGTGTTGTGAAATCTCACATGTAACCTAAAAATCCAAATTTTTTCCACAATACCTGACGAACATTTAATCTTTGGGCTTCTGTGGCGCAATGGTTAGCGCGTTCGGCAGTTAACCGAAAGGTTGGTGGTTCGAGCCCATCCGTGAGCGGTGTTGTGAGGTCTCAGATGTGACGTAAAAAGTCAAAGTTTTTCCACAATACCTGAGAACATTTAATTTTTGCGCTTCCGTGAAGCAATGGTTAGCGCGTTCGGCTGTTAACCGAAAGGTTGGTGGTTCGAGCCCACCCGGGAGCGGTGTTGTGAGGTCTTAGATGTAACGTAAAATTCAGAGTTTTTTAAAAATAACTGACGAACATTTAATTTTTGGGCTTCCGTGGCGCAATGATTAGAGCGTTCAGCTGTTATTCAAAAGGTTTGTGGTTCGAGCCCATCCGGGAGCGGTGTTGTGAAGTCTCAGATGTGACGTAAAAAGTCAAAGTTTTTTCACAATACCTGACGAACATTTAATCTTTGGGCTTCCGTTGCACAATGGTTAACGCGTCGGCTGTTAACCGAAAGGTTGGTGGTTCGAGCCCATCCGGGAGCGGTGTTGTGAGGTCTTAGATGTAACGTAAAATTCAGAGTTTTTTAAAAATAACTGACGAACATTTAATTTTTGGTCTTCCGTGGCGCAATGGTTAGAGCGTTCAGCTGTTATTCAAAAGGTTTGTGGTTCGAGCCCATCCGCGAGCGGTGTTGTGAGGTCTCAGATGTGACGTAAAAAGTCAAAGTTTTTCCACAATACCTGACGAACATTTAATTTTTGGGCTTCCGTGAAGCAATGGTTAGCGCGTTCGGCTGTTAACCGAAAGGTTGGTGGTTCGAGCCCACCCGGGAGCGGTGTTGTGAAATCTCACATGTAACGTAAAAATCCAAAGTTTTTCCACAATACCTGACGATCATTTAATCTTTGGGCTTCCGTTGCGCAATGGTTAACGCCGTCGGCTGTTAACCGAAAGGTTGGTGGTTCGAGCCCATCCGGGAGCTGTGTTGTGAGGTCTTAGATGTAACGTAAAATTCAGAGTGTTTTAAAAATAACTGACGAACATTTAATTTTTGGGCTTCCGTGGCTCAATGGTTAGAGCGTTCAGCTGTTATTCAAAAGGTTTGTGGTTCGAGCCCATCTGGGAGCGGTGTTGTGAAGTCTCAGATGTGACGTAAAAAGTCAAAGTTTTTCCACAATACCTGACGAACATTTAATCTTTGGGCTTCCCTTGCACAATGGTTAACGCCGTCGGCTGTTAACCGAAAGGTTGGTGGTTCGAGCCCATCCGTGAGCGGTGTTGTGAGGTCTCAGATGTGACGTAAAAAGTCAAAGTTTTTCCACAATACCTGACGAACATTTAATTATTGGGCTTCCGTGAAGCAATGGTTAGCACGTTCGGCTGTTAACCGAAAGGTTGGTGGTTCGAGCCCACCCGGGAGCGGTGTTGTGAGGTCTTAGATGTAACGTAAAATTCAGAGTTTTTTAAAAATAACTGACGAACATTTAATTTTTGGGCTTCCGTGGCGCAATGTTTAGAACGTTCAGCTGTTATTCAAAAGGTTTGTGGTTCGAGCCCATCCGGGAGCGGTGTTGTGAAGTCTCAGATGTGACGTAAAAAGTCAAAGTTTTTCCACAATACCTGACGAACATTTAATCTTTGGGCTTCCGTTGCACAATGGTTAACGCCATCGGCTGTTAACCGAAAGGTTGGTGGTTCGAGCCCATCCGGGAGCGGTGTTGTGAGGTCTTAGATGTAACGTAAAATTCAGAGTTTTTTAAAAATAACTGACGAACATTTAATTTTTGGTCTTCCGTGGCGCAATGGTTAGAGCGTTCAGCTGTTATTCAAAAGGTTTGTGGTGCGAGCCCATCCGTGAGCGGTGTTGTGAGGTCTCAGATGTGACGTAAAAAGTCAAAGTTTTTCCACAATACCTGACGAACATTTAATATTTGGGCTTCCGTGAAGCAATGGTTAGCGCGTCCGGCTGTTAACCGAAAGGTTGGTGGTTCGAGCCCACCCGGGAGCGGTGTTGTCAAATCTCACATGTAACGTAAAAATCCAAAGTTTTTCCACAATACCTGACGATCATTTAATCTTTGGGCTTCCGTTGCGCAATGGTTAACGCCGTCGGCTGTTAACCGAAAGGTTGGTGGTTCGAGCCCATCCGGGAGCTGTGTTGTGAGGTCTTAGATGTAACGTAAAATTCAGAGTGTTTTAAAAATAACTGACGAACATTTAATTTTTGGGCTTCCGTGGCGCAATGGTTAGAGCGTTCAGCTGTTATTCAAAAGGTTTGTGGTTCGAGCCCATCTGGGAGCGGTGTTGTGAAGTCTCAGATGTGACGTAAAAAGTCAAAGTTTTTCCACAATACCTGACGAACATTTAATCTTTGGGCTTCCCTTGCACAATGGTTAACGCCGTCGGCTGTTAACCGAAAGGTTGGTGGTTCGAGCCCATCCGGGAGCGTTGTTGTGAGGTCTTAGATGTAACGTAAAATTCAGAGTTTTTTAAAAATAACTGACGAACATTTAATTTTTGGTCTTCCGTGGCGCAATGGTTAGAGCGTTCAGCTGTTATTCAAAAGGTTTGTGGTTCGAGCCCATCCGGGAGCGGTGTTGTGAAGTCTCAGATGTGACGTAAAAAGTCAAAGTTTTTCCACAATACCTGACGAACATTTAATCTTTGGGCTTCCGTGGCGCAATGGTTAGCGCGTTCGGCTGTTAACCGAAAGGTTGGTGGTTCGAGCCCACCCAGGAGCGGTGTTGTGAGATCTCACATGTAACGTAAAAATCCAAAGTTTTTCCACAATACCTGACGAACATTTAATCTTTGGGCTTCCGTTGCGCAATGGTTAACGCCGTCGGCTGTTAACCGAAAGGTTGGTGGTTCGAGCCCATCCGGGAGCGGTGTTGTGAGGTCTTAGATGTAACGTAAAATTCAGAGTTTTTTAAAAATACCTGACGAACATTTAATCTTTGGGCTTCTGTGGCGCAATGGTTAGCGCGTTCGGCTGTTAACCGAAAGGTTGGTGGTTCGAGCCCACCCGGGAGCGGTGTTGTGAGCTCTCACATGTAACGTAAAAAGCCAAAGTGTTTCCACAATACCCGACGACCATTTAATTTTTGGGCTTCCGTGGCGCAATGGTTAGCGCGTTCAGCTGTTAACCGAAAGGTTGGTGGTTCGAGCCCACCCGGGAGCGGTGTTGTGAGATCTCACATGTAACGTAAAAATCCAAAGTTTTTCCACAATACCTGACGAACATTTAATTTTTGGGCTTCCGTGGCGCAATGGTTAGCGCGTTCGGCTGTTAACCGAAAGGTTGGTGGTTCGAGCCCATCCGGGAGCGGTGTTGTGAGGTCTTAGATGTAACGTAAAATTCAGAGTTTTTTAAAAATAACTGACGGACATTTAATTTTTGGGCTTCCGTGGCGCAATGGTTAGAGCGTTCAGCTGTTATTCAAAAGGTTTGTGGTTCGAGCCCATCCGTGAGCGGTGTTGTGAGGTCTCAGATGTGACGTAAAAAGTCAAAGTTTTTCCACAATACCTGACGAACATTTAATATTTGGGCTTCCGTGAAGCAATGGTTAGCGCGTCCGGCTGTTAACCGAAAGGTTGGTGGTTCGAGCCCACCCGGGAGCGGTGTTGTCAAATCTCACATGTAACGTAAAAATCCAAAGTTTTTCCACAATACCTGACGATCATTTAATCTTTGGGCTTCCGTTGCGCAATGGTTAACGCCGTCGGCTGTTAACCGAAAGGTTGGTGGTTCGAGCCCATCCGGGAGCTGTGTTGTGAGGTCTTAGATGTAACGTAAAATTCAGAGTGTTTTAAAAATAACTGACGAACATTTAATTTTTGGGCTTCCGTGGCGCAATGGTTAGAGCGTTCAGCTGTTATTCAAAAGGTTTGTGGTTCGAGCCCATCTGGGAGCGGTGTTGTGAAGTCTCAGATGTGACGTAAAAAGTCAAAGTTTTTCCACAATACCTGACGAACATTTAATCTTTGGGCTTCCGTTGCGCAATGGTTAACGCCGTCGGCTGTTAACCGAAAGGTTGGTGGTTCGAGCCCATCCGGGAGCTGTGTTGTGAGGTCTTAGATGTAACGTAAAATTCAGAGTGTTTTAAAAATAACTGACGAACATTTAATTTTTGGGCTTCCGTGGCGCAATGGTTAGAGCGTTCAGCTGTTATTCAAAAGGTTTGTGGTTCGAGCCCATCTGGGAGCGGTGTTGTGAAGTCTCAGATGTGACGTAAAAAGTCAAAGTTTTTCCACAATACCTGACGAACATTTAATCTTTGGGCTTCCCTTGCACAATGGTTAACGCCGTCGGCTGTTAACCGAAAGGTTGGTGGTTCGAGCCCATCCGTGAGCGGTGTTGTGAGGTCTCAGATGTGACGTAAAAAGTCAAAGTTTTTCCACAATACCTGACGAACATTTAATTATTGGGCTTCCGTGAAGCAATGGTTAGCGCGTTCGGCTGTTAACCGAAAGGTTGGTGGTTCGAGCCCACCCGGGAGCGGTGTTGTGAGGTCTTAGATGTAACGTAAAATTCAGAGTTTTTTAAAAATAACTGACGAACATTTAATTTTTGGGCTTCCGTGGCGCAATGTTTAGAGCGTTCAGCTGTCATTCAAAAGGTTTGTGGTTCGAGCCCATCCGGGAGCGGTGTTGTGAAGTCTCAGATGTGACGTAAAAAGTCAAAGTTTTTCCACAATACCTGACGAACATTTAATCTTTGGGCTTCCGTTGCACAATGGTTAACGCCATCGGCTGTTAACCGAAAGGTTGGTGGTTCGAGCCCATCCGGGAGCGGTGTTGTGAGGTCTTAGATGTAACGTAAAATTCAGAGTTTTTTAAAAATAACTGACGAACATTTAATTTTTGGTCTTCCGTGGCGCAATGGTTAGAGCGTTCAGCTGTTATTCAAAAGGTTTGTGGTTCGAGCCCATCCGTGAGCGGTGTTGTGAGGTCTCAGATGTGACGTAAAAAGTCAAAGTTTTTCCACAATACCTGACGAACATTTAATATTTGGGCTTCCGTGAAGCAATGGTTAGCGCGTCCGGCTGTTAACCGAAAGGTTGGTGGTTCGAGCCCACCCGGGAGCGGTGTTGTCAAATCTCACATGTAACGTAAAAATCCAAAGTTTTTCCACAATACCTGACGATCATTTAATCTTTGGGCTTCCGTTGCGCAATGGTTAACGCCGTCGGCTGTTAACCGAAAGGTTGGTGGTTCGAGCCCATCCGGGAGCTGTGTTGTGAGGTCTTAGATGTAACGTAAAATTCAGAGTGTTTTAAAAATAACTGACGAACATTTAATTTTTGGGCTTCCGTGGCGCAATGGTTAGAGCGTTCAGCTGTTATTCAAAAGGTTTGTGGTTCGAGCCCATCTGGGAGCGGTGTTGTGAAGTCTCAGATGTGACGTAAAAAGTCAAAGTTTTTCCACAATACCTGACGAACATTTAATCTTTGGGCTTCCCTTGCACAATGGTTAACGCCGTCGGCTGTTAACCGAAAGGTTGGTGGTTCGAGCCCATCCGGGAGCGTTGTTGTGAGGTCTTAGATGTAACGTAAAATTCAGAGTTTTTTAAAAATAACTGACGAACATTTAATTTTTGGTCTTCCGTGGCGCAATGGTTAGAGCGTTCAGCTGTTATTCAAAAGGTTTGTGGTTCGAGCCCATCCGGGAGCGGTGTTGTGAAGTCTCAGATGTGACGTAAAAAGTCAAAGTTTTTCCACAATACCTGACGAACATTTAATCTTTGGGCTTCCGTGGCGCAATGGTTAGCGCGTTCGGCTGTTAACCGAAAGGTTGGTGGTTCGAGCCCACCCAGGAGCGGTGTTGTGAGATCTCACATGTAACGTAAAAATCCAAAGTTTTTCCACAATACCTGACGAACATTTAATCTTTGGGCTTCCGTTGCGCAATGGTTAACGCCGTCGGCTGTTAACCGAAAGGTTGGTGGTTCGAGCCCATCCGGGAGCGGTGTTGTGAGGTCTTAGATGTAACGTAAAATTCAGAGTTTTTTAAAAATACCTGACGAACATTTAATCTTTGGGCTTCTGTGGCGCAATGGTTAGCGCGTTCGGCTGTTAACCGAAAGGTTGGTGGTTCGAGCCCACCCGGGAGCTGTGTTGTGAGCTCTCACATGTAACGTAAAAAGCCAAAGTGTTTTCACAATACCCGACGACCATTTAATTTTTGGGCTTCCGTGGCGCAATGGTTAGCGCGTTCAGCTGTTAACCGAAAGGTTGGTGGTTCGAGCCCACCCGGGAGCGGTGTTGTGAGATCTCACATGTAACGTAAAAATCCAAAGTTTTTCCACAATACCTGACGAACATTTAATTTTTGGGCTTCCGTGGCGCAATGGTTAGCGCGTTCGGCTGTTAACCGAAAGGTTGGTGGTTCGAGCCCATCCGGGAGCGGTGTTGTGAGGTCTTAGATGTAACGTAAAATTCAGAGTTTTTTAAAAATAACTGACGAACATTTAATTTTTGGGCTTCCGTGGCGCAATGGTTAGAGCGTTCAGCTGTTATTCAAAAGGTTTGTGGTTCGAGCCCATCCGTGAGCGGTGTTGTGAGGTCTCAGATGTGACGTAAAAAGTCAAAGTTTTTCCACAATAACTGACGAACATTTAATATTTGGGCTTCCGTGAAGCAATGGTTAGCGCGTCCGGCTGTTAACCGAAAGGTTGTGGGTTCGAGCCCACCCGGGAGCGGTGTTGTCAAATCTCACATGTAACGTAAAAATCCAAAGTTTTTCCACAATACCTGACGATCATTTAATCTTTGGGCTTCCGTTGCGCAATGGTTAACGCCGTCGGCTGTTAACCGAAAGGTTGGTGGTTCGAGCCCATCCGGGAGCTGTGTTGTGAGGTCTTAGATGTGACGTAAAATTCAGAGTGTTTTAAAAATAACTGACGAACATTTAATTTTTGGGCTTCCGTGGCGCAATGGTTAGAGCGTTCAGCTGTTATTCAAAAGGTTTGTGGTTCGAGCCCATCTGGGAGCGGTGTTGTAAAGTCTCAGATGTGACGTAAAAAGTCAAAGTTTTTCCACAATACCTGACGAACATTTAATCTTTGGGCTTCCCTTGCACAATGGTTAACGCCGTCGGCTGTTAGCCGAAAGGTTGGTGGTTCGAGCCCATCCGGGAGCGGTGTTGTGAGGTCTTAGATGTAACGTAAAATTCAGAGTTTTTTAAAAATAACTGACGAACATTAAATTTTTGGTCTTCCGTGGCGTAATGGTTAGAGCGTTCAGCTGTTATTCAAAAGGTTTGTGGTTCGAGCCCATCCGGGAGCGGTGTTGTGAAGTCTCAGATGTGACGTAAAAAGTGAAAGTTTTTCCACAATAACTGACGAACATTTATTCTTTGGGCTTCCGTGGCGCAATGGTTAACGCGTTCGGCTGTTAACCGATAGGTTGGTGGTTCGAGCCCACCCAGGAGCGGTGTTGTGAGATCTCACATGTAACGTAAAAATCCAAAGTTTTTCCACAATACCTGACGAACATTTAATCTTTGGGCTTCCGTTGCGCAATGGTTAACGCCGTCGGCTGTTAACCGAAAGGTTGGTGGTTCGAGCCCACCCGGGAGCGGTGTTGTGAGCTCTCACATGTAACGTAAAAAGCCAAAGTGTTTCCACAATACCCGACGACCATTTAATTTTTGGGCTTCCGTGGCGCACTGGTTAGCGCGTTCGGCTGTTAACCGAAAGGTTGGTGGTTCGAGCCCACCCGGGAGCGGTGTTGTGAGATCTCACATGTAACGTAAAAATCCAAAGTTTTTCCACAATACCTGACGAACATTTAATTTTTGGGCTTCCGTGGCGCAATGGTTAGCGCGTTCGGCTGTTAACCGAAAGGTTGGTGGTTCGAGCCCATCCGGGAGCGGTGTTGTGAGGTCTTAGATGTAACGTAAAATTCAGAGTTTTTTAAAAATAACTGACGAACATTTAATTTTTGGGCTTCCGTGGCGCAATGGTTAGAGCGTTCAGCTGTTATTCAAAAGGTTTGTGGTTCGAGCCCATCCGTGAGCGGTGTTGTGAGGTCTCAGATGTGACGTAAAAAGTCAAAGTTTTTCCACAATACCTGACGAACATTTAATATTTGGGCTTCCGTGAAGCAATGGTTAGCGCGTCCGGCTGTTAACCGAAAGGTTGGTGGTTCGAGCCCACCCGGGAGCGGTGTTGTCAAATCTCACATGTAACGTAAAAATCCAAAGTTTTTCCACAATACCTGACGATCATTTAATCTTTGGGCTTCCGTTGCGCAATGGTTAACGCCGTCGGCTGTTAACCGAAAGGTTGGTGGTTCGAGCCCATCCGGGAGCTGTGTTGTGAGGTCTTAGATGTGACGTAAAATTCAGAGTGTTTTAAAAATAACTGACGAACATTTAATTTTTGGGCTTCCGTGGCGCAATGGTTAGAGCGTTCAGCTGTTATTCAAAAGGTTTGTGGTTCGAGCCCATCTGGGAGCGGTGTTGTAAAGTCTCAGATGTGACGTAAAAAGTCAAAGTTTTTCCACAATACCTGACGAACATTTAATCTTTGGGCTTCCCTTGCACAATGGTTAACGCCGTCGGCTGTTAGCCGAAAGGTTGGTGGTTCGAGCCCATCCGGGAGCGGTGTTGTGAGGTCTTAGATGTAACGTAAAATTCAGAGTTTTTTAAAAATAACTGACGAACATTAAATTTTTGGTCTTCCGTGGCGCAATGGTTAGAGCGTTCAGCTGTTATTCAAAAGGTTTGTGGTTCGAGCCCATCCGGGAGCGGTGTTGTGAAGTCTCAGATGTGACGTAAAAAGTGAAAGTTTTTCCACAATAACTGACGAACATTTATTCTTTGGGCTTCCGTGGCGCAATGGTTAACGCGTTCGGCTGTTAACCGAAAGGTTGGTGGTTCGAGCCCACCCAGGAGCGGTGTTGTGAGATCTCACATGTAACGTAAAAATCCAAAGTTTTTCCACAATACCTGACGAACATTTAATCTTTGGGCTTCCGTTGCGCAATGGTTAACGCCGTCGGCTGTTAACCGAAAGGTTGGTGGTTCGAGCCCACCCGGGAGCGGTGTTGTGAGCTCTCACATGTAACGTAAAAAGCCAAAGTGTTTCCACAATACCCGACGACCATTTAATTTTTGGGCTTCCGTGGCGCACTGGTTAGCGCGTTCGGCTGTTAACCGAAAGGTTGGTGGTTCGAGCCCACCCGGGAGCGGTGTTGTGAGATCTCACATGTAACGTAAAAATCCAAAGTTTTTCCACAATACCTGACGAACATTTAATTTTTGGGCTTCCGTGGCGCAATGGTTAGCGCGTTCGGCTGTTAACCGAAAGGTTGGTGGTTCGAGCCCATCCGGGAGCGGTGTTGTGAGGTCTTAGATGTAACGTAAAATTCAGAGTTTTTTAAAAATAACTGACGAACATTTAATTTTTGGGCTTCCGTGGCGCAATGGTTAGAGCGTTCAGCTGTTATTCAAAAGGTTTGTGGTTCGAGCCCATCCGTGAGCGGTGTTGTGAGGTCTCAGATGTGACGTAAAAAGTCAAAGTTTTTCCACAATACCTGACGAACATTTAATATTTGGGCTTCCGTGAAGCAATGGTTAGCGCGTCCGGCTGTTAACCGAAAGGTTGGTGGTTCGAGCCCACCCGGGAGCGGTGTTGTCAAATCTCACATGTAACGTAAAAATCCAAAGTTTTTCCACAATACCTGACGATCATTTAATCTTTGGGCTTCCGTTGCGCAATGGTTAACGCCGTCGGCTGTTAACCGAAAGGTTGGTGGTTCGAGCCCATCCGGGAGCTGTGTTGTGAGGTCTTAGATGTGACGTAAAATTCAGAGTGTTTTAAAAATAACTGACGAACATTTAATTTTTGGGCTTCCGTGGCGCAATGGTTAGAGCGTTCAGCTGTTATTCAAAAGGTTTGTGGTTCGAGCCCATCTGGGAGCGGTGTTGTAAAGTCTCAGATGTGACGTAAAAAGTCAAAGTTTTTCCACAATACCTGACGAACATTTAATCTTTGGGCTTCCCTTGCACAATGGTTAACGCCGTCGGCTGTTAGCCGAAAGGTTGGTGGTTCGAGCCCATCCGGGAGCGGTGTTGTGAGGTCTTAGATGTAACGTAAAATTCAGAGTTTTTTAAAAATAACTGACGAACATTAAATTTTTGGTCTTCCGTGGCGCAATGGTTAGAGCGTTCAGCTGTTATTCAAAAGGTTTGTGGTTCGAGCCCATCCGGGAGCGGTGTTGTGAAGTCTCAGATGTGACGTAAAAAGTGAAAGTTTTTCCACAATAACTGACGAACATTTATTCTTTGGGCTTCCGTGGCGCAATGGTTAACGCGTTCGGCTGTTAACCGAAAGGTTGGTGGTTCGAGCCCACCCAGGAGCGGTGTTGTGAGATCTCACATGTAACGTAAAAATCCAAAGTTTTTCCACAATACCTGACGAACATTTAATCTTTGGGCTTCCGTTGCGCAATGGTTAACGCCGTCGGCTGTTAACCGAAAGGTTGGTGGTTCGAGCCCATCCGGGAGCGGTGTTGTGAGGTCTTAGATGTAACGTAAAATTCAGAGTTTTTTAAAAATACCTGACGAACATTTAATCTTTGGGCTTCTGTGGCGCAATGGTTAGCGCGTTCGGCTGTTAACCGAAAGGTTGGTGGTTCGAGCCCACCCGGGAGCGGTGTTGTGAGCTCTCACATGTAACGTAAAAAGCCAAAGTGTTTCCACAATACCCGACGACCATTTAATTTTTGGGCTTCCGTGGCGCACTGGTTAGCGCGTTCGGCTGTTAACCGAAAGGTTGGTGGTTCGAGCCCACCCGGGAGCGGTGTTGTGAGATCTCACATGTAACGTAAAAATCCAAAGTTTTTCCACAATACCTGACGAACATTTAATTTTTGGGCTTCCGTGGCGCAATGGTTAGCGCGTTCGGCTGTTAACCGAAAGGTTGGTGGTTCGAGCCCATCCGGGAGCGGTGTTGTGAGGTCTTAGATGTAACGTAAAATTCAGAGTTTTTTAAAAATAACTGTCGAACATTTAATTTTTGGGCTTCCGTGGCGCAATGGTTAGAGCGTTCAGCTGTTATTCAAAAGGTTTGTGGTTCGAGCCCATCCGGGAGCGGTGTTGTGAAGTCTCAGATGTGACGTAAAAAGTCTAAGTTTTTCCACAATACCTGACGAACATTTAATCTTTGGGCTTCCGTTGCACAATGGTTAACGCCGTCGGCTGTTAACCGAAAGGTTGGTGGTTCGAACCCATCCGGGAGCGGTGTTGTGAGGTCTTAGATGTAACGTAAAATTCAGAGTTTTTTAAAAATAACTGACGAACATTTAATTTTTGGTCTTCCGTGGCGCAATGGTTAGAGCGTTCAGCTGTTATTCAAAAGGTTTGTGGTTCGAGCCCATCCGGGAGCGGTGTTGTGAAGTCTCAGATGTGACGTAAAAAGTCAAAGTTTTTCCACAATACCTGACGAACATTTAATCTTTGGGCTTCTGTGGCGCAATGGTTAGCGCGTTCGGCTGTTAACCGAAAGGTTGGTGGTTCGAGCCCACCCGGGAGCGGTGTTGTGAGATCTCACATGTAACGTAAAAATCCAAAGTTTTCCCACAATACCTGACCGACATTTAATCTTTGGGCTTCCGTTGCGCAATGGTTAACGCCGTCGGCTGTTAACCGAAAGGTTGGTGGTTCGAGCCCATCCGGGAGCGGTGTTGTGAGCTCTCACATGTAACGTAAAAAGCCAAAGTGTTTCCACAATACCCGACGACCATTTAATTTTTGGGCTTCCGTGGCGCAATGGTTAGCGCGTTCGGCTGTTAACCGAAAGGTTGGTGGTTCGAGCCCACCCGGGAGCGGTGTTGTGAGGTCTTAGATGTAACGTAAAATTCAGAGTTTTTTAAAAATACCTGACGAACATTTAATCTTTGGGCTTCTGTGGCGCAATGGTTAGCGCGTTCGGCTGTTAACCGAAAGGTTGGTGGTTCGAGCCCACCCGGGAGCGGTGTTGTGAGCTCTCACATGTAACGTAAAAAGCCAAAGTGTTTCCACAATACCCGACGACCATTTAATTTTTGGGCTTCCGTGGCGCAATGGTTAGCGCGTTCGGCTGTTAACCGAAAGGTTGGTGGTTCGAGCCCACCCGGGAGCGGTGTTGTGAAATCTCACATGTAACGTAAAAATCCAAAGTTTTTCCACAATACCTGACGATCATTTAATCTTTGGGCTTCCGTTGCGCAATGGTTAACGCCGTCGGCTGTTAACCGAAAGGTTGGTGGTTCGAGCCCATCCGGGAGCTGTGTTGTGAGGTCTTAGATGTAACGTAAAATTCAGAGTGTTTTAAAAATAACTGACGAACATTTAATTTTTGGGCTTCCGTGGCGCAATGGTTAGAGCGTTCAGCTGTTATTCAAAAGGTTTGTGGTTCGAGCCCATCTGGGAGCGGTGTTGTGAAGTCTCAGATGTGACGTAAAAAGTCAAAGTTTTTCCACAATACCTGACGAACATTTAATCTTTGGGCTTCCCTTGCACAATGGTTAACGCCGTCGGCTGTTAACCGAAAGGTTGGTGGTTCGAGCCCATCCGTGAGCGGTGTTGTGAGGTCTCAGATGTGACGTAAAAAGTCAAAGTTTTTCTACAATACCTGACGAACATTTAATTATTGGGCTTCCGTGAAGCAATGGTTAGCGCGTTCGGCTGTTAACCGAAAGGTTGGTGGTTCGAGCCCACCCGGGAGCGGTGTTGTGAGGTCTTAGATGTAACGTAAAATTCAGAGTTTTTTAAAAATAACTGACGAACATTTAATTTTTGGGCTTCCGTGGCGCAATGTTTAGAGCGTTCAGCTGTTATTCAAAAGGTTTGTGGTTCGAGCCCATCCGGGAGCGGTGTTGTGAAGTCTCAGATGTGACGTAAAAAGTCAAAGTTTTTCCACAATACCTGACGAACATTTAATCTTTGGGCTTCCGTTGCACAATGGTTAACGCCGTCGGCTGTTAACCGAAAGGTTGGTGGTTCGAGCCCATCCGGGAGCGGTGTTGTGAGGTCTTAGATGTAACGTAAAATTCAGAGTTTTTTAAAAATAACTGACGAACATTTAATTTTTGGTCTTCCGTGGCGCAATGGTTAGAGCGTTCAGCTGTTATTCAAAAGGTTTGTGGTTCGAGCCCATCCGTGAGCGGTGTTGTGAGGTCTCAGATGTGACGTAAAAAGTCAAAGTTTTTCCACAATACCTGACGAACATTTAATATTTGGGCTTCCGTGAAGCAATGGTTAGCGCGTCCGGCTGTTAACCGAAAGGTTGGTGGTTCGAGCCCACCCGGGAGCGGTGTTGTCAAATCTCACATGTAACGTAAAAATCCAAAGTTTTTCCACAATACCTGACGATCATTTAATCTTTGGGCTTCCGTTGCGCAATGGTTAACGCCGTCGGCTGTTAACCGAAAGGTTGGTGGTTCGAGCCCATCCGGGAGCTGTGTTGTGAGGTCTTAGATGTAACGTAAAATTCAGAGTGTTTTAAAAATAACTGACGAACATTTAATTTTTGGGCTTCCGTGGCGCAATGTTTAGAGCGTTCAGCTGTTATTCAAAAGGTTTGTGGTTCGAGCCAATCCGGGAGCGGTGTTGTGAAGTCTCAGATGTGACGTAAAAAGTCAAAGTTTTTCCACAATACCTGACGAACATTTAATCTTTGGGCTTCCGTTGCACAATGGTTAACGCCGTCGGCTGTTAACCGAAAGGTTGGTGGTTCGAGCCCATCCGGGAGCGGTGTTGTGAGGTCTTAGATGTAACGTAAAATTCAGAGTTTTTTAAAAATAACTGACGAACATTTAATTTTTGGTCTTCCGTGGCGCAATGGTTAGAGCGTTCAGCTGTTATTCAAAAGGTTTGTGGTTCGAGCCCATCCGTGAGCGGTGTTGTGAGGTCTCAGATGTGACGTAAAAAGTCAAAGTTTTTCCACAATACCTGACGAACATTTAAAATTTGGGCTTCCGTGAAGCAATGGTTAGCGCGTCCGGCTGTTAACCGAAAGGTTGGTGGTTCGAGCCCACCCGGGAGCGGTGTTGTCAAATCTCACATGTAACGTAAAAATCCAAAGTTTTTCCACAATACCTGACGATCATTTAATCTTTGGGCTTCCGTTGCGCAATGGTTAACGCCGTCGGCTGTTAACCGAAAGGTTGGTGGTTCGAACCCATCCGGGAGCGGTGTTGTGAGGTCTTAGATGTAACGTAAAATTCAGAGTTTTTTAAAAATAACTGACGAACATTTAATTTTTGGTCTTCCGTGGCGCAATGGTTAGAGCGTTCAGCTGTTATTCAAAAGGTTTGTGGTTCGAGCCCATCCGGGAGCGGTGTTGTGAAGTCTCAGATGTGACGTAAAAAGTCAAAGTTTTTCCACAATACCTGACGAACATTTAATCTTTGGGCTTCTGTGGCGCAATGGTTAGCGCGTTCGGCTGTTAACCGAAAGGTTGGTGGTTCGAGCCCACCCGGGAGCGGTGTTGTGAGATCTCACATGTAACGTAAAAATCCAAAGTTTTCCCACAATACCTGACCGACATTTAATCTTTGGGCTTCCGTTGCGCAATGGTTAACGCCGTCGGCTGTTAACCGAAAGGTTGGTGGTTCGAGCCCATCCGGGAGCGGTGTTGTGAGGTCTTAGATGTAACGTAAAATTCAGAGTTTTTTAAAAATACCTGACGAACATTTAATCTTTGGGCTTCTGTGGCGCAATGGTTAGCGCGTTCGGCTGTTAACCGAAAGGTTGGTGGTTCGAGCCCACCCGGGAGCGGTGTTGTGAGCTCTCACATGTAACGTAAAAAGCCAAAGTGTTTCCACAATACCCGACGACCATTTAATTTTTGGGCTTCCGTGGCGCAATGGTTAGCGCGTTCGGCTGTTAACCGAAAGGTTGGTGGTTCGAGCCCACCCGGGAGCGGTGTTGTGAAATCTCACATGTAACGTAAAAATCCAAAGTTTTTCCACAATACCTGACGATCATTTAATCTTTGGGCTTCCGTTGCGCAATGGTTAACGCCGTCGGCTGTTAACCGAAAGGTTGGTGGTTCGAGCCCATCCGGGAGCTGTGTTGTGAGGTCTTAGATGTAACGTAAAATTCAGAGTGTTTTAAAAATAACTGACGAACATTTAATTTTTGGGCTTCCGTGGCGCAATGGTTAGAGCGTTCAGCTGTTATTCAAAAGGTTTGTGGTTCGAGCCCATCTGGGAGCGGTGTTGTGAAGTCTCAGATGTGACGTAAAAAGTCAAAGTTTTTCCACAATACCTGACGAACATTTAATCTTTGGGCTTCCCTTGCACAATGGTTAACGCCGTCGGCTGTTAACCGAAAGGTTGGTGGTTCGAGCCCATCCGTGAGCGGTGTTGTGAGGTCTCAGATGTGACGTAAAAAGTCAAAGTTTTTCTACAATACCTGACGAACATTTAATTATTGGGCTTCCGTGAAGCAATGGTTAGCGCGTTCGGCTGTTAACCGAAAGGTTGGTGGTTCGAGCCCACCCGGGAGCGGTGTTGTGAGGTCTTAGATGTAACGTAAAATTCAGAGTTTTTTAAAAATAACTGACGAACATTTAATTTTTGGGCTTCCGTGGCGCAATGTTTAGAGCGTTCAGCTGTTATTCAAAAGGTTTGTGGTTCGAGCCCATCCGGGAGCGGTGTTGTGAAGTCTCAGATGTGACGTAAAAAGTCAAAGTTTTTCCACAATACCTGACGAACATTTAATCTTTGGGCTTCTGTGGCGCAATGGTTAGCGCGTTCGGCTGTTAACCGAAAGGTTGGTGGTTCGAGCCCACCCGGGAGCGGTGTTGTGAGATCTCACATGTAACGTAAAAATCCAAAGTTTTCCCACAATACCTGACCGACATTTAATCTTTGGGCTTCCGTTGCGCAATGGTTAACGCCGTCGGCTGTTAACCGAAAGGTTGGTGGTTCGAGCCCATCCGGGAGCGGTGTTGTGAGGTCTTAGATGTAACGTAAAATTCAGAGTTTTTTAAAAATACCTGACGAACATTTAATCTTTGGGCTTCTGTGGCGCAATGGTTAGCGCGTTCGGCTGTTAACCGAAAGGTTGGTGGTTCGAGCCCACCCGGGAGCGGTGTTGTGAGCTCTCACATGTAACGTAAAAAGCCAAAGTGTTTCCACAATACCCGACGACCATTTAATTTTTGGGCTTCCGTGGCGCAATGGTTAGCGCGTTCGGCTGTTAACCGAAAGGTTGGTGGTTCGAGCCCACCCGGGAGCGGTGTTGTGAAATCTCACATGTAACGTAAAAATCCAAAGTTTTTCCACAATACCTGACGATCATTTAATCTTTGGGCTTCCGTTGCGCAATGGTTAACGCCGTCGGCTGTTAACCGAAAGGTTGGTGGTTCGAGCCCATCCGGGAGCTGTGTTGTGAGGTCTTAGATGTAACGTAAAATTCAGAGTGTTTTAAAAATAACTGACGAACATTTAATTTTTGGGCTTCCGTGGCGCAATGGTTAGAGCGTTCAGCTGTTATTCAAAAGGTTTGTGGTTCGAGCCCATCTGGGAGCGGTGTTGTGAAGTCTCAGATGTGACGTAAAAAGTCAAAGTTTTTCCACAATACCTGACGAACATTTAATCTTTGGGCTTCCCTTGCACAATGGTTAACGCCGTCGGCTGTTAACCGAAAGGTTGGTGGTTCGAGCCCATCCGTGAGCGGTGTTGTGAGGTCTCAGATGTGACGTAAAAAGTCAAAGTTTTTCTACAATACCTGACGAACATTTAATTATTGGGCTTCCGTGAAGCAATGGTTAGCGCGTTCGGCTGTTAACCGAAAGGTTGGTGGTTCGAGCCCACCCGGGAGCGGTGTTGTGAGGTCTTAGATGTAACGTAAAATTCAGAGTTTTTTAAAAATAACTGACGAACATTTAATTTTTGGGCTTCCGTGGCGCAATGTTTAGAGCGTTCAGCTGTTATTCAAAAGGTTTGTGGTTCGAGCCCATCCGGGAGCGGTGTTGTGAAGTCTCAGATGTGACGTAAAAAGTCAAAGTTTTTCCACAATACCTGACGAACATTTAATCTTTGGGCTTCCGTTGCACAATGGTTAACGCCGTCGGCTGTTAACCGAAAGGTTGGTGGTTCGAGCCCATCCGGGAGCGGTGTTGTGAGGTCTTAGATGTAACGTAAAATTCAGAGTTTTTTAAAAATAACTGACGAACATTTAATTTTTGGTCTTCCGTGGCGCAATGGTTAGAGCGTTCAGCTGTTATTCAAAAGGTTTGTGGTTCGAGCCCATCCGTGAGCGGTGTTGTGAGGTCTCAGATGTGACGTAAAAAGTCAAAGTTTTTCCACAATACCTGACGAACATTTAATATTTGGGCTTCCGTGAAGCAATGGTTAGCGCGTCCGGCTGTTAACCGAAAGGTTGGTGGTTCGAGCCCACCCGGGAGCGGTGTTGTCAAATCTCACATGTAACGTAAAAATCCAAAGTTTTTCCACAATACCTGACGATCATTTAATCTTTGGGCTTCCGTTGCGCAATGGTTAACGCCGTCGGCTGTTAACCGAAAGGTTGGTGGTTCGAGCCCATCCGGGAGCTGTGTTGTGAGGTCTTAGATGTAACGTAAAATTCAGAGTGTTTTAAAAATAACTGACGAACATTTAATTTTTGGGCTTCCGTGGCGCAATGTTTAGAGCGTTCAGCTGTTATTCAAAAGGTTTGTGGTTCGAGCCAATCCGGGAGCGGTGTTGTGAAGTCTCAGATGTGACGTAAAAAGTCAAAGTTTTTCCACAATACCTGACGAACATTTAATCTTTGGGCTTCCGTTGCACAATGGTTAACGCCGTCGGCTGTTAACCGAAAGGTTGGTGGTTCGAGCCCATCCGGGAGCGGTGTTGTGAGGTCTTAGATGTAACGTAAAATTCAGAGTTTTTTAAAAATAACTGACGAACATTTAATTTTTGGTCTTCCGTGGCGCAATGGTTAGAGCGTTCAGCTGTTATTCAAAAGGTTTGTGGTTCGAGCCCATCCGTGAGCGGTGTTGTGAGGTCTCAGATGTGACGTAAAAAGTCAAAGTTTTTCCACAATACCTGACGAACATTTAAAATTTGGGCTTCCGTGAAGCAATGGTTAGCGCGTCCGGCTGTTAAGCGAAAGGTTGGTGGTTCGAGCCCACCCGGGAGCGGTGTTGTCAAATCTCACATGTAACGTAAAAATCCAAAGTTTTTCCACAATACCTGACGATCATTTAATCTTTGGGCTTCCGTTGCGCAATGGTTAACGCCGTCGGCTGTTAACCGAAAGGTTGGTGGTTCGAGCCCATCCGGGAGCTGTGTTGTGAGGTCTTAGATGTAACGTAAAATTCAGAGTGTTTTAAAAATAACTGACGAACATTTAATTTTTGGGCTTCCGTGGCGCAATGTTTAGAGCGTTCAGCTGTTATTCAAAAGGTTTGTGGTTCGAGCCAATCCGGGAGCGGTGTTGTGAAGTCTCAGATGTGACGTAAAAAGTCAAAGTTTTTCCACAATACCTGACGAACATTTAATCTTTGGGCTTCCGTTGCACAATGGTTAACGCCGTCGGCTGTTAACCGAAAGGTTGGTGGTTCGAGCCCATCCGGGAGCGGTGTTGTGAGGTCTTAGATGTAACGTAAAATTCAGAGTTTTTTAAAAATAACTGACGAACATTTAATTTTTGGTCTTCCGTGGCGCAATGGTTAGAGCGTTCAGCTGTTATTCAAAAGGTTTGTGGTTCGAGCCCATCCGTGAGCGGTGTTGTGAGGTCTCAGATGTGACGTAAAAAGTCAAAGTTTTTCCACAATACCTGACGAACATTTAATATTTGGGCTTCCGTGAAGCAATGGTTAGCGCGTCCGGCTGTAACCGAAAGGTTGGTGGTTCGAGCCCACCCGGGAGCGGTGTTGTCAAATCTCACATGTAACGTAAAAATCCAAAGTTTTTCCACAATACCTGACGATCATTTAATCTTTGGGCTTCCGTTGCGCAATGGTTAACGCCGTCGGCTGTTAACCGAAAGGTTGGTGGTTCGAGCCCATCCGGGAGCTGTGTTGTGAGGTCTTAGATGTAACGTAAAATTCAGAGTGTTTTAAAAATAACTGACGAACATTTAATTTTTGGGCTTCCGTGGCGCAATGTTTAGAGCGTTCAGCTGTTATTCAAAAGGTTTGTGGTTCGAGCCAATCCGGGAGCGGTGTTGTGAAGTCTCAGATGTGACGTAAAAAGTCAAAGTTTTTCCACAATACCTGACGAACATTTAATCTTTGGGCTTCCGTTGCACAATGGTTAACGCCGTCGGCTGTTAACCGAAAGGTTGGTGGTTCGAGCCCACCCGGGAGCGGTGTTGTGAGATCTCACATGTAACGTAAAAATCCAAAGTTTTCCCACAATACCTGACGAACATTTAATCTTTGGCTTCTGTGGCGCAATGGTTAGCGCGTTCGGCTGTTAACCGAAAGGTTGGTGGTTCGAGCCCACCCGGGAGCGGTGTTGTGAGCTCTCACATGTAACGTAAAAAGCCAAATTGTTTCCACAATACCCGACGACCATTTAATTTTTGGGCTTCCGTGGCGCAATGGTTAGCGCGTTCGGCTGTTAACCGAAAGGTTGGTGGTTCGAGCCCATCCGTGAGCGGTGTTGTGAGGTCTCAGATGTGACGTAAAAAGTCAAAGTTTTTCCACAATACCTGACGAACATTTAATTTTTGGGCTTCCGTGAAGCAATGGTTAGCGCGTTCGGCTGTTAACCGAAAGGTTGGTGGTTCGAGCCCACCCGGGAGCGGTGTTGTGAGGTCTTAGATGTAACGTAAAATTCAGAGTTTTTTAAAAATAACTGACGAACATTTAATTTTTGGGCTTCCGTGGCGCAATGATTAGAGCGTTCAGCTGTTATTCAAAAGGTTTGTGGTTCGAGCCCATCCGGGAGCGGTGTTGTGAAGTCTCAGATGTGACGTAAAAAGTCAAAGTTTTTTCACAATACCTGACGAACATTTAATCTTTGGGCTTCCGTTGCACAATGGTTAACGCGTCGGCTGTTAACCGAAAGGTTGGTGGTTCGAGCCCATCCGGGAGCGGTGTTGTGAGGTCTTAGATGTAACGTAAAATTCAGAGTTTTTTAAAAATAACTGACGAACATTTAATTTTTGGTCTTCCGTGGCGCAATGGTTAGAGCGTTCAGCTGTTATTCAAAAGGTTTGTGGTTCGAGCCCATCCGTGAGCGGTGTTGTGAGGTCTCAGATGTGACGTAAAAAGTCAAAGTTTTTCCACAATACCTGACGAACATTTAATTTTTGGGCTTCCGTGAAGCAATGGTTAGCGCGTTCGGCTGTTAACCGAAAGGTTGGTGGTTCGAGCCCACCCGGGAGCGGTGTTGTGAAATCTCACATGTAACGTAAAAATCCAAAGTTTTTCCACAATACCTGACGATCATTTAATCTTTGGGCTTCCGTTGCGCAATGGTTAACGCCGTCGGCTGTTAACCGAAAGGTTGGTGGTTCGAGCCCATCCGGGAGCTGTGTTGTGAGGTCTTAGATGTAACGTAAAATTCAGAGTGTTTTAAAAATAACTGACGAACATTTAATTTTTGGGCTTCCGTGGCGCAATGGTTAGAGCGTTCAGCTGTTATTCAAAAGGTTTGTGGTTCGAGCCCATCTGGGAGCGGTGTTGTGAAGTCTCAGATGTGACGTAAAAAGTCAAAGTTTTTCCACAATACCTGACGAACATTTAATCTTTGGGCTTCCCTTGCACAATGGTTAACGCCGTCGGCTGTTAACCGAAAGGTTGGTGGTTCGAGCCCATCCGTGAGCGGTGTTGTGAGGTCTCAGATGTGACGTAAAAAGTCAAAGTTTTTCCACAATACCTGACGAACATTTAATTATTGGGCTTCCGTGAAGCAATGGTTAGCGCGTTCGGCTGTTAACCGAAAGGTTGGTGGTGCGAGCCCACCCGGGAGCGGTGTTGTGAGGTCTTAGATGTAACGTAAAATTCAGAGTTTTTTAAAAATAACTGACGAACATTTAATTTTTGGGCTTCCGTGGCGCAATGGTTAGAGCGTTCAGCTGTTATTCAAAAGGTTTGTGGTTCGAGCCCATCTGGGAGCGGTGTTGTGAAGACTCAGATGTGACGTAAAAAGTCAAAGTTTTTCCACAATACCTGACGAACATTTAATCTTTGGGCTTCCCTTGCACAATGGTTAACGCCGTCGGCTGTTAACCGAAAGGTTGGTGGTTCGAGCCCATCCGTGAGCGGTGTTGTGAGGTCTCAGATGTGACGTAAAAAGTCAAAGTTTTTCCACAATACCTGACGAACATTTAATTATTGGGCTTCCGTGAAGCAATGGTTAGCGCGTTCGGCTGTTAACCGAAAGGTTGGTGGTTCGAGCCCACCCGGGAGCGGTGTTGTGAGGTCTTAGATGTAACGTAAAATTCAGAGTTTTTTAAAAATAACTGACGAACATTTAATTTTTGGGCTTCCGTGGCGCAATGTTTAGAGCGTTCAGCTGTCATTCAAAAGGTTTGTGGTTCGAGCCCATCCGGGAGCGGTGTTGTGAAGTCTCAGATGTGACGTAAAAAGTCAAAGTTTTTCCACAATACCTGACGAACATTTAATCTTTGGGCTTCCGTTGCACAATGGTTAACGCCATCGGCTGTTAACCGAAAGGTTGGTGGTTCGAGCCCATCCGGGAGCGGTGTTGTGAGGTCTTAGATGTAACGTAAAATTCAGAGTTTTTTAAAAATAACTGACGAACATTTAATTTTTGGTCTTCCGTGGCGCAATGGTTAGAGCGTTCAGCTGTTATTCAAAAGGTTTGTGGTTCGAGCCCATCCGTGAGCGGTGTTGTGAGGTCTCAGATGTGACGTAAAAAGTCAAAGTTTTTCCACAATACCTGACGAACATTTAATATTTGGGCTTCCGTGAAGCAATGGTTAGCGCGTCCGGCTGTTAACCGAAAGGTTGGTGGTTCGAGCCCACCCGGGAGCGGTGTTGTCAAATCTCACATGTAACGTAAAAATCCAAAGTTTTTCCACAATACCTGACGATCATTTAATCTTTGGGCTTCCGTTGCGCAATGGTTAACGCCGTCGGCTGTTAACCGAAAGGTTGGTGGTTCGAGCCCATCCGGGAGCTGTGTTGTGAGGTCTTAGATGTAACGTAAAATTCAGAGTGTTTTAAAAATAACTGACGAACATTTAATTTTTGGGCTTCCGTGGCGCAATGGTTAGAGCGTTCAGCTGTTATTCAAAAGGTTTGTGGTTCGAGCCCATCTGGGAGCGGTGTTGTGAAGTCTCAGATGTGACGTAAAAAGTCAAAGTTTTTCCACAATACCTGACGAACATTTAATCTTTGGGCTTCCCTTGCACAATGGTTAACGCCGTCGGCTGTTAACCGAAAGGTTGGTGGTTCGAGCCCATCCGGGAGCGTTGTTGTGAGGTCTTAGATGTAACGTAAAATTCAGAGTTTTTTAAAAATAACTGACGAACATTTAATTTTTGGTCTTCCGTGGCGCAATGGTTAGAGCGTTCAGCTGTTATTCAAAAGGTTTGTGGTTCGAGCCCATCCGGGAGCGGTGTTGTGAAGTCTCAGATGTGACGTAAAAAGTCAAAGTTTTTCCACAATACCTGACGAACATTTAATCTTTGGGCTTCCGTGGCGCAATGGTTAGCGCGTTCGGCTGTTAACCGAAAGGTTGGTGGTTCGAGCCCACCCAGGAGCGGTGTTGTGAGATCTCACATGTAACGTAAAAATCCAAAGTTTTTCCACAATACCTGACGAACATTTAATCTTTGGGCTTCCGTTGCGCAATGGTTAACGCCGTCGGCTGTTAACCGAAAGGTTGGTGGTTCGAGCCCATCCGGGAGCGGTGTTGTGAGGTCTTAGATGTAACGTAAAATTCAGAGTTTTTTAAAAATACCTGACGAACATTTAATCTTTGGGCTTCTGTGGCGCAATGGTTAGCGCGTTCGGCTGTTAACCGAAAGGTTGGTGGTTCGAGCCCACCCGGGAGCGGTGTTGTGAGCTCTCACATGTAACGTAAAAAGCCAAAGTGTTTCCACAATACCCGACGACCATTTAATTTTTGGGCTTCCGTGGCGCAATGGTTAGCGCGTTCAGCTGTTAACCGAAAGGTTGGTGGTTCGAGCCCACCCGGGAGCGGTGTTGTGAGATCTCACATGTAACGTAAAAATCCAAAGTTTTTCCACAATACCTGACGAACATTTAATTTTTGGGCTTCCGTGGCGCAATGGTTAGCGCGTTCGGCTGTTAACCGAAAGGTTGGTGGTTCGAGCCCATCCGGGAGCGGTGTTGTGAGGTCTTAGATGTAACGTAAAATTCAGAGTTTTTTAAAAATAACTGACGAACATTTAATTTTTGGGCTTCCGTGGCGCAATGGTTAGAGCGTTCAGCTGTTATTCAAAAGGTTTGTGGTTCGAGCCCATCCGTGAGCGGTGTTGTGAGGTCTCAGATGTGACGTAAAAAGTCAAAGTTTTTCCACAATACCTGACGAACATTTAATCTTTGGGCTTCCCTTGCACAATGGTTAACGCCGTCGGCTGTTAGCCGAAAGGTTGGTGGTTCGAGCCCATCCGGGAGCGGTTTTGTGAGGTCTTAGATGTAACGTAAAATTCAGAGTTTTTTAAAAATAACTGACGAACATTAAATTTTTGGTCTTCCGTGGCGCAATGGTTAGAGCGTTCAGCTGTTATTCAAAAGGTTTGTGGTTCGAGCCCATCCGGGAGCGGTGTTGTGAAGTCTCAGATGTGACGTAAAAAGTGAAAGTTTTTCCACAATAACTGACGAACATTTATTCTTTGGGCTTCCGTGGCGCAATGGTTAACGCGTTCGGCTGTTAACCGAAAGGTTGGTGGTTCGAGCCCACCCAGGAGCGGTGTTGTGAGATCTCACATGTAACGTAAAAATCCAAAGTTTTTCCACAATACCTGACGGACATTTAATCTTTGGGCTTCCGTTGCGCAATGGTTAACGCCGTCGGCTGTTAACCGAAAGGTTGGTGGTTCGAGCCCATCCGGGAGCGGTGTTGTGAGGTCTTAGATGTAAAGTAAAATTCAGAGTTTTTTAAAAATACCTGACGAACATTTAATCTTTGGGCTTCTGTGGCGCAATGGTTAGCGCGTTCGGCTGTTAACCGAAAGGTTGGTGGTTCGAGCCCACCCGGGAGCGGTGTTGTGAGCTCTCACATGTAACGTAAAAAGCCAAAGTGTTTCCACAATACCCGACGACCATTTAATTTTTGGGCTTCCGTGGCGCACTGGTTAGCGCGTTCGGCTGTTAACCGAAAGGTTGGTGGTTCGAGCCCACCCGGGAGCGGTGTTGTGAGATCTCACATGTAACGTAAAAATCCAAAGTTTTTCCACAATACCTGACGAACATTTAATTTTTGGGCTTCCGTGGCGCAATGGTTAGCGCGTTCGGCTGTTAACCGAAAGGTTGGTGGTTCGAGCCCATCCGGGAGCGGTGTTGTGAGGTCTTAGATGTAACGTAAAATTCAGAGTTTTTTAAAAATAACTGTCGAACATTTAATTTTTGGGCTTCCGTGGCGCAATGGTTAGAGCGTTCAGCTGTTATTCAAAAGGTTTGTGGTTCGAGCCCATCCGGGAGCGGTGTTGTGAAGTCTCAGATGTGACGTAAAAAGTCTAAGTTTTTCCACAATACCTGACGAACATTTAATCTTTGGCTTCCGTTGCACAATGGTTAACGCCGTCGGCTGTTAACCGAAAGGTTGGTGGTTCGAACCCATCCGGGAGCGGTGTTGTGAGGTCTTAGATGTAACGTAAAATTCAGAGTTTTTTAAAAATAACTGACGAACATTTAATTTTTGGTCTTCCGTGGCGCAATGGTTAGAGCGTTCAGCTGTTATTCAAAAGGTTTGTGGTTCGAGCCCATCCGGGAGCGGTGTTGTGAAGTCTCAGATGTGACGTAAAAAGTCAAAGTTTTTCCACAATACCTGACGAACATTTAATCTTTGGGCTTCTGTGGCGCAATGGTTAGCGCGTTCGGCTGTTAACCGAAAGGTTGGTGGTTCGAGCCCACCCGGGAGCGGTGTTGTGAGATCTCACATGTAACGTAAAAATCCAAAGTTTTCCCACAATACCTGACCGACATTTAATCTTTGGGCTTCCGTTGCGCAATGGTTAACGCCGTCGGCTGTTAACCGAAAGGTTGGTGGTTCGAGCCCATCCGGGAGCGGTGTTGTGAGGTCTTAGATGTAACGTAAAATTCAGAGTTTTTTAAAAATACCTGACGAACATTTAATCTTTGGGCTTCTGTGGCGCAATGGTTAGCGCGTTCGGCTGTTAACCGAAAGGTTGGTGGTTCGAGCCCACCCGGGAGCGGTGTTGTGAGCTCTCACATGTAACGTAAAAAGCCAAAGTGTTTCCACAATACCCGACGACCATTTAATTTTTGGGCTTCCGTGGCGCAATGGTTAGCGCGTTCGGCTGTTAACCGAAAGGTTGGTGGCTCGAGCCCACCCGGGAGCGGTGTTGTAAGGTCTTAGATGTAACGTAAAATTCAGAGTTTTTTAAAAATAACTGACGAACATTTAATTTTTGGGCTTCCGTGGCGCAATGTTTAGAGCGTTCAGCTGTTATTCAAAAGGTTTGTGGTTCGAGCCCATCCGGGAGCGGTGTTGTGAAGTCTCATATGTGACGTAAAAAGTTAAAGTTTTTCCACAATACCTGACGAACATTTAATTTTTGGGCTTCCGTGAAGCAATGGTTAGCGCGTTCGGCTGTTAACCGAAAGGTTGGTGGTTCGAGCCCACCCGGGAGCGGTGTTGTGAGGTTTTAGATGTAACGTAAAATTCAGAGTTTTTTAAAAATAACTGACGAACATTTAATTTTTGGGCTTCCGTGGCGCAATGTTTAGAGCGTTCAGCTGTTATTCAAAAGGTTTGTGGTTCGAGCCCATCCGGGAGCGGTGTTGTGAAGTCTCAGATGTGACGTAAAAAGTCAAAGTTTTTCCACAATACCTGACGAACATTTAATCTTTGGGCTTCCTTGAAGCAATGGTTAGCGCGTTCGGCTGTCAACCGAAAGGTTGGTGGTTCGAGCCCACCCGGGAGCGGTGTTGTGAGGTCTTAGATGTAACGTAAAACTCAGAGTTTTTAAAAATAACTGACGAACATTTAATTTTTGGGCTTCATTGGCGCAATGTTTAGAGCGTTCAGCTGTTATTCAAAAGGTTTGTGGTTCGAGCCCATCCGGGAGCGGTGTTGTGAAGTCTCAGATGTGACGTAAAAAGTCAAAGTTTTTCCACAATACCTGACGAACATTTAATCTTTGGGCTTCCGTTGCACAATGGTTAACGCCGAATTCAGCTTAAATATCTATAAAATACTCATTAAAAGTGATTTCATCTCGATTGATCAATAAATAAAAATGTACCTCGATTTTTAATACCATTTTCAAAATTGACGTTTCTCGGCCAGAGAAGCACATTTTGAGTATTTTTTCACTATTTTCAAATATAACCACTGAAACCATTATTTTTGTACTTTTTGCTTTAATTCAAGCAAATGTAACGATATTCAATCAAAAAACTTTAAATTCAATTTTCAATAAGAAATCGTTGTCACGGATTTTGTATCTTGAAGAAAAAAACATGCGATTTTTTCGGTACACTTTTGAATGCATTTTTTTCTGGACAAATTTTTAACCTAATTCAGCTTAAATATCTATAAAATACTCATTAAAAGTGATTTCATCTCGATTGATCAATAAATAAAAATTAACCTCGATTTTTAATAACATTTTCAAAATCGACGTTTCTCGGCCAGAGAAGCATATTTTGAGTATTTTTTCACTTTTTTCAAATATAACCACTAAAACCATTATTTTTGTAATTTTTGCTTTAATTCAAGCAAATGTAACGATATTCATTCAAAAAACTGTTTAAATTCAATTTTGAATAAGAAATCGTTGTCACGGATCTTGTAACTTGAAGAAAAAAAACATGCGATTTTTTCGGTACACTTTTGAATGCATTTTTTTCTGGACAAATTTTTAACCGAATTCAGCTTAAATATCTATAAAATACTCATTAAAAGTGATTTCATCTCGATTGATCAATAAATAAAAATGTACCTCGATTTTTAATAACATTTTCAAAATCGACGTTTCTCGGCCAGAGAAGCACATTTTGAGTATTTTTTCACTTTTTTCAAATATAACCACTAAAACCATTATTTTTGTACTTTTTGCTTTAATTCAAGCATATATAACGATATTCATTCAAAAACTGTTTAAATCCAATTTTCAACAAGAAATCGTTGTCACGGATTTTGTATCTTGAAGAAAAAAAACATGCGATTTTTTCGGTACACTTTTGAATGCATTTTTTTCTGGACAATTTTTTTACCGAATTCAGCTTAAATATCTATAAAATACTCATTAAAAGTGATTTCATCTCGATTGATCAATAAATAAAAATGTACCTTGATTTTTAATACCATTTTCAAAATTGACGTTTCTCGGCCAGAGAAGCACATTTTGAGTATTTTTTCACTATTTTCAAATATAACCACTGAAACCATTATTTTTGTACCTTTTGCTTAAATTCAAGCAAATGTAACGATATTCATTCAAAAAACTGTTTAAATTCAATTTTCAATAAGAAATCGTTGTCACGGATTTTGTATCTTCAAGAAAAAAAAACAAGCGATTTTTTCGGAAAACTTTAAAATGCATTTTTTTCTGTACACATTTTTTACCGAATTCAGCTTAAATATCTAGAAAATACTCATTAAAAGTGATTTCATCTCGATTGATCAATAAATAAAAATGTACCTCGATTTTTAATAACATTTTCAAAATCGACGTTTCTCGGCCAGAGAAGCATAGTTTGAGTATTTTTTCACTTTTTTCAAATATAACCACTAAAACCATTATTTTTGTAATTTTTGCTTTAATTCAAGCAAATGTAACGATATTCATTCAAAAAACTGTTTAAATTCAATTTTGAATAAGAAATCGTTGTCACGGATCTTGTAACTTGAAGAAAAAAAACATGCGATTTTTTCGGTACACTTTTGAATGCATTTTTTTCTGGACAATTTTTTTACCGAATTCAGCTTAAATATCTATAAAATACTCATTAAAAGTGATTTCATCTCGATTGATCAATAAATAAAAATGTACCTTGATTTTTAATACCATTTTCAAAATTGACGTTTCTCGGCCAGAGAAGCACATTTTGAGTATTTTTTCACTATTTTCAAATATAACCACTGAAACCATTATTTTTGTACTTTTTGCTTAAATTCAAGCAAATGTAACGATATTCATTCAAAAAACTGTTTAAATTCAATTTTCAATAAGAAATCGTTGTCACGGATTTTGTATCTTCAAGAAAAAAAAACAAGCGATTTTTTCGGAAAACTTTAAAATGCATTTTTTTCTGTACACATTTTTTACCGAATTCAGCTTAAATATCTAGAAAATACTCATTAAAAGTGATTTCATCTCGATTGATCAATAAATAAAAATGTACCTCGATTTTTAATAACATTTTCAAAATCGACGTTTCTCGGCCAGAGAAGCACATTTTGAGTATTTTTTCACTTTTTTCAAATATAACCACTAAAACCATTATTTTTGTACTTTTTGCTTTAATTCAAGCATATATAACGATATTCATTCAAAAACTGTTTAAATCCAATTTTCAACAAGAAATCGTTGTCACGGATTTTGTATCTTGAAGAAAAAAAACATGCGATTTTTTCGGTACACTTTTGAATGCATTTTTTTCTGGACAATTTTTTTACCGAATTCAGCTTAAATATCTATAAAATACTCATTAAAAGTGATTTCATCTCGATTGATCAATAAATAAAAATGTACCTTGATTTTTAATACCATTTTCAAAATTGACGTTTCTCGGCCAGAGAAGCACATTTTGAGTATTTTTTCACTATTTTCAAATATAACCACTGAAACCATTATTTTTGTACTTTTTGCTTTAATTCAAGCAAATGTAACGATATTCAATCAAAAAACTTTAAATTCAATTTTCAATAAGAAATCGTTGTCACGGATTTTGTATCTTGAAGAAAAAAAACATGCGATTTTTTCGGTACACTTTTGAATGCATTTTTTTCTGGACAGATTTTTAACCTAATTCAGCTTAAATATATATAAAATACTCATTAAAAGTGATCTCATCTCGATTGATCAATAAATAAAAATTAGCCTCGATTTTTAATAACATTTTCAAAATCGACGTTTCTCGGCCAGAGAAGCATATTTTGAGTATTTTTTCACTTTTTTCAAATATAACCACTAAAACCATTATTTTTGTAATTTTTGCTTTAATTCAAGCAAATGTAACGATATTCATTCAAAAAACTGTTTAAATTCAATTTTGAATAAGAAATCGTTGTCACGGATCTTGTAACTTGAAGAAAAAAAACATGCGATTTTTTCGGTACACTTTTGAATGCATTTTTTTCTGGACAAATTTTTAACCGAATTCAGCTTAAATATCTATAAAATACTCATTAAAAGTGATTTCATCTCGATTGATCAATAAATAAAAATGTACCTCGATTTTTAATAACATTTTCAAAATCGACGTTTCTCGGCCAGAGAAGCACATTTTGAGTATTTTTTCACTTTTTTCAAATATAACCACTAAAACCATTATTTTTGTACTTTTTGCTTTAATTCAAGCATATATAACGATATTCATTCAAAAACTGTTTAAATCCAATTTTCAACAAGAAATCGTTGTTACGGATTTTGTATCTTGAAGAAAAAAAACATGCGATTTTTTCGGTACACTTTTGAATGCATTTTTTTCTGGACAATTTTTTTACCGAATTCAGCTTAAATATCTATAAAATACTCATTAAAAGTGATTTCATCTCGATTGATCAATAAATAAAAATGTACCTTGATTTTTAATACCATTTTCAAAATTGACGTTTCTCGGCCAGAGAAGCACATTTTGAGTATTTTTTCACTATTTTCAAATATAACCACTGAAACCATTATTTTTGTACTTTTTGCTTTAATTCAAGCAAATGTAACGATATTCAATCAAAAAACTTTAAATTCAATTTTCAATAAGAAATCGTTGTCACGGATTTTGTATCTTGAAGAAAAAAAACATGCGATTTTTTCGGTACACTTTTGAATGCATTTTTTTCTGGACAAATTTTTAACCTAATTCAGCTTAAATATCTATAAAATACTCATTAAAAGTGATCTCATCTCGATTGATCAATAAATAAAAATTAACCTCGATTTTTAATAACATTTTCAAAATCGACGTTTCTCGGCCAGAGAAGCATATTTTGAGTATTTTTTCACTTTTTTCAAATATAACCACTAAAACCATTATTTTTGTAATTTTTGCTTTAATTCAAGCAAATGTAACGATATTCATTCAAAAAACTGTTTAAATTCAATTTTGAATAAGAAATCGTTGTCACGGATCTTGTAACTTGAAGAAAAAAAACATGCGATTTTTTCGGTACACTTTTGAATGCATTTTTTTCTGGACAAATTTTTAACCGAATTCAGCTTAAATATCTATAAAATACTCATTAAAAGTGATTTCATCTCGATTGATCAATAAATAAAAATGTACCTCGATTTTTAATAACATTTTCAAAATCGACGTTTCTCGGCCAGAGAAGCACATTTTGAGTATTTTTTCACTTTTTTCAAATATAACCACTAAAACCATTATTTTTGTACTTTTTGCTTTAATTCAAGCATATATAACGATATTCATTCAAAAACTGTTTAAATCCAATTTTCAACAAGAAATCGTTGTCACGGATTTTGTATCTTGAAGAAAAAAAACATGCGATTTTTTCGGTACACTTTTGAATGCATTTTTTTCTGGACAATTTTTTTACCGAATTCAGCTTAAATATCTATAAAATACTCATTAAAAGTGATTTCATCTCGATTGATCAATAAATAAAAATGTACCTTGATTTTTAATACCATTTTCAAAATTGACGTTTCTCGGCCAGAGAAGCACATTTTGAGTATTTTTTCACTATTTTCAAATATAACCACTGAAACCATTATTTTTGTACTTTTTGCTTTAATTCAAGCAAATGTAACGATATTCAATCAAAAAACTTTAAATTCAATTTTCAATAAGAAATCGTTGTCACGGATTTTGTATCTTGAAGAAAAAAAACATGCGATTTTTTCGGTACACTTTTGAATGCATTTTTTTCTGGACAAATTTTTAACCTAATTCAGCTTAAATATCTATAAAATACTCATTAAAAGTGATCTCATCTCGATTGATCAATAAATAAAAATTAACCTCGATTTTTAATAACATTTTCAAAATCGACGTTTCTCGGCCAGAGAAGCATAGTTTGAGTATTTTTTCACTTTTTTCAAATATAACCACTAAAACCATTATTTTTGTAATTTTTGCTTTAATTCAAGCAAATGTAACGATATTCATTCAAAAAACTGTTTAAATTCAATTTTGAATAAGAAATCGTTGTCACGGATCTTGTAACTTGAAGAAAAAAAACATGCGATTTTTTCGGTACACTTTTGAATGCATTTTTTTCTGGACAATTTTTTTACCGAATTCAGCTTAAATATCTATAAAATACTCATTAAAAGTGATTTCATCTCGATTGATCAATAAATAAAAATGTACCTTGATTTTTAATACCATTTTCAAAATTGACGTTTCTCGGCCAGAGAAGCACATTTTGAGTATTTTTTCACTATTTTCAAATATAACCACTGAAACCATTATTTTTGTACTTTTTGCTTAAATTCAAGCAAATGTAACGATATTCATTCAAAAAACTGTTTAAATTCAATTTTCAATAAGAAATCGTTGTCACGGATTTTGTATCTTCAAGAAAAAAAAACAAGCGATTTTTTCGGAAAACTTTAAAATGCATTTTTTTCTGTACACATTTTTTACCGAATTCAGCTTAAATATCTAGAAAATACTCATTAAAAGTGATTTCATCTCGATTGATCAATAAATAAAAATGTACCTCGATTTTTAATAACATTTTCAAAATCGACGTTTCTCGGCCAGAGAAGCATATTTTGAGTATTTTTTCACTTTTTTCAAATATAACCACTAAAACCATTATTTTTGTAATTTTTGCTTTAATTCAAGCAAATGTAACGATATTCATTCAAAAAACTGTTTAAATTCAATTTTGAATAAGAAATCGTTGTCACGGATCTTGTAACTTGAAGAAAAAAAACATGCGATTTTTTCGGTACACTTTTGAATGCATTTTTTTCTGGACAAATTTTTAACCGAATTCAGCTTAAATATCTATAAAATACTCATTAAAAGTGATTTCATCTCGATTGATCAATAAATAAAAATGTACCTCGATTTTTAATAACATTTTCAAAATCGACGTTTCTCGGCCAGAGAAGCACATTTTGAGTATTTTTTCACTTTTTTCAAATATAACCACTAAAACCATTATTTTTGTACTTTTTGCTTTAATTCAAGCATATATAACGATATTCATTCAAAAACTGTTTAAATCCAATTTTCAACAAGAAATCGTTGTCACGGATTTTGTATCTTGAAGAAAAAAAACATGCGATTTTTTCGGTACACTTTTGAATGCATTTTTTTCTGGACAATTTTTTTACCGAATTCAGCTTAAATATCTATAAAATACTCATTAAAAGTGATTTCATCTCGATTGATCAATAAATAAAAATGTACCTTGATTTTTAATACCATTTTCAAAATTGACGTTTCTCGGCCAGAGAAGCACATTTTGAGTATTTTTTCACTATTTTCAAATATAACCACTGAAACCATTATTTTTGTACTTTTTGCTTTAATTCAAGCAAATGTAACGATATTCAATCAAAAAACTTTAAATTCAATTTTCAATAAGAAATCGTTGTCACGGATTTTGTATCTTGAAGAAAAAAAACATGCGATTTTTTCGGTACACTTTTGAATGCATTTTTTTCTGGACAAATTTTTAACCTAATTCAGCTTAAATATCTATAAAATACTCATTAAAAGTGATCTCATCTCGATTGATCAATAAATAAAAATTAACCTCGATTTTTAATAACATTTTCAAAATCGACGTTTCTCGGCCAGAGAAGCATATTTTGAGTATTTTTTCACTTTTTTCAAATATAACCACTAAAACCATTATTTTTGTAATTTTTGCTTTAATTCAAGCAAATGTAACGATATTCATTCAAAAAACTGTTTAAATTCAATTTTGAATAAGAAATCGTTGTCACGGATCTTGTAACTTGAAGAAAAAAAACATGCGATTTTTTCGGTACACTTTTGAATGCATTTTTTTCTGGACAAATTTTTAACCGAATTCAGCTTAAATATCTATAAAATACTCATTAAAAGTGATTTCATCTCGATTGATCAATAAATAAAAATGTACCTCGATTTTTAATAACATTTTCAAAATCGACGTTTCTCGGCCAGAGAAGCACATTTTGAGTATTTTTTCACTTTTTTCAAATATAACCACTAAAACCATTATTTTTGTAATTTTTGCTTTAATTCAAGCAAATGTAACGATATTCATTCAAAAAACTGTTTAAATTCAATTTTGAATAAGAAATCGTTGTCACGGATCTTGTAACTTGAAGAAAAAAAACATGCGATTTTTTCGGTACACTTTTGAATGCATTTTTTTCTGGACAAATTTTTAACCGAATTCAGCTTAAATATCTATAAAATACTCATTAAAAGTGATTTCATCTCGATTGATCAATAAATAAAAATGTACCTCGATTTTTAATAACATTTTCAAAATCGACGTTTCTCGGCCAGAGAAGCACATTTTGAGTATTTTTTCACTTTTTTCAAATATAACCACTAAAACCATTATTTTTGTACTTTTTGCTTTAATTCAAGCATATATAACGATATTCATTCAAAAACTGTTTAAATCCAATTTTCAACAAGAAATCGTTGTCACGGATTTTGAATCTTGAAGAAAAAAAACATGCGATTTTTTCGGTACACTTTTGAATGCATTTTTTTCTGGACAATTTTTTTACCGAATTCAGCTTAAATATCTATAAAATACTCATTAAAAGTGATTTCATCTCGATTGATCAATAAATAAAAATGTACCTTGATTTTTAATACCATTTTCAAAATTGACGTTTCTCGGCCAGAGAAGCACATTTTGAGTATTTTTTCACTATTTTCAAATATAACCACTGAAACCATTATTTTTGTACTTTTTGCTTAAATTCAAGCAAATGTAACGATATTTATTCAAAAAACTGTTTAAATTCAATTTTCAATAAGAAATCGTTGTCACGGATTTTGTATCTTCAAGAAAAAAAAACAAGCGATTTTTTCGGAAAACTTTAAAATGCATTTTTTTCTGTACACATTTTTTACCGAATTCAGCTTAAATATCTAGAAAATACTCATTAAAAGTGATTTCATCTCGATTGATCAATAAATAAAAATGTACCTCGATTTTTAATAACATTTTCAAAATCGACGTTTCTCGGCCAGAGAAGCATATTTTGAGTATTTTTTCACTTTTTTCAAATATAACCACTAAAACCATTATTTTTGTAATTTTTGCTTTAAATCAAGCAAATGTAACGATATTCATTCAAAAAACTGTTTAAATTCAATTTTGAATAAGAAATCGTTGTCACGGATCTTGTAACTTGAAGAAAAAAACATGCGATTTTTTCGGTACACTTTTGAATGCATTTTTTTCTGGACAAATTTTTAACCGAATTCAGCTTAAATATCTATAAAATACTCATTAAAAGTGATTTCATCTCGATTGATCAATAAATAAAAATGTACCTCGATTTTTAATAACATTTTCAAAATCGACGTTTCTCGGCCAGAGAAGCACATTTTGAGTATTTTTTCACTTTTTTCAAATATAACCACTAAAACCATTATTTTTGTACTTTTTGCTTTAATTCAAGCATACGTAACGATATTCATTCAAAAACTGTTTAAATCCAATTTTCAACAAGAAATCGTTGTCACGGATTTTGTATCTTGAAGAAAAAAAACATGCGATTTTTTCGGTACACTTTTGAATGCATTTTTTTCTGGACAATTTTTTTACCGAATTCAGCTTAAATATCTATAAAATACTCATTAAAAGTGATTTCATCTCGATTGATCAATAAATAAAAATGTACCTTGATTTTTAATACCATTTTCAAAATTGACGTTTCTCGGCCAGAGAAGCACATTTTGAGTATTTTTTCACTATTTTCAAATATAACCACTGAAACCATTATTTTTGTACTTTTTGCTTAAATTCAAGCAAATGTAACGATATTCATTCAAAAAACTGTTTAAATTCAATTTTCAATAAGAAATCGTTGTCACGGATTTTGTATCTTGAAGAAAAAAAACAAGCGATTTTTTCGGAAAACTTTAAAATGCATTTTTTTCTGTACACATTTTTTACCGAATTCAGCTTAAATATCTATAAAATACTCATTAAAAGTTATTTCATCTCGATTGATCAATAAATAAAAATGTACCTCGATTTTTAATACCATTTCCAAAATTGACGTTTCTCGGCCAGAGAAGCACATTTTGAGTATTTTTTCACTTTTTTCAAATATAACCACTAAAACCATTATTTTTGTACTTTTTGCTTTAATTCAAGCATATGTAACGATATTCATTCAAAAACTGTTTAAATCCAATTTTCAACAAGAAATCGTTGTCACGGATTTTGTATCTTGAAGAAAAAAAACATGCGATTTTTTCGGTACACTTTTGAATGCATTTTTTTCTGGACAATTTTTTTACCGAATTCAGCTTAAATATCTATAAAATACTCATTAAAAGTGATTTCATCTCGATTGATCAATAAATAAAAATGTACCTCGATTTTTAATAACATTTTCAAAATCGACGTTTCTCGGCCAGAGAAGCACATTTTGAGTATTTTTTCACTTTTTTCAAATATAACCACTAAAACCATTATTTTTGTACTTTTTGCTTTAATTCAAGCATATGTAACGATATTCATTCAAAAACTGTTTAAATCCAATTTTCAACAAGAAATCGTTGTCACGGATTTTGTATCTTGAAGAAAAAAAACATGCGATTTTTTCGGTACACTTTTGAATGCATTTTTTTCTGGACAATTTTTTACCGAATTCAGCTTAAATATCTATAAAATACTCATTAAAAGTGATTTCATCTCGATTGATCAATAAATAAAAATGTACCTTGATTTTTAATACCATTTTCAAAATTGACGTTTCTCGGCCAGAGAAGCACATTTTGAGTATTTTTTCACTATTTTCAAATATAACCACTGAAACCATTATTTTTGTACTTTTTGCTTAAATTCAAGCAAATGTAACGATATTCATTCAAAAAACTGTTAAAATTCAATTTTCAATAAGAAATCGTTGTCACGGATTTTGTATCTTGAAGAAAAAAAAACAAGCGATTTTTTCGGAAAACTTTAAAATGCATTTTTTTCTGTACACATTTTTTACCGAATTCAGCTTAAATATCTATAAAATACTCATTAAAAGTTATTTCATCTCGATTGATCAATAAATAAAAATGTACCTCGATTTTTAATACCATTTTCAAAATTGACGTTTCTCGGCCAGAGAAGCACATTTTGAGTATTTTTTCACTTTTTTCAAATATAACCACTAAAACCATTATTTTTGTACTTTTTGCTTTAATTCAAGCATATGTAACGATATTCATTCAAAAACTGTTTAAATCCAATTTTCAACAAGAAATCGTTGTCACGGATTTTGTATCTTGAAGAAAAAAAACATGCGATTTTTTCGGTACACTTTTGAATGCATTTTTTTCTGGACAATTTTTTTACCGAATTCAGCTTAAATATCTATAAAATACTCATTAAAAGTGATTTCATCTCGATTGATCAATAAATAAAAATGTACCTTGATTTTTAATACCATTTTCAAAATTGACGTTTCTCGGCCAGAGAAGCACATTTTGAGTATTTTTTCACTATTTTCAAATATAACCACTGAAACCATTATTTTTGTACTTTTTGCTTAAATTCAAGCAAATGTAACGATATTCATTCAAAAAACTGTTTAAATTCAATTTTCAATAAGAAATCGTTGTCACGGATTTTGTATCTTGAAGAAAAAAAAACAAGCGATTTTTTCGGAAAACTTTAAAATGCATTTTTTTCTGTACACATTTTTTACCGAATTCAGCTTAAATATCTATAAAATACTCATTAAAAGTTATTTCATCTCGATTGATCAATAAATAAAAATGTACCTCGATTTTTAATACCATTTTCAAAATTGACGTTTCTCGGCCAGAGAAGCACATTTTGAGTATTTTTTCACTATTTTCAAATATAACCACTGAAACCATTATTTTTGTACTTTTTGCTTTAATTCAAGCAAATGTAACGATATTCAATCAAAAAACTTTAAATTCAATTTTCAATAAGAAATCGTTGTCACGGATTTTGTATCTTGAAGAAAAAAAACATGCGATTTTTTCGGTACACTTTTGAATGCATTTTTTTCTGGACAAATTTTTAACCTAATTCAGCTTAAATATCTATAAAATACTCATTAAAAGTGATTTCATCTCGATTGATCAATAAATAAAAATGTACCTCGATTTTTAATAACATTTTCAAAATCGACGTTTCTCGGCCAGAGAAGCACATTTTGAGTATTTTTTCACTTTTTTCAAATATAACCACTAAAACCATTATTTTTGTACTTTTTGCTTTAATTCAAGCATATATAACGATATTCATTCAAAAACTGTTTAAATCCAATTTTCAACAAGAAATCGTTGTCACGGATTTTGTATCTTGAAGAAAAAAAACATGCGATTTTTTCGGTACACTTTTGAATGCATTTTTTTCTGGACAATTTTTTTACCGAATTCAGCTTAAATATCTATAAAATACTCATTAAAAGTGATTTCATCTCGATTGATCAATAAATAAAAATGTACCTTGATTTTTAATACCATTTTCAAAATTGACGTTTCTCGGCCAGAGAAGCACATTTTGAGTATTTTTTCACTATTTTCAAATATAACCACTGAAACCATTATTTTTGTACTTTTTGCTTTAATTCAAGCAAATGTAACGATATTCAATCAAAAAACTTTAAATTCAATTTTCAATAAGAAATCGTTGTCACGGATTTTGTATCTTGAAGAAAAAAAACATGCGATTTTTTCGGTACACTTTTGAATGCATTTTTTTCTGGACAAATTTTTAACCTAATTCAGCTTAAATATCTATAAAATACTCATTAAAAGTGATTTCATCTCGATTGATCAATAAATAAAAATGTACCTCGATTTTTAATAACATTTTCAAAATCGACGTTTCTCGGCCAGAGAAGCACATTTTGAGTATTTTTTCACTTTTTTCAAATATAACCACTAAAACCATTATTTTTGTACTTTTTGCTTTAATTCAAGCATATGTAACGATATTCATTCAAAAACTGTTTAAATCCAATTTTCAACAAGAAATCGTTGTCACGGATTTTGTATCTTGAAGAAAAAAAACATGCGATTTTTTCGGTACACTTTTGAATGCATTTTTTTCTGGACAATTTTTTTACCGAATTCAGCTTAAATATCTATAAAATACTCATTAAAAGTGATTTCATCTCGATTGATCAATAAATAAAAATGTACCTTGATTTTTAATACCATTTTCAAAATTGACGTTTCTCGGCCAGAGAAGCACATTTTGAGTATTTTTTCACTATTTTCAAATATAACCACTGAAACCATTATTTTTGTACTTTTTGCTTAAATTCAAGCAAATGTAACGATATTCATTCAAAAAACTGTTTAAATTCAATTTTCAATAAGAAATCGTTGTCACGGATTTTGTATCTTGAAGAAAAAAAAACAAGCGATTTTTTCGGAAAACTTTAAAATGCAATTTTTTCTGTACACATTTTTTACCGAATTCAGCTTAAATATCTATAAAATACTCATTAAAAGTTATTTCATCTCGATTGATCAATAAATAAAAATGTACCTCGATTTTTAATACCATTTTCAAAATTGACGTTTCTCGGCCAGAGAAGCACATTTTGAGTATTTTTTCACTTTTTTCAAATATAACCACTAAAACCATTATTTTTGTACTTTTTGCTTTAATTCAAGCATATGTAACGATATTCATTCAAAAACTGTTTAAATCCAATTTTCAACAAGAAATCGTTGTCACGGATTTTGTATCTTGAAGAAAAAAAACATGCGATTTTTTCGGTACACTTTTGAATGCATTTTTTTCTGGACAATTTTTTTACCGAATTCAGCTTAAATATCTATAAAATACTCATTAAAAGTGATTTCATCTCGATTGATCAATAAATAAAAATGTACCTTGATTTTTAATACCATTTTCAAAATTGACGTTTCTCGGCCAGAGAAGCACATTTTGAGTATTTTTTCACTATTTTCAAATATAACCACTGAAACCATTATTTTTGTACTTTTTGCTTAAATTCAAGCAAATGTAACGATATTCATTCAAAAAACTGTTTAAATTCAATTTTCAATAAGAAATCGTTGTCACGGATTTTGTATCTTGAAGAAAAAAAAACAAGCGATTTTTTCGGAAAACTTTAAAATGCATTTTTTTCTGTACACATTTTTTACCGAATTCAGCTTAAATATCTATAAAATACTCATTAAAAGTTATTTCATCTCGATTGATCAATAAATAAAAATGTACCTCGATTTTTAATACCATTTTCAAAATTGACGTTTCTCGGCCAGAGAAGCACATTTTGAGTATTTTTTCACTATTTTCAAATATAACCACTGAAACCATTATTTTTGTACTTTTTGCTTTAATTCAAGCAAATGTAACGATATTCAATCAAAAAACTTTAAATTCAATTTTCAATAAGAAATCGTTGTCACGGATTTTGTATCTTGAAGAAAAAAAACATGCGATTTTTTCGGTACACTTTTGAATGCATTTTTTTCTGGACAAATTTTTAACCTAATTCAGCTTAAATATCTATAAAATACTCATTAAAAGTGATTTCATCTCGATTGATCAATAAATAAAAATGTACCTCGATTTTTAATAACATTTTCAAAATCGACGTTTCTCGGCCAGAGAAGCACATTTTGAGTATTTTTTCACTTTTTTCAAATATAACCACTAAAACCATTATTTTTGTACTTTTTGCTTTAATTCAAGCATATATAACGATATTCATTCAAAAACTGTTTAAATCCAATTTTCAACAAGAAATCGTTGTCACGGATTTTGTATCTTGAAGAAAAAAAACATGCGATTTTTTCGGTACACTTTTGAATGCATTTTTTTCTGGACAATTTTTTTACCGAATTCAGCTTAAATATCTATAAAATACTCATTAAAAGTGATTTCATCTCGATTGATCAATAAATAAAAATGTACCTTGATTTTTAATACCATTTTCAAAATTGACGTTTCTCGGCCAGAGAAGCACATTTTGAGTATTTTTTCACTATTTTCAAATATAACCACTGAAACCATTATTTTTGTACTTTTTGCTTTAATTCAAGCAAATGTAACGATATTCAATCAAAAAATTTTAATTCAATTTTCAATAAGAAATCGTTGTCACGGATTTTGTATCTTGAAGAAAAAAAACATGCGATTTTTTCGGTACACTTTTGAATGCATTTTTTTCTGGACAAATTTTTAACCTAATTCAGCTTAAATATCTATAAAATACTCATTAAAAGTGATTTCATCTCGATTGATCAATAAATAAAAATGTACCTTGATTTTTAATACCATTTTCAAAATTGACGTTTCTCGGCCAGAGAAGCACATTTTGAGTATTTTTTCACTATTTTCAAATATAACCACTGAAACCATTATTTTTGTACTTTTTGCTTAAATTCAAGCAAATGTAACGATATTCATTCAAAAAACTGTTTAAATTCAATTTTCAATAAGAAATCGTTGTCACGGATTTTGTATCTTGAAGAAAAAAAAACAAGCGATTTTTTCGGAAAACTTTAAAATGCATTTTTTTCTGTACACATTTTTTACCGAATTCAGCTTAAATATCTATAAAATACTCATTAAAAGTTATTTCATCTCGATTGATCAATAAATAAAAATGTACCTCGATTTTTAATACCATTTTCAAAATTGACGTTTCTCGGCCAGAGAAGCACATTTTGAGTATTTTTTCACTTTTTTCAAATATAACCACTAAAACCATTATTTTTGTACTTTTTGCTTTAATTCAAGCATATGTAACGATATTCATTCAAAAACTGTTTAAATCCAATTTTCAACAAGAAATCGTTGTCACGGATTTTGTATCTTGAAGAAAAAAAACATGCGATTTTTTCGGTACACTTTTGAATGCATTTTTTTCTGGACAATTTTTTTACCGAATTCAGCTTAAATATCTATAAAATACTCATTAAAAGTGATTTCATCTCGATTGATCAATAAATAAAAATGTACCTTGATTTTTAATACCATTTTCAAAATTGACGTTTCTCGGCCAGAGAAGCACATTTTGAGTATTTTTTCACTATTTTCAAATATAACCACTGAAACCATTATTTTTGTACTTTTTGCTTAAATTCAAGCAAATGTAACGATATTCATTCAAAAAACTGTTTAAATTCAATTTTCAATAAGAAATCGTTGTCACGGATTTTGTATCTTGAAGAAAAAAAAACAAGCGATTTTTTCGGAAAACTTTAAAATGCATTTTTTTCTGTACACATTTTTTACCGAATTCAGCTTAAATATCTATAAAATACTCATTAAAAGTTATTTCATCTCGATTGATCAATAAATAAAAATGTACCTCGATTTTTAATACCATTTTCAAAATTGACGTTTCTCGGCCAGAGAAGCACATTTTGAGTATTTTTTCACTATTTTCAAATATAACCACTGAAACCATTATTTTTGTACTTTTTGCTTTAATTCAAGCAAATGTAACGATATTCAATCAAAAAACTTTAAATTCAATTTTCAATAAGAAATCGTTGTCACGGATTTTGTATCTTGAAGAAAAAAACATGCGATTTTTTCGGTACACTTTTGAATGCATTTTTTTCTGGACAAATTTTTAACCTAATTCAGCTTAAATATCTATAAAATACTCATTAAAAGTGATTTCATCTCGATTGATCAATAAATAAAAATGTACCTCGATTTTTAATAACATTTTCAAAATCGACGTTTCTCGGCCAGAGAAGCACATTTTGAGTATTTTTTCACTTTTTTCAAATATAACCACTAAAACCATTATTTTTGTACTTTTTGCTTTAATTCAAGCATATATAACGATATTCATTCAAAAACTGTTTAAATCCAATTTTCAACAAGAAATCGTTGTCACGGATTTTGTATCTTGAAGAAAAAAAACATGCGATTTTTTCGGTACACTTTTGAATGCATTTTTTTCTGGACAATTTTTTTACCGAATTCAGCTTAAATATCTATAAAATTCTCATTAAAAGTGATTTCATCTCGATTGATCAATAAATAAAAATGTACCTTGATTTTTAATACCATTTTCAAAATTGACGTTTCTCGGCCAGAGAAGCACATTTTGAGTATTTTTTCACTATTTTCAAATATAACCACTGAAACCATTATTTTTGTACTTTTTGCTTTAATTCAAGCAAATGTAACGATATTCAATCAAAAAACTTTAAATTCAATTTTCAATAAGAAATCGTTGTCACGGATTTTGTATCTTGAAGAAAAAAAACATGCGATTTTTTCGGTACACTTTTGAATGCATTTTTTTCTGGACAAATTTTTAACCTAATTCAGCTTAAATATCTATAAAATACTCATTAAAAGTGATTTCATCTCGATTGATCAATAAATAAAAATGTACCTCGATTTTTAATAACATTTTCAAAATCGACGTTTCTCGGCCAGAGAAGCACATTTTGAGTATTTTTTCACTTTTTTCAAATATAACCACTAAAACCATTATTTTTGTACTTTTTGCTTTAATTCAAGCATATATAACGATATTCATTCAAAAACTGTTTCAATCCAATTTTCAACAAGAAATCGTTGTCACGGATTTTGTATCTTGAAGAAAAAAAACATGCGATTTTTTCGGTACACTTTTGAATGCATTTTTTTCTGGACAATTTTTTTACCGAATTCAGCTTAAATATCTATAAAATACTCATTAAAAGTGATTTCATCTCGATTGATCAATAAATAAAAATGTACCTTGATTTTTAATACCATTTTCAAAATTGACGTTTCTCGGCCAGAGAAGCACATTTTGAGTATTTTTTCACTATTTTCAAATATAACCACTGAAACCATTATTTTTGTACTTTTTGCTTAAATTCAAGCAAATGTAACGATATTCATTCAAAAAACTGTTTAAATTCAATTTTCAATAAGAAATCGTTGTCACGGATTTTGTATCTTCAAGAAAAAAAAACAAGCGATTTTTTCGGAAAACTTTAAAATGCATTTTTTTCTGTACACATTTTTTACCGAATTCAGCTTAAATATCTAGAAAATACTCATTAAAAGTGATTTCATCTCGATTGATCAATAAATAAAAATGTACCTCGATTTTTAATAACATTTTCAAAATCGACGTTTCTCGGCCAGAGAAGCATATTTTGAGTATTTTTTCACTTTTTTCAAATATAACCACTAAAACCATTATTTTTGTAATTTTTGCTTTAATTCAAGCAAATGTAACGATATTCATTCAAAAAACTGTTTAAATTCAATTTTGAATAAGAAATCGTTGTCACGGATCTTGTAACTTGAAGAAAAAAAACATGCGATTTTTTCGGTACACTTTTGAATGCATTTTTTTCTGGACAAATTTTTAACCGAATTCAGCTTAAATATCTATAAAATACTCATTAAAAGTGATTTCATCTCGATTGATCAATAAATAAAAATGTACCTCGATTTTTAATAACATTTTCAAAATCGACGTTTCTCGGCCAGAGAAGCACATTTTGAGTATTTTTTCACTTTTTTCAAATATAACCACTAAAACCATTATTTTTGTACTTTTTGCTTTAATTCAAGCATATGTAACGATATTCATTCAAAAACTGTTTAAATCCAATTTTCAACAAGAAATCGTTGTCACGGATTTTGTATCTTGAAGAAAAAAAACATGCGATTTTTTCGGTACACTTTTGAGTGCATTTTTTTCTGGACAATTTTTTTACCGAATTCAGCTTAAATATCTATAAAATACTCATTAAAAGTGATTTCATCTCGATTGATCAATAAATAAAAATGTACCTTGATTTTTAATACCATTTTCAAAATTGACGTTTTTCGGCCAGAGAAGCACATTTTGAGTATTTTTTCACTATTTTCAAATATAACCACTGAAACCATTATTTTTGTACTTTTTGCTTAAATTCAAGCAAATGTAACGATATTCATTCAAAAAACTGTTTAAATTCAATTTTCAATAAGAAATCGTTGTCACGGATTTTGTATCTTCAAGAAAAAAAAACAAGCGATTTTTTCGGAAAACTTTAAAATGCATTTTTTTCTGTACACATTTTTTACCGAATTCAGCTTAAATATCTAGAAAATACTCATTAAAAGTGATTTCATCTCGATTGATCAATAAATAAAAATGTACCTCGATTTTTAATAACATTTTCAAAATCGACGTTTCTCGGCCAGAGAAGCATATTTTGAGTATTTTTTCACTTTTTTCAAATATAACCACTAAAACCATTATTTTTGTAATTTTTGCTTTAATTCAAGCAAATGTAACGATATTCATTCAAAAAACTGTTTAAATTCAATTTTGAATAAGAAATCGTTGTCACGGATCTTGTAACTTGAAGAAAAAAAACATGCGATTTTTTCGGTACACTTTTGAATGCATTTTTTTCTGGACAAATTTTTAACCGAATTCAGCTTAAATATCTATAAAATACTCATTAAAAGTGATTTCATCTCGATTGATCAATAAATAAAAATGTACCTCGATTTTTAATAACATTTTCAAAATCGACGTTTCTCGGCCAGAGAAGCACATTTTGAGTATTTTTTCACTTTTTTCAAATATAACCACTAAAACCATTATTTTTGTACTTTTTGCTTTAATTCAAGCATATGTAACGATATTCATTCAAAAACTGTTTAAATCCAATTTTCAACAAGAAATCGTTGTCACGGATTTTGTATCTTGAAGAAAAAAAACATGCGATTTTTTCGGTACACTTTTGAGTGCATTTTTTTCTGGACAATTTTTTTACCGAATTCAGCTTAAATATCTATAAAATACTCATTAAAAGTGATTTCATCTCGATTGATCAATAAATAAAAATGTACCTTGATTTTTAATACCATTTTCAAAATTGACGTTTTTCGGCCAGAGAAGCACATTTTGAGTATTTTTTCACTATTTTCAAATATAACCACTGAAACCATTATTTTTGTACTTTTTGCTTTAATTCAAGCAAATGTAACGATATTCAATCAAAAAACTTTAAATTCAATTTTCAATAAGAAATCGTTGTCACGGATTTTGTATCTTGAAGAAAAAAAACATGCGATTTTTTCGGTACACTTTTGAATGCATTTTTTTCTGGACAAATTTTTAACCTAATTCAGCTTAAATATCTATAAAATACTCATTAAAAGTGATCTCATCTCGATTGATCAATAAATAAAAATTAACCTCGATTTTTAATAACAATTTCAAAATCGACGTTTCTCGGCCAGAGAAGCATATTTTGAGTATTTTTTCACTTTTTTCAAATATAACCACTAAAACCATTATTTTTGTAATTTTTGCTTTAATTCAAGCAAATGTAACGATATTCATTCAAAAAACTGTTTAAATTCAATTTTGAATAAGAAATCGTTGTCACGGATCTTGTAACTTGAAGAAAAAAAACATGCGATTTTTTCGGTACACTTTTGAATGCATTTTTTTCTGGACAAATTTTTAACCGAATTCAGCTTAAATATCTATAAAATACTCATTAAAAGTGATTTCATCTCGATTGATCAATAAATAAAAATGTACCTCAATTTTTAATAACATTTTCAAAATCGACGTTTCTCGGCCAGAGAAGCACATTTTGAGTATTTTTTCACTTTTTTCAAATATAACCACTAAAACCATTATTTTTGTAATTTTTGCTTTAATTCAAGCAAATGTAACGATATTCATTCAAAAAACTGTTTAAATTCAATTTTGAATAAGAAATCGTTGTCACGGATCTTGTAACTTGAAGAAAAAAAACATGCGATTTTTTCGGTACACTTTTGAATGCATTTTTTTCTGGACAAATTTTTAACCGAATTCAGCTTAAATATCTATAAAATACTCATTAAAAGTGATTTCATCTCGATTGATCAATAAATAAAAATGTACCTCGATTTTTAATAACATTTTCAAAATCGACGTTTCTCGGCCAGAGAAGCACATTTTGAGTATTTTTTCACTTTTTTCAAATATAACCACTAAAACCATTATTTTTGTAATTTTTGCTTTAATTCAAGCAAATGTAACGATATTCATTCAAAAAACTGTTTAAATTCAATTTTGAATAAGAAATCGTTGTCACGGATCTTGTAACTTGAAGAAAAAAAACATGCGATTTTTTCGGTACACTTTTGAATGCATTTTTTTCTGGACAAATTTTTAACCGAATTCAGCTTAAATATCTATAAAATACTCATTAAAAGTGATTTCATCTCGATTGATCAATAAATAAAAATGTACCTCGATTTTTAATAACATTTTCAAAATCGACGTTTCTCGGCCAGAGAAGCACATTTTGAGTATTTTTTCACTTTTTTCAAATATAACCACTAAAACCATTATTTTTGTACTTTTTGCTTAAATTCAAGCAAATGTAACGATATTCATTCAAAAAACTGTTTAAATTCAATTTTCAATAAGAAATCGTTGTCACGGATTTTGTATCTTGAAGAAAAAAAAACAAGCGATTTTTTCGGAAAACTTTAAAATGCATTTTTTTCTGTACACATTTTTTACCGAATTCAGCTTAAATATCTATAAAATACTCATTAAAAGTTATTTCATCTCGATTGATCAATAAATAAAAATGTACCTCGATTTTTAATACCATTTTCAAAATTGACGTTTCTCGGCCAGAGAAGCACATTTTGAGTATTTTTTCACTATTTTCAAATATAACCACTGAAACCATTATTTTTGTACTTTTTGCTTTAATTCAAGCAAATGTAACGATATTCAATCAAAAAACTTTAAATTCAATTTTCAATAAGAAATCGTTGTCACGGATTTTGTATCTTGAAGAAAAAAACATGCGATTTTTTCGGTACACTTTTGAATGCATTTTTTTCTGGACAAATTTTTAACCTAATTCAGCTTAAATATCTATAAAATACTCATTAAAAGTGATTTCATCTCGATTGATCAATAAATAAAAATGTACCTCGATTTTTAATAACATTTTCAAAATCGACGTTTCTCGGCCAGAGAAGCACATTTTGAGTATTTTTTCACTTTTTTCAAATATAACCACTAAAACCATTATTTTTGTACTTTTTGCTTTAATTCAAGCATATATAACGATATTCATTCAAAAACTGTTTAAATCCAATTTTCAACAAGAAATCGTTGTCACGGATTTTGTATCTTGAAGAAAAAAAACATGCGATTTTTTCGGTACACTTTTGAATGCATTTTTTTCTGGACAATTTTTTTACCGAATTCAGCTTAAATATCTATAAAATTCTCATTAAAAGTGATTTCATCTCGATTGATCAATAAATAAAAATGTACCTTGATTTTTAATACCATTTTCAAAATTGACGTTTCTCGGCCAGAGAAGCACATTTTGAGTATTTTTTCACTATTTTCAAATATAACCACTGAAACCATTATTTTTGTACTTTTTGCTTTAATTCAAGCAAATGTAACGATATTCAATCAAAAAACTTTAAATTCAATTTTCAATAAGAAATCGTTGTCACGGATTTTGTATCTTGAAGAAAAAAAACATGCGATTTTTTCGGTACACTTTTGAATGCATTTTTTTCTGGACAAATTTTTAACCTAATTCAGCTTAAATATCTATAAAATACTCATTAAAAGTGATTTCATCTCGATTGATCAATAAATAAAAATGTACCTCGATTTTTAATAACATTTTCAAAATCGACGTTTCTCGGCCAGAGAAGCACATTTTGAGTATTTTTTCACTTTTTTCAAATATAACCACTAAAACCATTATTTTTGTACTTTTTGCTTTAATTCAAGCATATATAACGATATTCATTCAAAAACTGTTTAAATCCAATTTTCAACAAGAAATCGTTGTCACGGATTTTGTATCTTGAAGAAAAAAAACATGCGATTTTTTCGGTACACTTTTGAATGCATTTTTTTCTGGACAATTTTTTTACCGAATTCAGCTTAAATATCTATAAAATACTCATTAAAAGTGATTTCATCTCGATTGATCAATAAATAAAAATGTACCTTGATTTTTAATACCATTTTCAAAATTGACGTTTCTCGGCCAGAGAAGCACATTTTGAGTATTTTTTCACTATTTTCAAATATAACCACTGAAACCATTATTTTTGTACTTTTTGCTTAAATTCAAGCAAATGTAACGATATTCATTCAAAAAACTGTTTAAATTCAATTTTCAATAAGAAATCGTTGTCACGGATTTTGTATCTTCAAGAAAAAAAAACAAGCGATTTTTTCGGAAAACTTTAAAATGCATTTTTTTCTGTACACATTTTTTACCGAATTCAGCTTAAATATCTAGAAAATACTCATTAAAAGTGATTTCATCTCGATTGATCAATAAATAAAAATGTACCTCGATTTTTAATAACATTTTCAAAATCGACGTTTCTCGGCCAGAGAAGCATATTTTGAGTATTTTTTCACTTTTTTCAAATATAACCACTAAAACCATTATTTTTGTAATTTTTGCTTTAATTCAAGCAAATGTAACGATATTCATTCAAAAAACTGTTTAAATTCAATTTTGAATAAGAAATCGTTGTCACGGATCTTGTAACTTGAAGAAAAAAAACATGCGATTTTTTCGGTACACTTTTGAATGCATTTTTTTCTGGACAAATTTTTAACCGAATTCAGCTTAAATATCTATAAAATACTCATTAAAAGTGATTTCATCTCGATTGATCAATAAATAAAAATGTACCTCGATTTTTAATAACATTTTCAAAATCGACGTTTCTCGGCCAGAGAAGCACATTTTGAGTATTTTTTCACTTTTTTCAAATATAACCACTAAAACCATTATTTTTGTACTTTTTGCTTTAATTCAAGCATATGTAACGATATTCATTCAAAAACTGTTTAAATCCAATTTTCAACAAGAAATCGTTGTCACGGATTTTGTATCTTGAAGAAAAAAAACATGCGATTTTTTCGGTACACTTTTGAGTGCATTTTTTTCTGGACAATTTTTTTACCGAATTCAGCTTAAATATCTATAAAATACTCATTAAAAGTGATTTCATCTCGATTGATCAATAAATAAAAATGTACCTTGATTTTTAATACCATTTTCAAAATTGACGTTTTTCGGCCAGAGAAGCACATTTTGAGTATTTTTTCACTATTTTCAAATATAACCACTGAAACCATTATTTTTGTACTTTTTGCTTAAATTCAAGCAAATGTAACGATATTCATTCAAAAAACTGTTTAAATTCAATTTTCAATAAGAAATCGTTGTCACGGATTTTGTATCTTCAAGAAAAAAAAACAAGCGATTTTTTCGGAAAACTTTAAAATGCATTTTTTTCTGTACACATTTTTTACCGAATTCAGCTTAAATATCTAGAAAATACTCATTAAAAGTGATTTCATCTCGATTGATCAATAAATAAAAATGTACCTCGATTTTTAATAACATTTTCAAAATCGACGTTTCTCGGCCAGAGAAGCATATTTTGAGTATTTTTTCACTTTTTTCAAATATAACCACTAAAACCATTATTTTTGTAATTTTTGCTTTAATTCAAGCAAATGTAACGATATTCATTCAAAAAACTGTTTAAATTCAATTTTGAATAAGAAATCGTTGTCACGGATCTTGTAACTTGAAGAAAAAAAACATGCGATTTTTTCGGTACACTTTTGAATGCATTTTTTTCTGGACAAATTTTTAACCGAATTCAGCTTAAATATCTATAAAATACTCATTAAAAGTGATTTCATCTCGATTGATCAATAAATAAAAATGTACCTCGATTTTTAATAACATTTTCAAAATCGACGTTTCTCGGCCAGAGAAGCACATTTTGAGTATTTTTTCACTTTTTTCAAATATAACCACTAAAACCATTATTTTTGTACTTTTTGCTTTAATTCAAGCATATGTAACGATATTCATTCAAAAACTGTTTAAATCCAATTTTCAACAAGAAATCGTTGTCACGGATTTTGTATCTTGAAGAAAAAAAACATGCGATTTTTTCGGTACACTTTTGAGTGCATTTTTTTCTGGACAATTTTTTTACCGAATTCAGCTTAAATATCTATAAAATACTCATTAAAAGTGATTTCATCTCGATTGATCAATAAATAAAAATGTACCTTGATTTTTAATACCATTTTCAAAATTGACGTTTTTCGGCCAGAGAAGCACATTTTGAGTATTTTTTCACTATTTTCAAATATAACCACTGAAACCATTATTTTTGTACTTTTTGCTTTAATTCAAGCAAATGTAACGATATTCAATCAAAAAACTTTAAATTCAATTTTCAATAAGAAATCGTTGTCACGGATTTTGTATCTTGAAGAAAAAAAACATGCGATTTTTTCGGTACACTTTTGAATGCATTTTTTTCTGGACAAATTTTTAACCTAATTCAGCTTAAATATCTATAAAATACTCATTAAAAGTGATCTCATCTCGATTGATCAATAAATAAAAATTAACCTCGATTTTTAATAACAATTTCAAAATCGACGTTTCTCGGCCAGAGAAGCATATTTTGAGTATTTTTTCACTTTTTTCAAATATAACCACTAAAACCATTATTTTTGTAATTTTTGCTTTAATTCAAGCAAATGTAACGATATTCATTCAAAAAACTGTTTAAATTCAATTTTGAATAAGAAATCGTTTTCACGGATCTTGTAACTTGAAGAAAAAAAACATGCGATTTTTTCGGTACACTTTTGAATGCATTTTTTTCTGGACAAATTTTTAACCGAATTCAGCTTAAATATCTAGAAAAACCTCATTAAAAGTGATTTCATCTCGATTGATCAATAAATAAAAATGTACCTCGATTTTTAATAACATTTTCAAAATCGACGTTTCTCGGCCAGAGAAGCATATTTTGAGTATTTTTTCACTTTTTTCAAATATAACCACTAAAACCATTATTTTTGTAATTTTTGCTTTAATTCAAGCAAATGTAACGATATTCATTCAAAAAACTGTTTAAATTCAATTTTGAATAAGAAATCGTTGTCACGGATCTTGTAACTTGAAGAAAAAAACATGCGATTTTTTCGGTACACTTTTGAATGCATTTTTTTCTGGACAAATTTTTAACCGAATTCAGCTTAAATATCTATAAAATACTCATTAAAAGTGATTTCATCTCGATTGATCAATAAATAAAAATGTACCTCGATTTTTAATAACATTTTCAAAATCGACGTTTCTCGGCCAGAGAAGCACATTTTGAGTATTTTTTCACTTTTTTCAAATATAACCACTAAAACCATTATTTTTGTACTTTTTGCTTTAATTCAAGCATACGTAACGATATTCATTCAAAAACTGTTTAAATCCAATTTTCAACAAGAAATCGTTGTCACGGATTTTGTATCTTGAAGAAAAAAAACATGCGATTTTTTCGGTACACTTTTGAATGCATTTTTTTCTGGACAATTTTTTTACCGAATTCAGCTTAAATATCTATAAAATACTCATTAAAAGTGATTTCATCTCGATTGATCAATAAATAAAAATGTACCTTGATTTTTAATACCATTTTCAAAATTGACGTTTCTCGGCCAGAGAAGCACATTTTGAGTATTTTTTCACTATTTTCAAATATAACCACTGAAACCATTATTTTTGTACTTTTTGCTTAAATTCAAGCAAATGTAACGATATTCATTCAAAAAACTGTTTAAATTCAATTTTCAATAAGAAATCGTTGTCACAGATTTTGTATCTTCAAGAAAAAAAAACAAGCGATTTTTTCGGAAAACTTTAAAATGCATTTTTTTCTGTACACATTTTTTACCGAATTCAGCTTAAATATCTAGAAAATACTCATTAAAAGTGATTTCATCTCGATTGATCAATAAATAAAAATGTACCTCGATTTTTAATAACATTTTCAAAATCGACGTTTCTCGGCCAGAGAAGCACATTTTGAGTATTTTTTCACTTTTTTCAAATATAACCACTGAAACCATTATTTTTGTACTTTTTGCTTAAATTCATGCAAGTGTAACGATATTCATTCAAAAAACTGTTTAAATTCACGTTTCAATAAGAAATCGTTGTCTCGGATTTTGTATCTTGAAGAAAAAAAAACAAGCGATTTTTTCGGAAAACTTTAAAATGCATTTTTTTCTGTACAAATGTTTTACCGAATTCAGCTTAAATATCTATAAAATACTCATTAAAAGTGATTTCATCTCGATTGATCAATAAATAAAAATGTACCTCGATTTTTAATAACATTTTCAAAATCGACGTTTCTCGGCCAGAGAAGCACATTTTGAGTATTTTTTCACTTTTTTCAAATATAACCACTAAAACCATTATTTTTGTACTTTTTGCTTTAATTCAAGCATATGTAACGATATTCATTCAAAAACTGTTTAAATCCAATTTTCAACAAGAAATCGTTGTCACGGATTTTGAATCTTGAAGAAAAAAAACATGCGATTTTTTCGGTACACTTTTGAATGCATTTTTTTCTGGACAATTTTTTTACCGAATTCAGCTTAAATATCTATAAAATACTCATTAAAAGTGATTTCATCTCGATTGATCAATAAATAAAAATGTACCTTGATTTTTAATACCATTTTCAAAATTGACGTTTCTCGGCCAGAGAAGCACATTTTGAGTATTTTTTCACTATTTTCAAATATAACCACTGAAACCATTATTTTTGTACTTTTTGCTTAAATTCAAGCAAATGTAACGATATTCATTCAAAAAACTGTTTAAATTCAATTTTCAATAAGAAATCGTTGTCACGGATTTTGTATCTTGAAGAAAAAAAAACAAGCGATTTTTTCGGAAAACTTTAAAATGCATTTTTTTCTGTACACATTTTTTACCGAATTCAGCTTAAATATCTATAAAATACTCATTAAAAGTTATTTCATCTCGATTGATCAATAAATAAAAATGTACCTCGATTTTTAATACCATTTTCAAAATTGACGTTTCTCGGCCAGAGAAGCACATTTTGAGTATTTTTTCACTTTTTTCAAATATAACCACTAAAACCATTATTTTTGTACTTTTTGCTTTAATTCAAGCATATGTAACGATATTCATTCAAAAACTGTTTAAATCCAATTTTCAACAAGAAATCGTTGTCACGGATTTTGTATCTTGAAGAAAAAAAACATGCGATTTTTTCGGTACACTTTTGAATGCATTTTTTTCTGGACAATTTTTTTACCGAATTCAGCTTAAATATCTATAAAATACTCATTAAAAGTGATTTCATCTCGATTGATCAATAAATAAAAATGTACCTTGATTTTTAATACCATTTTCAAAATTGACGTTTCTCGGCCAGAGAAGCACATTTGGAGTATTTTTTCACTATTTTCAAATATAACCACTGAAACCATTATTTTTGTACTTTTTGCTTAAATTCAAGCAAATGTAACGATATTCATTCAAAAAACTGTTTAAATTCAATTTTCAATAAGAAATCGTTGTCACGGATTTTGTATCTTGAAGAAAAAAAAACAAGCGATTTTTTCGGAAAACTTTAAAATGCATTTTTTTCTGTACACATTTTTTACCGAATTCAGCTTAAATATCTATAAAATACTCATTAAAAGTTATTTCATCTCGATTGATCAATAAATAAAAATGTACCTCGATTTTTAATACCATTTTCAAAATTGACGTTTCTCGGCCAGAGAAGCACATTTTGAGTATTTTTTCACTATTTTCAAATATAACCACTGAAACCATTATTTTTGTACTTTTTGCTTTAATTCAAGCAAATGTAACGATATTCAATCAAAAAACTTTAAATTCAATTTTCAATAAGAAATCGTTGTCACGGATTTTGTATCTTGAAGAAAAAAAACATGCGATTTTTTCGGTACACTTTTGAATGCATTTTTTTCTGGACAAATTTTTAACCTAATTCAGCTTAAATATCTATAAAATACTCATTAAAAGTTATTTCATCTCGATTGATCAATAAATAAAAATGTACCTCGATTTTTAATACCATTTTCAAAATTGACGTTTCTCGGCCAGAGAAGCACATTTTGAGTATTTTTTCACTTTTTTCAAATATAACCACTAAACCCATTATTTTTGTAATTTTTGCTTTAATTCAAGCAAATGTAACGATATTCATTCAAAAACTGTTTAAATTCAATTTTGAATAAGAAATCGTTGTCACGGATTTTGTATCTTGAAGAAAAAAAACATGCGATTTTTTCGGTACACTTTTGAATGCATTTTTTTCTGGACAAATTTTTAACCGAATTCAGCTTAAATATCTATAAAATACTCATTAAAAGTGATTTCATCTCGATTGATCAATAAATAAAAATGTACCTCGATTTTTAATACCATTTTCAAAATTGACGTTTCTCGGCCAGAGAAGCACATTTTGAGTATTTTTTCACTATTTTCAAATATAACCACTGAAACCATTATTTTTGTACTTTTTGCTTTAATTCAAGCAAATGTAACGATATTCAATCAAAAAACTTTAAATTCAATTTTCAATAAGAAATCGTTGTCACGGATTTTGTATCTTGAAGAAAAAAAACATGCGATTTTTTCGGTACACTTTTGAATGCATTTTTTTCTGGACAAATTTTTAACCTAATTCAGCTTAAATATCTATAAAATACTCATTAAAAGTTATTTCATCTCGATTGATCAATAAATAAAAATGTACCTCGATTTTTAATACCATTTTCAAAATTGACGTTTCTCGGCCAGAGAAGCACATTTTGAGTATTTTTTCACTATTTTCAAATATAACCACTGAAACCATTATTTTTGTACTTTTTGCTTTAATTCAAGCAAATGTAACGATATTCAATCAAAAAACTTTAAATTCAATTTTCAATAAGAAATCGTTGTCACGGATTTTGTATCTTGAAGAAAAAAAACATGCGATTTTTTCGGTACACTTTTGAAAGCATTTTTTTCTGGACAAATTTTTAACCTAATTCAGCTTAAATATCTATAAAATACTCATTAAAAGTGATTTCATCTCGATTGATAAATAAATAAAAATGTACCTCGATTTTTAATAACATTTTCAAAATCGACGTTTCTCGGCCAGAGAAGCATATTTTGAGTATTTTTTCACTTTTTTCAAATATAACCACTAAACCCATTATTTTTGTAATTTTTGCTTTAATTCAAGCAAATGTAACGATATTCATTCAAAAACTGTTTAAATTCAATTTTGAATAAGAAATCGTTGTCACGGATTTTGTATCTTGAAGAAAAAAAACATGCGATTTTTTCGGTACACTTTTGAATGCATTTTTTTCTGGACAAATTTTTAACCGAATTCAGCTTAAATATCTATAAAATACTCATTAAAAGTGATTTCATCTCGATTGATCAATAAATAAAAATGTACCTCGATTTTTAATAACATTTTCAAAATCGACGTTTCTCGGCCAGAGAAGCACATTTTGAGTATTTTTTCACTTTTTTCAAATATAACCACTAAAACCATTATTTTTGTACTTTTTGCTTTAATTCAAGCATATATAACGATATTCATTCAAAAACTGTTTAAATCCAATTTTCAACAAGAAATCGTTGTCACGGATTTTGTATCTTGAAGAAAAAAAACATGCGATTTTTTCGGTACACTTTGAATGCATTTTTTTCTGGACAATTTTTTTACCGAATTCAGCTTAAATATCTATAAAATACTCATTAAAAGTGATTTCATCTCGATTGATCAATAAATAAAAATGTACCTTGATTTTTAATACCATTTTCAAAATTGACGTTTCTCGGCCAGAGAAGCACATTTTGAGTATTTTTTCACTATTTTCAAATATAACCACTGAAACCATTATTTTTGTACTTTTTGCTTAAATTCAAGCAAATGTAACGATATTCATTCAAAAAACTGTTTAAATTCAATTTTCAATAAGAAATCGTTGTCACGGATTTTGTATCTTCAAGAAAAAAAACAAGCGATTTTTTCGGAAAACTTTAAAATGCATTTTTTTCTGTACACATTTTTTACCGAATTCAGCTTAAATATCTAGAAAATACTCATTAAAAGTGATTTCATCTCGATTGATCAATAAATAAAAATGTACCTCGATTTTTAATAACATTTTCAAAATCGACGTTTCTCGGCCAGAGAAGCATATTTTGAGTATTTTTTCACTTTTTTCAAATATAACCACTAAAACCATTATTTTTGTAATTTTTGCTTTAATTCAAGCAAATGTAACGATATTCATTCAAAAAACTGTTTAAATTCAATTTTGAATAAGAAATCGTTGTCACGGATCTTGTAACTTGAAGAAAAAAAACATGCGATTTTTTCGGTACACTTTTGAATGCATTTTTTTCTGGACAAATTTTTAACCGAATTCAGCTTAAATATCTATAAAATACTCATTAAAAGTGATTTCATCTCGATTGATCAATAAATAAAAATGTACCTCGATTTTTAATAACATTTTCAAAATCGACGTTTCTCGGCCAGAGAAGCACATTTTGAGTATTTTTTCACTTTTTTCAAATATAACCACTAAAACCATTATTTTTGTACTTTTTGCTTTAATTCAAGCATATGTAACGATATTCATTCAAAAACTGTTTAAATCCAATTTTCAACAAGAAATCGTTGTCACGGATTTTGTATCTTGAAGAAAAAAAACATGCGATTTTTTCGGTACACTTTTGAATGCATTTTTTTCTGGACAATTTTTTTACCGAATTCAGCTTAAATATCTATAAAATACTCATTAAAAGTGATTTCATCTCGATTGATCAATAAATAAAAATGTACCTTGATTTTTAATACCATTTTCAAAATTGACGTTTCTCGGCCAGAGAAGCACATTTTGAGTATTTTTTCACTATTTTCAAATATAACCACTGAAACCATTATTTTTGTACTTTTTGCTTAAATTCAAGCAAATGTAACGATATTCATTCAAAAAACTGTTTAAATTCAATTTTCAATAAGAAATCGTTGTCACGGATTTTGTATCTTGAAGAAAAAAAAACAAGCGATCTTTTCGGAAAACTTTAAAATGCATTTTTTTCTGTACACATTTTTTACCGAATTCAGCTTAAATATCTATAAAATACTCATTAAAAGTTATTTCATCTCGATTGATCAATAAATAAAAATGTACCTCGATTTTTAATACCATTTTCAAAATTGACGTTTCTCGGCCAGAGAAGCACATTTTGAGTATTTTTTCACTTTTTTCAAATATAACCACTAAAACCATTATTTTTGTACTTTTTGCTTTAATTCAAGCATATGTAACGATATTCATTCAAAAACTGTTTAAATCCAATTTTCAACAAGAAATCGTTGTCACGGATTTTGTATCTTGAAGAAAAAAAACATGCGATTTTTTCGGTACACTTTTGAATGCATTTTTTTCTGGACAATTTTTTTACCGAATTCAGCTTAAATATCTATAAAATACTCATTAAAAGTGATTTCATCTCGATTGATCAATAAATAAAAATGTACCTTGATTTTTAATACCATTTTCAAAATTGACGTTTCTCGGCCAGAGAAGCACATTTTGAGTATTTTTTCACTATTTTCAAATATAACCACTGAAACCATTATTTTTGTACTTTTTGCTTAAATTCAAGCAAATGTAACGATATTCATTCAAAAAACTGTTTAAATTCAATTTTCAATAAGAAATCGTTGTCACGGATTTTGTATCTTGAAGAAAAAAAAACAAGCGATCTTTTCGGAAAACTTTAAAATGCATTTTTTTCTGTACACATTTTTTACCGAATTCAGCTTAAATATCTATAAAATACTCATTAAAAGTTATTTCATCTCGATTGATCAATAAATAAAAATGTACCTCGATTTTTAACACCATTTTCAAAATTGACGTTTCTCGGCCAGAGAAGCACATTTTGAGTATTTTTTCACTTTTTTCAAATATAACCACTAAAACCATTATTTTTGTACTTTTTGCTTTAATTCAAGCATATGTAACGATATTCATTCAAAAACTGTTTAAATCCAATTTTCAACAAGAAATCGTTGTCACGGATTTTGTATCTTGAAGAAAAAAAACATGCGATTTTTTCGGTACACTTTTGAATGCATTTTTTTCTGGACAATTTTTTTACCGAATTCAGCTTAAATATCTATAAAATACTCATTAAAAGTGATTTCATCTCGATTGATCAATAAATAAAAATGTACCTTGATTTTTAATACCATTTTCAAAATTGACGTTTCTTGGCCAGAGAAGCACATTTTGAGTATTTTTTCACTATTTTCAAATATAACCACTGAAACCATTATTTTTGTACTTTTTGCTTAAATTCAAGCAAATGTAACGATATTCATTCAAAAAACTGTTTAAATTCAATTTTCAATAAGAAATCGTTGTCACGGATTTTGTATCTTGAAGAAAAAAAAACAAGCGATTTTTTCGGAAAACTTTAAAATGCATTTTTTTCTGTACACATTTTTTACCGAATTCAGCTTAAATATCTATAAAATACTCATTAAAAGTTATTTCATCTCGATTGATCAATAAATAAAAATGTACCTCGATTTTTAATACCATTTTCAAAATTGACGTTTCTCGGCCAGAGAAGCACATTTTGAGTATTTTTTCACTATTTTCAAATATAACCACTGAAACCATTATTTTTGTACTTTTTGCTTTAATTCAAGCAAATGTAACGATATTCAATCAAAAAACTTTAAATTCAATTTTCAATAAGAAATCGTTGTCACGGATTTTGTATCTTGAAGAAAAAAAACATGCGATTTTTTCGGTACACTTTTGAATGCATTTTTTTCTGGACAAATTTTTAACCTAATTCAGCTTAAATATCTATAAAATACTCATTAAAAGTGATTTCATCTCGATTGATAAATAAATAAAAATGTACCTCGATTTTTAATAACATTTTCAAAATCGACGTTTCTCGGCCAGAGAAGCATATTTTGAGTATTTTTTCACTTTTTTCAAATATAACCACTAAAGCCATTATTTTTGTAATTTTTGCTTTAATTCAAGCAAATGTAACGATATTCATTCAAAAACTGTTTAAATTCAATTTTGAATAAGAAATCGTTGTCACGGATTTTGTATCTTGAAGAAAAAAAACATGCGATTTTTTCGGTACACTTTTGAATGCATTTTTTTCTGGACAAATTTTTAACCTTATTCAGCTTAAATATCTATAAAATACTCATTAAAAGTGATTTCATCTCGATTGATCAATAAATAAAAATGTACCTTGATTTTTAATACCATTTTCAAAATTGACGTTTCTCGGCCAGAGAAGCACATTTTGAGTATTTTTTCACTATTTTCAAATATAACCACTGAAACCATTATTTTTGTACTTTTTGCTTTAATTCAAGCAAATTTAACGATATTCAATCAAAAAACTTTAAATTCAATTTTCAATAAGAAATCGTTGTCACGGATTTTGTATCTTGAAGAAAAAAAACATGCGATTTTTTCGGTACACTTTTGAATGCATTTTTTTCTGGACAAATTTTTAACCAAATTCAGCTTAAATATCTATAAAATACTCATTAAAAGTGATCTCATCTCGATTGATCAATAAATAAAAATTAACCTCGATTTTTAATAACATTTTCAAAATCGACGTTTCTCGGCCAGAGAAGCATATTTTGAGTATTTTTTCACTTTTTTCAAATATAACCACTAAAACCATTATTTTTGTACTTTTTGCTTTAATTCAAGCATATATAACGATATTCATTCAAAAACTGTTTAAATCCAATTTTCAACAAGAAATCGTTGTCACGGATTTTGTATCTTGAAGAAAAAAAACATGCGATTTTTTCGGTACACTTTTGAATGCATTTTTTTCTGGACAATTTTTTTACCGAATTCAGCTTAAATATCTATAAAATACTCATTAAAAGTGATTTCATCTCGATTGATCAATAAATAAAAATGTACCTTGATTTTTAATACCATTTTCAAAATTGACGTTTCTCGGCCAGAGAAGCACATTTTGAGTATTTTTTCACTATTTTCAAATATAACCACTGAAACCATTATTTTTGTACTTTTTGCTTAAATTCAAGCAAATGTAACGATATTCATTCAAAAAACTGTTTAAATTCAATTTTCAATAAGAAATCGTTGTCACGGATTTTGTATCTTCAAGAAAAAAAAACAAGCGATTTTTTCGGAAAACTTTAAAATGCATTTTTTTCTGTACACATTTTTTACCGAATTCAGCTTAAATATCTAGAAAATACTCATTAAAAGTGATTTCATCTCGATTGATCAATAAATAAAAATGTACCTCGATTTTTAATAACATTTTCAAAATCGACGTTTCTCGGCCAGAGAAGCATATTTTGAGTATTTTTTCACTTTTTTCAAATATAACCACTAAAACCATTATTTTTGTAATTTTTGCTTTAATTCAAGCAAATGTAACGATATTCATTCAAAAAACTGTTTAAATTCAATTTTGAATAAGAAATCGTTGTCACGGATCTTGTAACTTGAAGAAAAAAAACATGCGATTTTTTCGGTACACTTTTGAATGCATTTTTTTCTGGACAAATTTTTAACCGAATTCAGCTTAAATATCTATAAAATACTCATTAAAAGTGATTTCATCTCGATTGATCAATAAATAAAAATGTACCTCGATTTTTAATAACATTTTCAAAATCGACGTTTCTCGGCCAGAGAAGCACATTTTGAGTATTTTTTCACTTTTTTCAAATATAACCACTAAAACCATTATTTTTGTACTTTTTGCTTTAATTCAAGCATATGTAACGATATTCATTCAAAAACTGTTTAAATCCAATTTTCAACAAGAAATCGTTGTCACGGATTTTGTATCTTGAAGAAAAAAAACATGCGATTTTTTCGGTACACTTTTGAATGCATTTTTTTCTGGACAATTTTTTTACCGAATTCAGCTTAAATATCTATAAAATACTCATTAAAAGTGATTTCATCTCGATTGATCAATAAATAAAAATGTACCTTGATTTTTAATACCATTTTCAAAATTGACGTTTCTCGGCCAGAGAAGCACATTTTGAGTATTTTTTCACTATTTTCAAATATAACCACTGAAACCATTATTTTTGTACTTTTTGCTTAAATTCAAGCAAATGTAACGATATTCATTCAAAAAACTGTTTAAATTCAATTTTCAATAAGAAATCGTTGTCACGGATTTTGTATCTTGAAGAAAAAAAACAAGCGATTTTTTCGGAAAACTTTAATATGCATTTTTTTCTGTACACATTTTTTACCGAATTCAGCTTAAATATCTATAAAATACTCATTAAAAGTTATTTCATCTCGATTGATCAATAAATAAAAATGTACCTCGATTTTTAATACCATTTTCAAAATTGACGTTTCTCGGCCAGAGAAGCACATTTTGAGTATTTTTTCACTTTTTTCAAATATAACCACTAAAACCATTATTTTTGTACTTTTTGCTTTAATTCAAGCATATGTAACGATATTCATTCAAAAACTGTTTAAATCCAATTTTCAACAAGAAATCGTTGTCACGGATTTTGTATCTTGAAGAAAAAAAACATGCGATTTTTTCGGTACACTTTTGAATGCATTTTTTTCTGGACAATTTTTTTACCGAATTCAGCTTAAATATCTATAAAATACTCATTAAAAGTGATTTCATCTCGATTGATCAATAAATAAAAATGTACCTTGATTTTTAATACCATTTTCAAAATTGACGTTTCTCGGCCAGAGAAGCACATTTTGAGTATTTTTTCACTATTTTCAAATATAACCACTGAAACCATTATTTTTGTACTTTTTGCTTAAATTCAAGCAAATGTAACGATATTCATTCAAAAAACTGTTTAAATTCAATTTTCAATAAGAAATCGTTGTCACGGATTTTGTATCTTGAAGAAAAAAAAACATGCGATTTTTTCGGTACACTTTTGAATGCATTTTTTTCTGGACAATTTTTTTACCGAATTCAGCTTAAATATCTATAAAATACTCATTAAAAGTGATTTCATCTCGATTGATCAATAAATAAAAATGTACCTTGATTTTTAATACCATTTTCAAAATTGACGTTTCTCGGCCAGAGAAGCACATTTTGAGTATTTTTTCACTATTTTCAAATATAACCACTGAAACCATTATTTTTGTACTTTTTGCTTAAATTCAAGCAAATGTAACGATATTCATTCAAAAAACTGTTTAAATTCAATTTTCAATAAGAAATCGTTGTCACGGATTTTGTATCTTCAAGAAAAAAAAACAAGCGATTTTTTCGGAAAACTTTAAAATGCATTTTTTTCTGTACACATTTTTTACCGAATTCAGCTTAAATATCTAGAAAATACTCATTAAAAGTGATTTCATCTCGATTGATCAATAAATAAAAATGTACCTCGATTTTTAATAACATTTTCAAAATCGACGTTTCTCGGCCAGAGAAGCATATTTTGAGTATTTTTTCACTTTTTTCAAATATAACCACTAAAACCATTATTTTTGTAATTTTTGCTTTAATTCAAGCAAATGTAACGATATTCATTCAAAAAACTGTTTAAATTCAATTTTGAATAAGAAATCGTTGTCACGGATCTTGTAACTTGAAGAAAAAAAACATGCGATTTTTTCGGTACACTTTTGAATGCATTTTTTTCTGGACAAATTTTTAACCGAATTCAGCTTAAATATCTATAAAATACTCATTAAAAGTGATTTCATCTCGATTGATCAATAAATAAAAATGTACCTCGATTTTTAATAACATTTTCAAAATCGACGTTTCTCGGCCAGAGAAGCACATTTTGAGTATTTTTTCACTTTTTTCAAATATAACCACTAAAACCATTATTTTTGTACTTTTTGCTTTAATTCAAGCATATGTAACGATATTCATTCAAAAACTGTTTAAATCCAATTTTCAACAAGAAATCGTTGTCACGGATTTTGTATCTTGAAGAAAAAAAACATGCGATTTTTTCGGTACACTTTTGAATGCATTTTTTTCTGGACAATTTTTTTACCGAATTCAGCTTAAATATCTATAAAATACTCATTAAAAGTGATTTCATCTCGATTGATCAATAAATAAAAATGTACCTTGATTTTTAATACCATTTTCAAAATTGACGTTTCTCGGCCAGAGAAGCACATTTTGAGTATTTTTTCACTATTTTCAAATATAACCACTGAAACCATTATTTTTGTACTTTTTGCTTAAATTCAAGCAAATGTAACGATATTCATTCAAAAAACTGTTTAAATTCAATTTTCAATAAGAAATCGTTGTCACGGATTTTGTATCTTGAAGAAAAAAAACAAGCGATTTTTTCGGAAAACTTTAAAATGCATTTTTTTCTGTACACATTTTTTACCGAATTCAGCTTAAATATCTATAAAATACTCATTAAAAGTTATTTCATCTCGATTGATCAATAAATAAAAATGTACCTCGATTTTTAATACCATTTTCAAAATTGACGTTTCTCGGCCAGAGAAGCACATTTTGAGTATTTTTTCACTTTTTTCAAATATAACCACTAAAACCATTATTTTTGTACTTTTTGCTTTAATTCAAGCATATGTAACGATATTCATTCAAAAACTGTTTAAATCCAATTTTCAACAAGAAATCGTTGTCACGGATTTTGTATCTTGAAGAAAAAAAACATGCGATTTTTTCGGTACACTTTTGAATGCATTTTTTTCTGGACAATTTTTTTACCGAATTCAGCTTAAATATCTATAAAATACTCATTAAAAGTGATTTCATCTCGATTGATCAATAAATAAAAATGTACCTTGATTTTTAATACCATTTTCAAAATTGACGTTTCTCGGCCAGAGAAGCACATTTTGAGTATTTTTTCACTATTTTCAAATATAACCACTGAAACCATTATTTTTGTACTTTTTGCTTAAATTCAAGCAAATGTAACGATATTCATTCAAAAAACTGTTTAAATTCAATTTTCAATAAGAAATCGTTGTCACGGATTTTGTATCTTGAAGAAAAAAAAACAAGCGATTTTTTCGGAAAACTTTAAAATGCATTTTTTTCTGTACACATTTTTTACCGAATTCAGCTTAAATATCTATAAAATACTCATTAAAAGTTATTTCATCTCGATTGATCAATAAATAAAAATGTACCTCGATTTTTAATACCATTTTCAAAATTGACGTTTCTCGGCCAGAGAAGCACATTTTGAGTATTTTTTCACTATTTTCAAATATAACCACTGAAACCATTATTTTTGTACTTTTTGCTTTAATTCAAGCAAATGTAACGATATTCAATCAAAAAACTTTAAATTCAATTTTCAATAAGAAATCGTTGTCACGGATTTTGTATCTTGAAGAAAAAAAACATGCGATTTTTTCGGTACACTTTTGAATGCATTTTTTTCTGGACAAATTTTTAACCTAATTCAGCTTAAATATCTATAAAATACTCATTAAAAGTGATTTCATCTCGATTGATCAATAAATAAAAATTAACCTCGATTTTTAATAACATTTTCAAAATCGACGTTTCTCGGCCAGAGAAGCATATTTTGAGTATTTTTTCACTTTTTTCAAATATAACCACTAAAACCATTATTTTTGTAATTTTTGCTTTAATTCAAGCAAATGTAACGATATTCATTCAAAAAACTGTTTAAATTCAATTTTGAATAAGAAATCGTTGTCACGGATCTTGTAACTTGAAGAAGAAAAACATGCGATTTTTTCGGTACACTTTTGAATGCATTTTTTTCTGGACAAATTTTTAACCGAATTCAGCTTAAATATCTATAAAATACTCATTAAAAGTGATTTCATCTCGATTGATCAATAAATAAAAATGTACCTCCATTTTTAATAACATTTTCAAAATCGACGTTTCTCGGCCAGAGAAGCACATTTTGAGTATTTTTTCACTTTTTTCAAATATAACCACTAAAACCATTATTTTTGTACTTTTTGCTTTAATTCAAGCATATATAACGATATTCATTCAAAAACTGTTTAAATCCAATTTTCAACAAGAAATCGTTGTCACGGATTTTGTATCTTGAAGAAAAAAACATGCGATTTTTTCGGTACACTTTTGAATGCATTTTTTTCTGGACAATTTTTTTACCGAATTCAGCTTAAATATCTATAAAATACTCATTAAAAGTGATTTCATCTCGATTGATCAATAAATAAAAATGTACCTTGATTTTTAATACCATTTTCAAAATTGACGTTTCTCGGCCAGAGAAGCACATTTTGAGTATTTTTTCACTATTTTCAAATATAACCACTGAAACCATTATTTTTGTACTTTTTGCTTTAATTCAAGCAAATGTAACGATATTCAATCAAAAAACTTTAAATTCAATTTTCAATAAGAAATCGTTGTCACGGATTTTGTATCTTGAAGAAAAAAAACATGCGATTTTTTCGGTACACTTTTGAATGCATTTTTTTCTGGACAAATTTTTAACCGAATTCAGCTTAAATATCTATAAAATACTCATTAAAAGTGATTTCATCTCGATTGATCAATAAATAAAAATGTACCTCGATTTTTAATAACATTTTCAAAATCGACGTTTCTCGGCCAGAGAAGCACATTTTGAGTATTTTTTCACTTTTTTCAAATATAACCACTAAAACCATTATTTTTGTACTTTTTGCTTTAATTCAAGCATATATAACGATATTCATTCAAAAACTGTTTAAATCCAATTTTCAACAAGAAATCGTTGTCACGGATTTTGTGTCTTGAAGAAAAAAAACATGCGATTTTTTCGGTACACTTTTGAATGCATTTTTTTCTGGACAATTTTTTTACCGAATTCAGCTTAAATATCTATAAAATACTCATTAAAAGTGATTTCATCTCGATTGATCAATAAATAAAAATGTACCTTGATTTTTAATACCATTTTCAAAATTGACGTTTCTCGGCCAGAGAAGCACATTTTGAGTATTTTTTCACTATTTTCAAATATAACCACTGAAACCATTATTTTTGTACTTTTTGCTTAAATTCAAGCAAATGTAACGATATTCATTCAAAAAACTGTTTAAATTCAATTTTCAATAAGAAATCGTTGTCACGGATTTTGTATCTTCAAGAAAAAAAAACAAGCGATTTTTTCGGAAAACTTTAAAATGCATTTTTTTCTGTACACATTTTTTACCGAATTCAGCTTAAATATCTAGAAAATACTCATTAAAAGTGATTTCATCTCGATTGATCAATAAATAAAAATGTACCTCGATTTTTAATAACATTTTCAAAATCGACGTTTCTCGGCCAGAGAAGCATATTTTGAGTATTTTTTCACTTTTTTCAAATATAACCACTAAAACCATTATTTTTGTAATTTTTGCTTTAATTCAAGCAAATGTAACGATATTCATTCAAAAAACTGTTAAAATTCGATTTTGAATAAGAAATCGTTGTCACGGATCTTGTAACTTGAAGAAAAAAAACATGCGATTTTTTCGGTACACTTTTGAATGCATTTTTTTCTGGACAAATTTTTAACCGAATTCAGCTTAAATATCTATAAAATACTCATTAAAAGTGATTTCATCTCGATTGATCAATAAATAAAAATGTACCTCGATTTTTAATAACATTTTCAAAATCGACGTTTCTCGGCCAGAGAAGCACATTTTGAGTATTTTTTCACTTTTTTCAAATATAACCACTAAAACCATTATTTTTGTACTTTTTGCTTTAATTCAAGCATATGTAACGATATTCATTCAAAAACTGTTTAAATCCAATTTTCAACAAGAAATCGTTGTCACGGATTTTGTATCTTGAAGAAAAAAAACATGCGATTTTTTCGGTACACTTTTGAATGCATTTTTTTCTGGACAATTTTTTTACCGAATTCAGCTTAAATATCTATAAAATACTCATTAAAAGTGATTTCATCTCGATTGATCAATAAATAAAAATGTACCTTGATTTTTAATACCATTTTCAAAATTGACGTTTCTCGGCCAGAGAAGCACATTTTGAGTATTTTTTCACTATTTTCAAATATAACCACTGAAACCATTATTTTTGTACTTTTTGCTTAAATTCAAGCAAATGTAACGATATTCATTCAAAAAACTGTTTAAATTCAATTTTCAATAAGAAATCGTTGTCACGGATTTTGTATCTTGAAGAAAAAAAACAAGCGATTTTTTCGGAAAACTTTAAAATGCATTTTTTTCTGTACACATTTTTTACCGAATTCAGCTTAAATATCTATAAAATACTCATTAAAAGTTATTTCATCTCGATTGATCAATAAATAAAAATGTACCTCGATTTTTAATACCATTTTCAAAATTGACGTTTCTCGGCCAGAGAAGCACATTTTGAGTATTTTTTCACTTTTTTCAAATATAACCACTAAAACCATTATTTTTGTACTTTTTGCTTTAATTCAAGCATATGTAACGATATTCATTCAAAAACTGTTTAAATCCAATTTTCAACAAGAAATCGTTGTCACGGATTTTGTATCTTGAAGAAAAAAAACATGCGATTTTTTCGGTACACTTTTGAATGCATTTTTTTCTGGACAATTTTTTTACCGAATTCAGCTTAAATATCTATAAAATACTCATTAAAAGTGATTTCATCTCGATTGATCAATAAATAAAAATGTACCTTGATTTTTAATACCATTTTCAAAATTGACGTTTCTCGGCCAGAGAAGCACATTTTGAGTATTTTTTCACTATTTTCAAATATAACCACTGAAACCATTATTTTTGTACTTTTTGCTTAAATTCAAGCAAATGTAACGATATTCATTCAAAAAACTGTTTAAATTCAATTTTCAATAAGAAATCGTTGTCACGGATTTTGTATCTTGAAGAAAAAAAAACAAGCGATTTTTTCGGAAAACTTTAAAATGCATTTTTTTCTGTACACATTTTTTACCGAATTCAGCTTAAATATCTATAAAATACTCATTAAAAGTTATTTCATCTCGATTGATCAATAAATAAAAATGTACCTCGATTTTTAATACCATTTTCAAAATTGACGTTTCTCGGCCAGAGAAGCACATTTTGAGTATTTTTTCACTATTTTCAAATATAACCACTGAAACCATTATTTTTGTACTTTTTGCTTTAATTCAAGCAAATGTAACGATATTCAATCAAAAAACTTTAAATTCAATTTTCAATAAGAAATCGTTGTCACGGATTTTGTATCTTGAAGAAAAAAAACATGCGATTTTTTCGGTACACTTTTGAATGCATTTTTTTCTGGACAAATTTTTAACCTAATTCAGCTTAAATATCTATAAAATACTCATTAAAAGTGATTTCATCTCGATTGATCAATAAATAAAAATTAACCTCGATTTTTAATAACATTTTCAAAATCGACGTTTCTCGGCCAGAGAAGCATATTTTGAGTATTTTTTCACTTTTTTCAAATATAACCACTAAAACCATTATTTTTGTAATTTTTGCTTTAATTCAAGCAAATGTAACGATATTCATTCAAAAAACTGTTTAAATTCAATTTTGAATAAGAAATCGTTGTCACGGATCTTGTAACTTGAAGAAGAAAAACATGCGATTTTTTCGGTACACTTTTGAATGCATTTTTTTCTGGACAAATTTTTAACCGAATTCAGCTTAAATATCTATAAAATACTCATTAAAAGTGATTTCATCTCGATTGATCAATAAATAAAAATGTACCTCCATTTTTAATAACATTTTCAAAATCGACGTTTCTCGGCCAGAGAAGCACATTTTGAGTATTTTTTCACTTTTTTCAAATATAACCACTAAAACCATTATTTTTGTACTTTTTGCTTTAATTCAAGCATATATAACGATATTCATTCAAAAACTGTTTAAATCCAATTTTCAACAAGAAATCGTTGTCACGGATTTTGTATCTTGAAGAAAAAAAACATGCGATTTTTTCGGTACACTTTTGAATGCATTTTTTTCTGGACAATTTTTTTACCGAATTCAGCTTAAATATCTATAAAATACTCATTAAAAGTGATTTCATCTCGATTGATCAATAAATAAAAATGTACCTTGATTTTTAATACCATTTTCAAAATTGACGTTTCTCGGCCAGAGAAGCACATTTTGAGTATTTTTTCACTATTTTCAAATATAACCACTGAAACCATTATTTTTGTACTTTTTGCTTTAATTCAAGCAAATGTAACGATATTCAATCAAAAAACTTTAAATTCAATTTTCAATAAGAAATCGTTGTCACGGATTTTGTATCTTGAAGAAAAAAAACATGCGATTTTTTCGGTACACTTTTGAATGCATTTTTTTCTGGACAAATTTTTAACCGAATTCAGCTTAAATATCTATAAAATACTCATTAAAAGTGATTTCATCTCGATTGATCAATAAATAAAAATGTACCTCGATTTTTAATAACATTTTCAAAATCGACGTTTCTCGGCCAGAGAAGCACATTTTGAGTATTTTTTCACTTTTTTCAAATATAACCACTAAAACCATTATTTTTGTACTTTTTGCTTTAATTCAAGCATATATAACGATATTCATTCAAAAACTGTTTAAATCCAATTTTCAACAAGAAATCGTTGTCACGGATTTTGTGTCTTGAAGAAAAAAAACATGCGATTTTTTCGGTACACTTTTGAATGCATTTTTTTCTGGACAATTTTTTTACCGAATTCAGCTTAAATATCTATAAAATACTCATTAAAAGTGATTTCATCTCGATTGATCAATAAATAAAAATGTACCTTGATTTTTAATACCATTTTCAAAATTGACGTTTCTCGGCCAGAGAAGCACATTTTGAGTATTTTTTCACTATTTTCAAATATAACCACTGAAACCATTATTTTTGTACTTTTTGCTTAAATTCAAGCAAATGTAACGATATTCATTCAAAAAACTGTTTAAATTCAATTTTCAATAAGAAATCGTTGTCACGGATTTTGTATCTTCAAGAAAAAAAAACAAGCGATTTTTTCGGAAAACTTTAAAATGCATTTTTTTCTGTACACATTTTTTACCGAATTCAGCTTAAATATCTAGAAAATACTCATTAAAAGTGATTTCATCTCGATTGATCAATAAATAAAAATGTACCTCGATTTTTAATAACATTTTCAAAATCGACGTTTCTCGGCCAGAGAAGCATATTTTGAGTATTTTTTCACTTTTTTCAAATATAACCACTAAAACCATTATTTTTGTAATTTTTGCTTTAATTCAAGCAAATGTAACGATATTCATTCAAAAAACTGTTAAAATTCGATTTTGAATAAGAAATCGTTGTCACGGATCTTGTAACTTGAAGAAAAAAAACATGCGATTTTTTCGGTACACTTTTGAATGCATTTTTTTCTGGACAAATTTTTAACCGAATTCAGCTTAAATATCTATAAAATACTCATTAAAAGTGATTTCATCTCGATTGATCAATAAATAAAAATGTACCTCGATTTTTAATAACATTTTCAAAATCGACGTTTCTCGGCCAGAGAAGCACATTTTGAGTATTTTTTCACTTTTTTCAAATATAACCACTAAAACCATTATTTTTGTACTTTTTGCTTTAATTCAAGCATATGTAACGATATTCATTCAAAAACTGTTTAAATCCAATTTTCAACAAGAAATCGTTGTCACGGATTTTGTATCTTGAAGAAAAAAAACATGCGATTTTTTCGGTACACTTTTGAATGCATTTTTTTCTGGACAATTTTTTTACCGAATTCAGCTTAAATATCTATAAAATACTCATTAAAAGTGATTTCATCTCGATTGATCAATAAATAAAAATGTACCTTGATTTTTAATACCATTTTCAAAATTGACGTTTCTCGGCCAGAGAAGCACATTTTGAGTATTTTTTCACTATTTTCAAATATAACCACTGAAACCATTATTTTTGTACTTTTTGCTTAAATTCAAGCAAATGTAACGATATTCATTCAAAAAACTGTTTAAATTCAATTTTCAATAAGAAATCGTTGTCACGGATTTTGTATCTTGAAGAAAAAAAACAAGCGATTTTTTCGGAAAACTTTAAAATGCATTTTTTTCTGTACACATTTTTTACCGAATTCAGCTTAAATATCTTTAAAATACTCATTAAAAGTTATTTCATCTCGATTGATCAATAAATAAAAATGTACCTCGATTTTTAATACCATTTCCAAAATTGACGTTTCTCGGCCAGAGAAGCACATTTTGAGTATTTTTTCACTTTTTTCAAATATAACCACTAAAACCATTATTTTTGTACTTTTTGCTTTAATTCAAGCATATGTAACGATATTCATTCAAAAACTGTTTAAATCCAATTTTCAACAAGAAATCGTTGTCACGGATTTTGTATCTTGAAGAAAAAAAACATGCGATTTTTTCGGTACACTTTTGAATGCATTTTTTTCTGGACAATTTTTTTACCGAATTCAGCTTAAATATCTATAAAATACTCATTAAAAGTGATTTCATCTCGATTGATCAATAAATAAAAATGTACCTTGATTTTTAATACCATTTTCAAAATTGACGTTTCTCGGCCAGAGAAGCACATTTTGAGTATATTTTCACTATTTTCAAATATAACCACTGAAACCATTATTTTTGTACTTTTTGCTTAAATTCAAGCAAATGTAACGATATTCATTCAAAAAACTGTTTAAATTCAATTTTCAATAAGAAATCGTTGTCACAAATTTTGTATCTTCAAGAAAAAAAAACAAGCGATTTTTTCGGAAAACTTTAAAATGCATTTTTTTCTGTACACATTTTTTACCGAATTCAGCTTAAATATCTAGAAAATACTCATTAAAAGTGATTTCATCTCGATTGATCAATAAATAAAAATGTACCTCGATTTTTAATAACATTTTCAAAATCGACGTTTCTCGGCCAGAGAAGCACATTTTGAGTATTTTTTCACTTTTTTCAAATATAACCACTGAAACCATTATTTTTGTACTTTTTGCTTAAATTCATGCAAGTGTAACGATATTCATTCAAAAAACTGTTTAAATTCACGTTTCAATAAGAAATCGTTGTCACGGATTTTGTATCTTGAAGAAAAAAAAACAAGCGATTTTTTCGGAAAGATTTAAAATGCATTTTTTTCTGTACAAATGTTTTACCGAATTCAGCTTAAATATCTATAAAATACTCATTAAAAGTGATTTCATCTCGATTGATCAATAAATAAAAATGTACCTCGATTTTTAATAACATTTTCAAAATCGACGTTTCTCGGCCAGAGAAGCACATTTTGAGTATTTTTTCACTTTTTTCAAATATAACCACTAAAACCATTATTTTTGTACTTTTTGCTTTAATTCAAGCATATGTAACGATATTCATTCAAAAACTGTTTAAATCCAATTTTCAACAAGAAATCGTTGTCACGGATTTTGTATCTTGAAGAAAAAAAACATGCGATTTTTTCGGTACACTTTTGAATGCATTTTTTTCTGGACAATTTTTTTACCGAATTCAGCTTAAATATCTATAAAATACTCATTTAAAGTGATTTCATCTCGATTGATCAATAAATAAAAATGTACCTTGATTTTTAATACCATTTTCAAAATTGACGTTTCTCGGCCAGAGAAGCACATTTTGAGTATTTTTTCACTTTTTTCAAATATAACCACTAAAACCATTATTTTTGTACTTTTTGCTTTAATTCAAGCATATGTAACGATATTCATTCAAAAACTGTTTAAATCCAATTTTCAACAAGAAATCGTTGTCACGGATTTTGTATCTTGAAGAAAAAAAACATGCGATTTTTTCGGTACACTTTTGAATGCATTTTTTTCTGGACAATTTTTTTACCGAATTCAGCTTAAATATCTATAAAATACTCATTAAAAGTGATTTCATCTCGATTGATCAATAAATAAAAATGTAAATTGATTTTTAATACCATTTTCAAAATTGACGTTTCTCGGCCAGAGAAGCACATTTTGAGTATTTTTTCACTATTTTCAAATATAACCACTGAAACCATTATTTTTGTACTTTTTGCTTAAATTCAAGCAAATGTAACGATATTCATTCAAAAAACTGTTTAAATTCAATTTTCAATAAGAAATCGTTGTCACAGATTTTGTATCTTCAAGAAAAAAAAACAAGCGATTTTTTCGGAAAACTTTAAAATGCATTTTTTTCTGTACACATTTTTTACCGAATTCAGCTTAAATATCTAGAAAATACTCATTAAAAGTGATTTAATCTCGATTGATCAATAAATAAAAATGTACCTCGATTTTTAATAACATTTTCAAAATCGACGTTTCTCGGCCAGAGAAGCACATTTTGAGTATTTTTTCACTTTTTTCAAATATAACCACTGAAACCATTATTTTTGTACTTTTTGCTTAAATTCATGCAAGTGTAACGATATTCATTCAAAAAACTGTTTAAATTCACGTTTCAATAAGAAATCGTTGTCACGGATTTTGTATCTTGAAGAAAAAAAAACAAGCGATTTTTTCGGAAAACTTTAAAATGCATTTTTTTCTGTACAAATGTTTTACCGAATTCAGCTTAAATATCTATAAAATACTCATTAAAAGTGATTTCATCTCGATTGATCAATAAATAAAAATGTACCTCGATTTTTAATAACATTTTCAAAATCGACGTTTCTCGGCCAGAGAAGCACATTTTGAGTATTTTTTCACTTTTTTCAAATATAACCACTAAAACCATTATTTTTGTACTTTTTGCTTTAATTCAAGCATATGTAACGATATTCATTCAAAAACTGTTTAAATCCAATTTTCAACAAGAAATCGTTGTCAAGGATTTTGTATCTTGAAGAAAAAAAACATGCGATTTTTTCGGTACACTTTTGAATGCATTTTTTTCTGGACAATTTTTTTACCGAATTCAGCTTAAATATCTATAAAATACTCATTAAAAGTGATTTCATCTCGATTGATCAATAAATAAAAATGTACCTTGATTTTTAATACCATTTTCAAAATTGACGTTTCTCGGCCAGAGAAGCACATTTTGAGTATTTTTTCACTATTTTCAAATATAACCACTGAAACCATTATTTTTGTACTTTTTGCTTAAATTCAAGCAAATGTAACGATATTCATTCAAAAAACTGTTTAAATTCAATTTTCAATAAGAAATCGTTGTCACGGATTTTGTATCTTGAAGAAAAAAAAACAAGCGATTTTTTCGGAAAACTTTAAAATGCATTTTTTTCTGTACACATTTTTTACCGAATTCAGCTTAAATATCTATAAAATACTCATTAAAAGTTATTTCATCTCGATTGATCAATAAATAAAAATGTACCTCGATTTTTAATACCATTTTCAAAATTGACGTTTCTCGGCCAGAGAAACACATTTTGAGTATTTTTTCACTTTTTTCAAATATAACCACTAAAACCATTATTTTTGTACTTTTTGCTTTAATTCAAGCATATGTAACGATATTCATTCAAAAACTGTTTAAATCCAATTTTCAACAAGAAATCGTTGTCACGGATTTTGTATCTTGAAGAAAAAAAACATGCGATTTTTTCGGAAAACTTTAAAATGCATTTTTTTCTGTACACATTTTTTACCGAATTCAGCTTAAATATCTATAAAATACTCATTAAAAGTGATTTCATCTCGATTGATCAATAAATAAAAATGTACCTTGATTTTTAATACCATTTTCAAAATTGACGTTTCTCGGCCAGAGAAACACATTTTGAGTATTTTTTCACTATTTTCAAACATAACCACTGAAACCATTATTTTTGTACTTTTTGCTTAAATTCAAGCAAATGTAACGATATTCATTCAAAAAACTGTTTAAATTCAATTTTCAATAAGAAATCGTTGTCACGGATTTTGTATCTTGAAGAAAAAAAAACAAGCGATTTTTTCGGAAAACTTTAAAATGCATTTTTTTCTGTACACATTTTTTACCGAATTCAGCTTAAATATCTATAAAATACTCATTAAAAGTTATTTCATCTCGATTGATCAATAAATAAAAATGTACCTCGATTTTTAATACCATTTTCAAAATTGACGTTTCTCGGCCAGAGAAGCACATTTTGAGTATTTTTTCACTATTTTCAAATATAACCACTGAAACCATTATTTTTGTACTTTTTGCTTTAATTGAAGCAAATGTAACGATATTCAATCAAAAAACTTTAAATTCAATTTTCAATAAGAAATCGTTGTCACGGATTTTGTATCTTGAAGAAAAAAAACATGCGATTTTTTCGGTACACTTTTGAATGCATTTTTTTCTGGACAAATTTTTAACCTAATTCAGCTTAAATATCTATAAAATACTCATTAAAAGTGATTTCATCTCGATTGATAAATAAATAAAAATGTACCTCGATTTTTAATAACATTTTCAAAATCGACGTTTCGCGGCCAGAGAAGCATATTTTGAGTATTTTTTCACTTTTTTTAAATATAACCACTAAAGCCATTATTTTTGTAATTTTTGCTTTAATTCAAGCAAATGTAACGATATTCATTCAAAAACTGTTTAAATTCAATTTTGAATAAGAAATCGTTGTCACGGATTTTGTATCTTGAAGAAAAAAAACATGCGATTTTTTCGGTACACTTTTGAATGCATTTTTTTCTGGACAAATTTTTAACCTTATTCAGCTTAAATATCTATAAAATACTCATTAAAAGTGATTTCATCTCGATTGATCAATAAATAAAAATGTACCTTGATTTTTAATACCATTTTCAAAATTGACGTTTCTCGGCCAGAGAAGCACATTTTGAGTATTTTTTCACTATTTTCAAATATAACCACTGAAACCATTATTTTTGCACTTTTTGCTTAAATTCAAGCAAATGTAACGATCTTCATTCAAAAAACTGTTTAAATTCAATTTTCAATAAATATCGTTGTCACGGATTTTGTATCTTCAAGAAAAAAAAACAAGCGATTTTTTCGGAAAACTTTAAAATGCATTTTTTTCTGTACACATTTTTTACCGAATTCAGCTTAAATATCTAGAAAATACTCATTAAAAGTGATTTCATCTCGATTGATCAATAAATAAAAATGTACCTCGATTTTTAATAACATTTTCAAAATCGACGTTTCTCGGCCAGAGAAGCACATTTTGAGTATTTTTTCACTTTTTTCAAATATAACCACTGAAACCATTATTTTTGTACTTTTTGCTTAAATTCATGCAAGTGTAACGATATTCATTCAAAAAACTGTTTAAATTCACGTTTCAATAAGAAATCGTTGTCACGGATTTTGTATCTTGAAGAAAAAAAAACAAGCGATTTTTTCGGAAAACTTTAAAATGCATTTTTTTCTGTACAAATGTTTTACCGAATTCAGCTTAAATATCTATAAAATACTCATTAAAAGTGATTTCATCTCGATTGATCAATAAATAAAAATGTACCTCGATTTTTAATAACATTTTCAAAATCGACGTTTCTCGGCCAGAGAAGCACATTTTGAGTATTTTTTCACTTTTTTCAAATATAACCACTAAAACCATTATTTTTGTACTTTTTGCTTTAATTCAAGCATATGTAACGATATTCATTCAAAAACTGTTTAAATCCAATTTTCAACAAGAAATCGTTGTCACGGATTTTGTATCTTGAAGAAAAAAAACATGCGATTTTTTCGGTACACTTTTGAATGCATTTTTTTCTGGACAATTTTTTTACCGAATTCAGCTTAAATATCTATAAAATACTCATTAAAAGTGATTTCATCTCGATTGATCAATAAATAAAAATGTACCTTGATTTTTAATACCATTTTCAAAATTGACGTTTCTCGGCCAGAGAAGCACATTTTGAGTATTTTTTCACTATTTTCAAATATAACCACTGAAACCATTATTTTTGTACTTTTTGCTTAAATTCAAGCAAATGTAACGATATTCATTCAAAAAACTGTTTAAATTCAATTTTCAATAAGAAATCGTTGTCACGGATTTTGTATCTTGAAGAAAAAAAAAACAAGCGATTTTTTCGGAAAACTTTAAAATGCATTTTTTTCTGTACACATTTTTTACCGAATTCAGCTTTAATATCTATAAAATACTCATTAAAGGTTATTTCATCTCGATTGATCAATAAATAAAAATGTACCTCGATTTTTAATACCATTTTCAAAATTGACGTTTCTCGGCCAGAGAAGCACATTTTGAGTATTTTTTCACTATTTTCAAATATAACCACTGAAACCATTATTTTTGTACTTTTTGCCTAAATTCAAGCAAATGTAACGATATTCATTCAAAAAACTGTTTAAATTCAATTTTCAATAAGAAATCGTTGTCACGGATTTTGTATCTTCAAGAAAAAAAAACAAGCGATTTTTTCGGAAAACTTTAAAATGCATTTTTTTCTGTACACATTTTTTACCGAATTCAGCTTAAATATCTAGAAAATACTCATTAAAAGTGATTTCATCTCGATTGATCAATAAATAAAAATGTACCTCGATTTTTAATAACATTTTCAAAATCGACGTTTCTCGGCCAGAGAAGCACATTTTGAGTATTTTTTCACTTTTTTCAAATATAACCACTAAAACCATTATTTTTGTAATTTTTGTTTTAATTCAAGCAAATGTAACGATATTCATTCAAAAACTGTTTAAATTCAATTTTGAATAAGAAATCGTTGTCACGGATCTTGTAACTTGAAGAAAAAAAACATGCGATTTTTTCGGTACACTTTTGAATGCATTTTTTTCTGAACAAATTTTTAACCGAATTCAGCTTAAATATCTATAAAATACTCATTAAAAGTGATTTCATCTCGATTGATCAATAAATAAAAATGTACCTCGATTTTTAATAACATTTTCAAAATCGACGTTTCTCGGCCAGAGAAGCACATTTTGAGTATTTTTTCACTTTTTTCAAATATAACCACTAAAACCATTATTTTTGTACTTTTTGCTTTAATTCAAGCATATATAACGATATTCATTCAAAAACTGTTTAAATCCAATTTTCAACAAGAAATCGTTGTCACGGATTTTGTATCTTGAAGAAAAAAAACATGCGATTTTTTCGGTACACTTTTGAATGCATTTTTTTCTGGACAATTTTTTTACCGAATTCAGCTTAAATATCTATAAAATACTCATTAAAAGTGATTTCATCTCGATTGATCAATAAATAAAAATGTACCTTGATTTTTAATACCATTTTCAAAATTGACGTTTCTCGGCCAGAGAAGCACATTTTGAGTATTTTTTCACTATTTTCAAATATAACCACTGAAACCATTATTTTTGTACTTTTTGCTTAAATTCAAGCAAATGTAACGATATTCATTCAAAAAACTGTTTAAATTCAATTTTCAATAAGAAATCGTTGTCACGGATTTTGTATCTTGAAGAAAAAAAAAACAAGCGATTTTTTCGGAAAACTTTAAAATGCATTTTTTTTCTGTACACATTTTTTACCGAATTCAGCTTTAATATCTATAAAATACTCATTAAAAGTTATTTCATCTCGATTGATCAATAAATAAAAATGTACCTCGATTTTTAATACCATTTTCAAAATTGACGTTTCTCGGCCAGAGAAGCACATTTTGAGTATTTTTTCATTATTTTCAAATATAACCACTGAAACCATTATTTTTGTACTTTTTGCTTAAATTCAAGCAAATGTAACGATATTCATTCAAAAAACTGTTTAAATTCAATTTTCAATAAGAAATCGTTGTCACGGATTTTGTATCTTCAAGAAAAAAAAACAAGCGATTTTTTCGGAAAACTTTAAAATGCATTTTTTTCTGTACACATTTTTTACCGAATTCAGCTTAAATATCTAGAAAATACTCATTAAAAGTGATTTCATCTCGATTGATCAATAAATAAAAATGTACCTCGATTTTTAATAACATTTTCAAAATCGACGTTTCTCGGCCAGAGAAGCACATTTTGAGTATTTTTTCACTTTTTTCAAATATAACCACTAAAACCATTATTTTTGTAATTTTTGCTTTAATTCAAGCAAATGTAACGATATTCATTCAAAAAACTGTTTAAATTCAATTTTGAATAAGAAATCGTTGTCACGGATCTTGTAACTTGAAGAAAAAAAACATGCGATTTTTTCGGTACACTTTTGAATGCATTTTTTTCTGGACAATTTTTTTACCGAATTCAGCTTAAATATCTATAAAATACTCATTAAAAGTGATTTCATCTCGATTGATCAATAAATAAAAATGTACCTTGATTTTTAATACCATTTTCAAAATTGACGTTTCTCGGCCAGAGAAGCACATTTTGAGTATTTTTTCACTATTTTCAAATATAACCACTGAAACCATTATTTTTGTACTTTTTGCTTAAATTCAAGCAAATGTAACGATATTCATTCAAAAAACTGTTTAAATTCAATTTTCAATAAGAAATCGTTGTCACGGATTTTGTATCTTGAAGAAAAAAAAACAAGCGATTTTTTCGGAAAACTTTAAAATGCATTTTTTTCTGTACACATTTTTTACCGAATTCAGCTTAAATATCTATAAAATACTCATTAAAAGTTATTTCATCTCGATTGATCAAAAAATAAAAATGTACCTTGATTTTTAATACCATTTTCAAAATTGACGTTTCTCGGCCAGAGAAGCACATTTTGAGTATTTTTTCACTATTTTCAAATATAACCACTGAAACCATTATTTTTGTACTTTTTCCTTAAATTCAAGCAAATGTAACGATATTCATTCAAAAAACTGTTTAAATTCAATTTTCAATAAGAAATCGTTGTCACGGATTTTGTATCTTGAAGAAAAAAAAAAACAAGCGATTTTTTCGGAAAACTTTAAAATGCATTTTTTTCTGTACACATTTTTTACCGAATTCAGCTTTAATATCTATAAAATACTCATTAAAGGTTATTTCATCTCGATTGATCAATAAATAAAAATGTACCTCGATTTTTAATACCATTTTCAAAATTGACGTTTCTCGGCCAGAGAAGCACATTTTGAGTATTTTTTCACTATTTTCAAATATAACCACTGAAACCATTATTTTTGTACTTTTTGCCTAAATTCAAGCAAATGTAACGATATTCATTCAAAAAACTGTTTAAATTCAATTTTCAATAAGAAATCGTTGTCACGGATTTTGTATCTTCAAGAAAAAAAAACAAGCGATTTTTTCGGAAAACTTTAAAATGCATTTTTTTCTGTACACATTTTTTACCGAATTCAGCTTAAATATCTAGAAAATACTCATTAAAAGTGATTTCATCTCGATTGATCAATAAATAAAAATGTACCTCGATTTTTAATAACATTTTCAAAATCGACGTTTCTCGGCCAGAGAAGCACATTTTGAGTATTTTTTCACTTTTTTCAAATATAACCACTAAAACCATTATTTTTGTAATTTTTGCTTTAATTCAAGCAAATGTAACGATATTCATTCAAAAACTGTTTAAATTCAATTTTGAATAAGAAATCGTTGTCACGGATCTTGTAACTTGAAGAAAAAAAACATGCGATTTTTTCGGTACACTTTTGAATGCATTTTTTTCTGAACAAATTTTTAACCGAATTCAGCTTAAATATCTATAAAATACTCATTAAAAGTGATTTCATCTCGATTGATCAATAAATAAAAATGTACCTCGATTTTTAATAACATTTTCAAAATCGACGTTTCTCGGCCAGAGAAGCACATTTTGAGTATTTTTTCACTTTTTTCAAATATAACCACTAAAACCATTATTTTTGTACTTTTTGCTTTAATTCAAGCATATATAACGATATTCATTCAAAAACTGTTTAAATCCAATTTTCAACAAGAAATCGTTGTCACGGATTTTGTATCTTGAAGAAAAAAAACATGCGATTTTTTCGGTACACTTTTGAATGCATTTTTTTCTGGACAATTTTTTTACCGAATTCAGCTTAAATATCTATAAAATACTCATTAAAAGTGATTTCATCTCGATTGATCAATAAATAAAAATGTACCTTGATTTTTAATACCATTTTCAAAATTGACGTTTCTCGGCCAGAGAAGCACATTTTGAGTATTTTTTCACTATTTTCAAATATAACCACTGAAACCATTATTTTTGTACTTTTTGCTTAAATTCAAGCAAATGTAACGATATTCATTCAAAAAACTGTTTAAATTCAATTTTCAATAAGAAATCGTTGTCACGGATTTTGTATCTTGAAGAAAAAAAAAACAAGCGATTTTTTCGGAAAACTTTAAAATGCATTTTTTTTCTGTACACATTTTTTACCGAATTCAGCTTTAATATCTATAAAATACTCATTAAAAGTTATTTCATCTCGATTGATCAATAAATAAAAATGTACCTCGATTTTTAATACCATTTTCAAAATTGACGTTTCTCGGCCAGAGAAGCACATTTTGAGTATTTTTTCACTATTTTCAAATATAACCACTGAAACCATTATTTTTGTACTTTTTGCTTAAATTCAAGCAAATGTAACGATATTCATTCAAAAAACTGTTTAAATTCAATTTTCAATAAGAAATCGTTGTCACGGATTTTGTATCTTCAAGAAAAAAAAAAAAGCGATTTTTTCGGAAAACTTTAAAATGCATTTTTTTCTGTACACATTTTTTACCGAATTCAGCTTAAATATCTAGAAAATACTCATTAAAAGTGATTTCATCTCGATTGATCAATAAATAAAAATGTACCTCGATTTTTAATAACATTTTCAAAATCGACGTTTCTCGGCCAGAGAAGCACATTTTGAGTATTTTTTCACTTTTTTCAAATATAACCACTAAAACCATTATTTTTGTAATTTTTGCTTTAATTCAAGCAAATGTAACGATATTCATTCAAAAAACTGTTTAAATTCAATTTTGAATAAGAAATCGTTGTCACGGATCTTGTAACTTGAAGAAAAAAAACATGCGATTTTTTCGGTACACTTTTGAATGCATTTTTTTCTGGACAATTTTTTTACCGAATTCAGCTTAAATATCTATAAAATACTCATTAAAAGTGATTTCATCTCGATTGATCAATAAATAAAAATGTACCTTGATTTTTAATACCATTTTCAAAATTGACGTTTCTCGGCCAGAGAAGCACATTTTGAGTATTTTTTCACTATTTTCAAATATAACCACTGAAACCATTATTTTTGTACTTTTTGCTTAAATTCAAGCAAATGTAACGATATTCATTCAAAAAACTGTTTAAATTCAATTTTCAATAAGAAATCGTTGTCACGGATTTTGTATCTTGAAGAAAAAAAAACAAGCGATTTTTTCGGAAAACTTTAAAATGCATTTTTTTCTGTACACATTTTTTACCGAATTCAGCTTAAATATCTATAAAATACTCATTAAAAGTTATTTCATCTCGATTGATCAATAAATAAAAATGTACCTCGATTTTTAATACCATTTTCAAAATTGACGTTTCTCGGCCAGAGAAGCACATTTTGAGTATTTTTTCACTTTTTTCAAATATAACCACTAAAACCATTATTTTTGTACTTTTTGCTTTAATTCAAGCATATGTAACGATATTCATTCAAAAACTGTTTAAATCCAATTTTCAACAAGAAATCGTTGTCACGGATTTTGTATCTTGAAGAAAAAAAACATGCGATTTTTTCGGTACACTTTTGAATGCATTTTTTTCTGGACAATTTTTTTACCGAATTCAGCTTAAATATCTATAAAATACTCATTAAAAGTGATTTCATCTCGATTGATCAATAAATAAAAATGTACCTTGATTTTTAATACCATTTTCAAAATTGACGTTTCTCGGCCAGAGAAGCACATTTTGAGTATTTTTTCACTATTTTCAAACATAACCACTGAAACCATTATTTTTGTACTTTTTGCTTAAATTCAAGCAAATGTAACGATATTCATTCAAAAAACTGTTTAAATTCAATTTTCAATAAGAAATCGTTGTCACGGATTTTGTATCTTGAAGAAAAAAAAACAAGCGATTTTTTCGGAAAACTTTAAAATGCATTTTTTTCTGTACACATTTTTTACCGAATTCAGCTTAAATATCTATAAAATACTCATTAAAAGTTATTTCATCTCGATTGATCAATAAATAAAAATGTACCTCGATTTTTAATACCATTTTCAAAATTGACGTTTCTCGGCCAGAGAAGCACATTTTGAGTATTTTTTCACTATTTTCAAATATAACCACTGAAACCATTATTTTTGTACTTTTTGCTTTAATTGAAGCAAATGTAACGATATTCAATCAAAAAACTTTAAATTCAATTTTCAATAAGAAATCGTTGTCACGGATTTTGTATCTTGAAGAAAAAAAACATGCGATTTTTTCGGTACACTTTTGAATGCATTTTTTTCTGGACAAATTTTTAACCTAATTCAGCTTAAATATCTATAAAATACTCATTAAAAGTGATTTCATCTCGATTGATAAATAAATAAAAATGTACCTCGATTTTTAATACCATTTTCAAAATTGACGTTTCTCGGCCAGAGAAGCACATTTTGAGTATTTTTTCACTATTTTCAAACATAACCACTGAAACCATTATTTTTGTACTTTTTGCTTAAATTCAAGCAAATGTAACGATATTCATTCAAAAAACTGTTTAAATTCAATTTTCAATAAGAAATCGTTGTCACGGATTTTGTATCTTGAAGAAAAAAAAACAAGCGATTTTTTCGGAAAACTTTAAAATGCATTTTTTTCTGTACACATTTTTTACCGAATTCAGCTTAAATATCTATAAAATACTCATTAAAAGTTATTTCATCTCGATTGATCAATAAATAAAAATGTACCTCGATTTTTAATACCATTTTCAAAATTGACGTTTCTCGGCCAGAGAAGCACATTTTGAGTATTTTTTCACTATTTTCAAATATAACCACTGAAACCATTATTTTTGTACTTTTTGCTTTAATTGAAGCAAATGTAACGATATTCAATCAAAAAACTTTAAATTCAATTTTCAATAAGAAATCGTTGTCACGGATTTTGTATCTTGAAGAAAAAAAACATGCGATTTTTTCGGTACACTTTTGAATGCATTTTTTTCTGGACAAATTTTTAACCTAATTCAGCTTAAATATCTATAAAATACTCATTAAAAGTGATTTCATCTCGATTGATAAATAAATAAAAATGTACCTCGATTTTTAATAACATTTTCAAAATCGACGTTTCGCGGCCAGAGAAGCATATTTTGAGTATTTTTTCACTTTTTTCAAATATAACCACTAAAGACATTATTTTTGTAATTTTTGCTTTAATTCAAGCAAATGTAACGATATTCATTCAAAAACTGTTTAAATTCAATTTTGAATAAGAAATCGTTGTCACGGATTTTGTATCTTGAAGAAAAAAAACATGCGATTTTTTCGGTACACTTTTGAATGCATTTTTTTCTGGACAAATTTTTAACCTTATTCAGCTTAAATATCTATAAAATACTCATTAAAAGTGATTTCATCTCGATTGATCAATAAATAAAAATGTACCTTGATTTTTAATACCATTTTCAAAATTGACGTTTCTCGGCCAGAGAAGCACATTTTGAGTATTTTTTCACAATTTTCAAATATAACCACTGAAACCATTATTTTTGCACTTTTTGCTTAAATTCAAGCAAATGTAACGATCTTCATTCAAAAAACTGTTTAAATTCAATTTTCAATAAGAAATCGTTGTCACGGATTTTGTATCTTCAAGAAAAAAAAACAAGCGATTTTTTCGGAAAACTTTAAAATGCATTTTTTTCTGTACACATTTTTTACCGAATTCAGCTTAAATATCTAGAAAATACTCATTAAAAATGATTTCATCTCGATTGATCAATAAATAAAAATGTACCTCGATTTTTAATAACATTTTCAAAATCGACGTTTCTCGGCCAGAGAAGCACATTTTGAGTATTTTTTCACTTTTTTCAAATATAACCACTGAAACCATTATTTTTGTACTTTTTGCTTAAATTCATGCAAGTGTAACGATATTCATTCAAAAAACTGTTTAAATTCACGTTTCAATAAGAAATCGTTGTCACGGATTTTGTATCTTGAAGAAAAAAAAACAAGCGATTTTTTCGGAAAACTTTAAAATGCATTTTTTTCTGTACAAATGTTTTACCGAATTCAGCTTAAATATCTATAAAATACTCACTAAAAGTGATTTCATCTCGATTGATCAATAAATAAAAATGTACCTCGATTTTTAATAACATTTTCAAAATCGACGTTTCTCGGCCAGAGAAGCACATTTTGAGTATTTTTTCACTTTTTTCAAATATAACCACTAAAACCATTATTTTTGTACTTTTTGCTTTAATTCAAGCATATGTAACGATATTCATTCAAAAACTGTTTAAATCCAATTTTCAACAAGAAATCGTTGTCACGGATTTTGTATCTTGAAGAAAAAAAACATGCGATTTTTTCGGTACACTTTTGAATGCATTTTTTTCTGGACAATTTTTTTACCGAATTCAGCTTAAATATCTATAAAATACTCATTAAAAGTGATTTCATCTCGATTGATCAATAAATAAAAATGTACCTTGATTTTTAATACCATTTTCAAAATTGACGTTTCTCGGCCAGAGAAGCACATTTTGAGTATTTTTTCACTATTTTCAAATATAACCACTGAAACCATTATTTTTGTACTTTTTGCTTAAATTCAAGCAAATGTAACGATATTCATTCAAAAAACTGTTTAAATTCAATTTTCAATAAGAAATCGTTGTCACGGATTTTGTATCTTGAAGAAAAAAAAAACAAGCGATTTTTTCGGAAAACTTTAAAATGCATTTTTTTCTGTACACATTTTTTACCGAATTCAGCTTTAATATCTATAAAATACTCATTAAAAGTTATTTCATCTCGATTGATCAATAAATAAAAATGTACCTCGATTTTTAATACCATTTTCAAAATTGACGTTTCTCGGCCAGAGAAGCACATTTTGAGTATTTTTTCACTATTTTCAAATATAACCACTGAAACCATTATTTTTGTACTTTTTGCTTAAATTCAAGCAAATGTAACGATATTCATTCAAAAAACTGTTTAAATTCAATTTTGAATAAGAAATCGTTGTCACGGATCTTGTAACTTGAAGAAAAAAAACATGCGATTTTTTCGGTACACTTTTGAATGCATTTTTTTCTGAACAAATTTTTAACCGAATTCAGCTTAAATATCTATAAAATACTCATTAAAAGTGATTTCATCTCGATTGATCAATAAATAATAATGTACCTCGATTTTTAATAACATTTTCAAAATCGACGTTTCTCGGCCAGAGAAGCACATTTTGAGTATTTTTTCACTTTTTTCAAATATAACCACTAAAACCATTATTTTTGTACTTTTTGCTTTAATTCAAGCATATATAACGATATTCATTCAAAAACTGTTTAAATCCAATTTTCAACAAGAAATCGTTGTCACGGATTTTGTATCTTGAAGAAAAAAAACATGCGATTTTTTCGGTACACTTTTGAATGCATTTTTTTCTGGACAATTTTTTTACCGAATTCAGCTTAAATATCTATAAAATACTCATTAAAAGTGATTTCATCTCGATTGATCAATAAATAAAAATGTACCTTGATTTTTAATACCATTTTCAAAATTGACGTTTCTCGGCCAGAGAAGCACATTTTGAGTATTTTTTCACTATTTTCAAATATAACCACTGAAACCATTATTTTTGTACTTTTTGCTTAAATTCAAGCAAATGTAACGATATTCATTCAAAAAACTGTTTAAATTCAATTTTCAATAAGAAATCGTTGTCACGGATTTTGTATCTTGAAGAAAAAAAAAACAAGCGATTTTTTCGGAAAACTTTAAAATGCATTTTTTTTCTGTACACATTTTTTACCGAATTCAGCTTTAATATCTATAAAATACTCATTAAAAGTTATTTCATCTCGATTGATCAATAAATAAAAATGTACCTCGATTTTTAATACCATTTTCAAAATTGACGTTTCTCGGCCAGAGAAGCAAATTTTGAGTATTTTTTCACTATTTTCAAATATAACCACTGAAACCATTATTTTTGTACTTTTTGCTTAAATTCAAGCAAATGTAACGATATTCATTCAAAAAACTGTTTAAATTCAATTTTCAATAAGAAATCGTTGTCACGGATTTTGTATCTTCAAGAAAAAAAAACAAGCGATTTTTTCGGAAAACTTTAAAATGCATTTTTTTCTGTACACATTTTTTACCGAATTCAGCTTAAATATCTAGAAAATACTCATTAAAAGTGATTTCATCTCGATTGATCAATAAATAAAAATGTACCTCGATTTTTAATACCATTTTCAAAATTGACGTTTCTCGGCCAGAGAAGCACATTTTGAGTATTTTTTCACTATTTTCAAATATAACCACTGAAACCATTATTTTTGTACTTTTTGCTTTAATTGAAGCAAATGTAACGATATTCAATCAAAAAACTTTAAATTCAATTTTCAATAAGAAATCGTTGTCACGGATTTTGTATCTTGAAGAAAAAAAACATGCGATTTTTTCGGTACACTTTTGAATGCATTTTTTTCTGGACAAATTTTTAACCTAATTCAGCTTAAATATCTATAAAATACTCATTAAAAGTGATTTCATCTCGATTGATAAATAAATAAAAATGTACCTCGATTTTTAATACCATTTTCAAAATTGACGTTTCTCGGCCAGAGAAGCACATTTTGAGTATTTTTTCACTATTTTCAAACATAACCACTGAAACCATTATTTTTGTACTTTTTGCTTAAATTCAAGCAAATGTAACGATATTCATTCAAAAAACTGTTTAAATTCAATTTTCAATAAGAAATCGTTGTCACGGATTTTGTATCTTGAAGAAAAAAAAACAAGCGATTTTTTCGGAAAACTTTAAAATGCATTTTTTTCTGTACACATTTTTTACCGAATTCAGCTTAAATATCTATAAAATACTCATTAAAAGTTATTTCATCTCGATTGATCAATAAATAAAAATGTACCTCGATTTTAAATACCATTTTCAAAATTGACGTTTCTCGGCCAGAGAAGCACATTTTGAGTATTTTTTCACTATTTTCAAATATAACCACTGAAACCATTATTTTTGTACTTTTTGCTTTAATTGAAGCAAATGTAACGATATTCAATCAAAAAACTTTAAATTCAATTTTCAATAAGAAATCGTTGTCACGGATCTTGTAACTTGAAGAAAAAAAACATGCGATTTTTTCGGTACACTTTTGAATGCATTTTTTTCTGAACAAATTTTTAACCGAATTCAGCTTAAATATCTATAAAATACTCATTAAAAGTGATTTCATCTCGATTGATCAATAAATAAAAATGTACCTCGATTTTTAATAACATTTTCAAAATCGACGTTTTTCGGCCAGAGAAGCACATTTTGAGTATTTTTTCACTTTTTTCAAATATAACCACTAAAACCATTATTTTTGTACTTTTTGCTTTAATTCAAGCATATATAACGATATTCATTCAAAAACTGTTTAAATCCAATTTTCAACAAGAAATCGTTGTCACGGATTTTGTATCTTGAAGAAAAAAAACATGCGATTTTTTCGGTACACTTTTGAATGCATTTTTTTCTGGACAATTTTTTTACCGAATTCAGCTTAAATATCTATAAAATACTCATTAAAAGTGATTTCATCTCGATTGATCAATAAATAAAAATGTACCTTGATTTTTAATACCATTTTCAAAATTGACGTTTCTCGGCCAGAGAAGCACATTTTGAGTATATTTTCACTATTTTCAAATATAACCACTGAAACCATTATTTTTGTACTTTTTGCTTAAATTCAAGCAAATGTAACGATATTCATTCAAAAAACTGTTTAAATTCAATTTTCAATAAGAAATCGTTGTCACGGATTTTGTATCTTGAAGAAAAAAAAAACAAGCGATTTTTTCGGAAAACTTTAAAATGCATTTTTTTCTGTACACATTTTTTACCGAATTCAGCTTTAATATCTATAAAATACTCATTAAAAGTTATTTCATCTCGATTGATCAATAAATAAAAATGTACCTCGATTTTTAATACCATTTTCAAAATTGACGTTTCTCGGCCAGAGAAGCACATTTTGAGTATTTTTTCACTATTTTCAAATATAACCACTGAAACCATTATTTTTGTACTTTTTGCTTAAATTCAAGCAAATGTAACGATATTCATTCAAAAAACTGTTTAAATTCAATTTTCAATAAGAAATCGTTGTCACGGATTTTGTATCTTCAAGAAAAAAAAACAAGCGATTTTTTCGGAAAACTTTAAAATGCATTTTTTTCTGTACACATTTTTTACCGAATTCAGCTTAAATATCTAGAAAATACTCATTAAAAGTGATTTCATCTCGATTGATCAATAAATAAAAATGTACCTCGATTTTTAATAACATTTTCAAAATCGACGTTTCTCGGCCAGAGAAGCATATTTTGAGTATTTTTTCACTTTTTTCAAATATAACCACTAAAACCATTATTTTTGTAATTTTTGCTTTAATTCAAGCAAATGTAACGATATTCATTCAAAAAACAGTTTAAATTCAATTTTGAATAAGAAATCGTTGTCACGGATCTTGTAACTTGAAGAAAAAAACATGCGATTTTTTCGGTACACTTTTGAATGCATTTTTTTCTGGACAAATTTTTAACCGAATTCAGCTTAAATATCTATAAAATACTCATTAAAAGTGATTTCATCTCGATTGATCAATAAATAAAAATGTACCTCGATTTTTAATAACATTTTCAAAATCGACGTTTCTCGGCCAGAGAAGCACATTTTGAGTATTTTTTCACTTTTTTCAAATATATCCACTAAAACCATTATTTTTGTACTTTTTGCTTTAATTCAAGCATATGTAACGATATTCATTCAAAAACTGTTTAAATCCAATTTTCAACAAGAAATCGTTGTCACGGATTTTGTATCTTGAAGAAAAAAAACATGCGATTTTTTCGGTACACTTTTGAATGCATTTTTTTCTGGACAATTTTTTTACCGAATTCAGCTTAAATATCTATAAAATACTCATTAAAAGTGATTTCATCTCGATTGATCAATAAATAAAAATGTACCTTGATTTTTAATACCATTTTCAAAATTGACGTTTCTCGGCCAGAGAAGCACATTTTGAGTATTTTTTCACTATTCTCAAATATAACCACTGAAACCATTATTTTTGTACTTTTTGCTTTAATTCAAGCAAATGTAACGATATTCAATCAAAAAACTTTAAATTCAATTTTCAATAAGAAATCGTTGTCACGGATTTTGTATCTTGAAGAAAAAAAACATGCGATTTTTTCGGTACACTTTTGAATGCATTTTTTTCAGGACAAATTTTTAACCTAATTCAGCTTAAATATCTATAAAATACTCATTAAAAGTGATTTCATCTCGATTGATCAATAAATAAAAATTAACCTCGATTTTTAATAACATTTTCAAAATCGACGTTTCTCGGCCAGAGAAGCACATTTTGAGTATTTTTTCACTTTTTTCAAATATAACCACTAAAACCATTATTTTTGTACTTTTTGCTTTAATTCAAGCATATGTAACGATATTCATTCAAAAACTGTTTAAATCCAATTTTCAACAAGAAATCGTTGTCACGGATTTTGTATCTTGAAGAAAAAAAACATGCGATTTTTTCGGTACACTTTTGAATGCATTTTTTTCTGGACAAATTTTTAACCGAATTCAGCTTAAATATCTATAAAATACTCATTAAAAGTGATTTCATCTCGATTGATCAATAAATAAAAATGTACCTCGATTTTTAATAACATTTTCAAAATCGACGTTTCTCGGCCAGAGAAGCACATTTTGAGTATTTTTTCACTTTTTTCAAATATAACCACTAAAACCATTATTTTTGTACTTTTTGCTTTAATTCAAGCATATGTAACGATATTCATTCAAAAACTGTTTAAATCCAATTTTCAACAAGAAATCGTTGTCACGGATTTTGTATCTTGAAGAAAAAAAACATGCGATTTTTTCGGTACACTTTTGAATGCATTTTTTTCTGGACAATTTTTTTACCGAATTCAGCTTAAATATCTATAAAATACTCATTAAAAGTGATTTCATCTCGATTGATCAATAAATAAAAATGTACCTTGATTTTTAATACCATTTTCAAAATTGACGTTTCTCGGCCAGAGAAGCACATTTTGAGTATTTTTTCACTATTCTCAAATATAACCACTGAAACCATTATTTTTGTACTTTTTGCTTAAATTCAAGCAAATGTAACGATATTCATTCAAAAAACTGTTTAAATTCAATTTTCAATAAGAAATCGTTGTCACGGATTTTGTATCTTCAAGAAAAAAAAACAAGCGATTTTTTCGGAAAACTTTAAAATGCATTTTTTTCTGTACACATTTTTTACCGAATTCAGCTTAAATATCTAGAAAATACTCATTAAAAGTGATTTCATCTCGATTGATCAATAAATAAAAATGTACCTCGATTTTTAATAACATTTTCAAAATCGACGTTTCTCGGCCAGAGAAGCACATTTTGAGTATTTTTTCACTTTTTTCAAATATAACCACTGAAACCATTATTTTTGTACTTTTTGCTTAAATTCAAGAAAGTGTAACGATATTCATTCAAAAAACTGTTTAAATTCACGTTTCAATAAGAAATCGTTGTCACGGATTTTGTATCTTGAAGAAAAAAAACAAGCGATTTTTTCGGAAAACTTTAAAATGCATTTTTTTCTGTACAAATGTTTTACCGAATTCAGCTTAAATATCTATAAAATACTCATTAAAAGTGATTTCATCTCGATTGATCAATAAATAAAAATGTACCTCGATTTTTAATAACATTTTCAAAATCGACGTTTCTCGGCCAGAGAAGCACATTTTGAGTATTTTTTCACTTTTTTCAAATATAACCACTAAAACCATTATTTTTGTACTTTTTGCTTTAATTCAAGCATATGTAACGATATTCATTCAAAAACTGTTTAAATCCAATTTTCAACAAGAAATCGTTGTCACGGATTTTGTATCTTGAAGAAAAAAAACATGCGATTTTTTCGGTACACTTTTGAATGCATTTTTTTCTGGACAATTTTTTTACCGAATTCAGCTTAAATATCTATAAAATACTCATTAAAAGTGATTTCATCTCGATTGATCAATAAATAAAAATGTACCTTGATTTTTAATACCATTTTCAAAATTGACGTTTCTCGGCCAGAGAAGCACATTTTGAGTATTTTTTCACTATTTTCAAATATAACCACTGAAACCATTATTTTTGTACTTTTTGCTTAAATTCAAGCAAATGTAACGATATTCATTCAAAAAACTGTTTAAATTCAATTTTCAATAAGAAATCGTTGTCACGGATTTTGTATCTTGAAGAAAAAAAAACAAGCGATTTTTTCGGAAAACTTTAAAATGCATTTTTTTCTGTACACATTTTTTACCGAATTCAGCTTAAATATCTATAAAATACTCATTAAAAGTTATTTCATCTCGATTGATCAATAAATAAAAAATGTACCTCGATTTTTAATACCATTTTCAAAATTGACGTTTCTCGGCCAGAGAAGCACATTTTGAGTATTTTTTCACTTTTTTCAAATATAACCACTAAAACCATTATTTTTGAACTTTTTGCTTTAATTCAAGCATATGTAACGATATTCATTCAAAAACTGTTTAAATCCAATTTTCAACAAGAAATCGTTGTCACGGATTTTGTATCTTGAAGAAAAAAAACATGCGATTTTTTCGGTACACTTTTGAATGCATTTTTTTCTGGACAATTTTTTTACCGAATTCAGCTTAAATATCTATAAAATACTCATTAAAAGTGATTTCATCTCGATTGATCAATAAATAAAAATGTACCTCGATTTTTAATAACATTTTCAAAATCGACGTTTCTCGACCAGAGAAGCACATTTTCCGAATTTTTTCACTATTTTCAAATATAATCACTGAAACCATAGTTTTTGTACTTTTTGTTTTAATTCATGTTAATGTAACGATATTCATTCAAAAATATGTTCAAATTCAATTTTCAATAAGAAATCGTTGTCACGGATTTTGTATCTTGAAGAAAAAAAACATGCGATTTTTTCGGAACAAATTTTTGACGGAATTATGCTTATTTACATATAAAATACTCATTAAAAGTGATTTCATCTCGATTGATCAATAAATAAAAATGTACCTCGATTTTTAATAACATTTTCAAAATCGACGTTTCTCGACCAGAGAAGCACATTTTGAGAATTTTTCACTATTTTCAAATATAACCAATGAAACCATTATTTTTTTACTTTTTGCTTAAATTCAAGCAAATGTAACGATATTCATTCAAAAAACTGTTTAAATTCAATTTTCAATAAGAAATCGTTGTCACGGATTTTGTATCTTGAAGAAAAAAAAACAAGCGATTTTTTCGGAAAACTTTAAAATGCATTTTTTTCTGTACACATTTTTTACCGAATTCAGCTTAAATATCTATAAAATACTCATTAAAAGTTATTTCATCTCGATTGATAAATAAATAAAAATGTACCTCGATTTTTAATAACATTTTCAAAATCGACGTTTCTCGGCCAGAGAAGCATATTTTGAGTATTTTTTCACTTTTTTCAAATATAACCACTAAAGCCATTATTTTTGTAATTTTTGCTTTAATTCAAGCAAATGTAACGATATTCATTCAAAAACTGTTTAAATTCAATTTTGAATAAGAAATCGTTGTCACGGATTTTGTATCTTGAAGAAAAAAAACATGCGATTTTTTCGGTACACTTTTGAATGCATTTTTTTCTGGACAAATTTTTAACCTTATTCAGCTTAAATATCTATAAAATACTCATTAAAAGTGATTTCATCTCGATTGATCAATAAATAAAAATGTACCTTGATTTTTAATACCATTTTCAAAATTGACGTTTCTCGGCCAGAGAAGCACATTTTGAGTATTTTTTCACTATTTTCAAATATAACCACTGAAACCATTATTTTTGTACTTTTTGCTTAAATTCAAGCAAATGTAACGATATTCATTCAAAAAACTGTTTAAATTCAATTTTCAATAAGAAATCGTTGTCACGGATTTTGTATCTTCAAGAAAAAAAACAAGCGATTTTTTCGGAAAACTTTAAAATGCATTTTTTTCTGTACACATTTTTTACCGAATTCAGCTTAAATATCTAGAAAATACTCATTAAAAGTGATTTCATCTCGATTGATCAATAAATAAAAATGTACCTCGATTTTTAATACCATTTTCAAAATTGACGTTTCTCGGCCAGAGAAGCACATTTTGAGTATTTTTTCACTATTTTCAAATATAACCACTGAAACCATTATTTTTGTACTTTTTGCTTTAATTCAAGCAAATGTAACGATATTCAATCAAAAAACTTTAAATTCAATTTTCAATAAGAAATCGTTGTCACGGATTTTGTATCTTGAAGAAAAAAAACATGCGATTTTTTCGGTACACTTTTGAATGCATTTTTTCTGGACAAATTTTTAACCTAATTCAGCTTAAATATCTATAAAATACTCATTAAAAGTGATTTCATCTCGATTGATCAATAAATAAAAATGTACCTCGATTTTTAATAACATTTTCAAAATCGACGTTTCTCGGCCAGAGAAGCATATTTTGAGTATTTTTTCACTTTTTTCTAATATAACCACTAAAACCATTATTTTTGTAATTTTTGCTTTAATTCAAGCAAATGTAACGATATTCATTCAAAAAACTGTTTAAATTCAATTTTGAATAAGAAATCGTTGTCACGGATCTTGTAACTTGAAGAAAAAAACATGCGATTTTTTCGGTACACTTTTGAATGCATTTTTTTCTGGACAAATTTTTAACCGAATTCAGCTTAAATATCTATAAAATACTCATTAAAAGTGATTTCATCTCGATTGATCAATAAATAAAAATGTACCTCGATTTTTAATAACATTTTCAAAATCGACGTTTCTCGGCCAGAGAAGCACATTTTGAGTATTTTTTCACTTTTTTCAAATATAACCACTAAAACCATTATTTTGTACTTTTTGCTTTAATTCAAGCATACGTAACGATATTCATTCAAAAACTGTTTAAATCCAATTTTCAACAAGAAATCGTTGTCACGGATTTTGTATCTTGAAGAAAAAAAACATGCGATTTTTTCGGTACACTTTTGAATGCATTTTTTTCTGGACAAATTTTTAACCGAATTCAGCTTAAATATCTATAAAATACTCATTAAAAGTGATTTCATCTCGATTGATCAATAAATAAAAATGTACCTTGATTTTTAATACCATTTTCAAAATTGACGTTTCTCGGCCAGAGAAGCACATTCTGAGTATTTTTTCACTATTTTCAAATATAACCACTGAAACCATTATTTTTGTACTTTTTGCTTTAATTCAAGCAAATGTAACGATATTCATTCAAAAAACTGTTCAAATTGAATTTTCAATAAGAAATTGTTGTCACGGATCTTGTATCTTGAAGAAAAAAAACATGCAATTTTTTCGGTACACTTTTTAATGCATTTTCTTTTGGACAAATTTTTGACCGAATTCAGCTTTATTACCTATAAAATGATCATTAAAAGTGATTTCATCTCGATTGATAAATAAATAAAAATGTACCTCGATTTTTAATAACATTTTCAAAATCGACGTTTCTCGGCCAGAGAAGCATATTTTGAGTATTTTTTCACTTTTTTCTAATATAACCACTAAAACCATTATTTTTGTAATTTTTGCTTTAATTCAAGCAAATGTAACGATATTCATTCAAAAAACTGTTTAAATTCAATTTTGAATAAGAAATCGTTGTCACGGATCTTGTAACTTGAAGAAAAAAACATGCGATTTTTTCGGTACACTTTTGAATGCATTTTTTTCTGGACAAATTTTTAACCGAATTCAGCTTAAATATCTATAAAATACTCATTAAAAGTGATTTCATCTCGATTGATCAATAAATAAAAATGTACCTCGATTTTTAATAACATTTTCAAAATCGACGTTTCTCGGCCAGAGAAGCACATTTTGAGTATTTTTTCACTTTTTTCAAATATAACCACTAAAACCATTATTTTGTACTTTTTGCTTTAATTCAAGCATACGTAACGATATTCATTCAAAAACTGTTTAAATCCAATTTTCAACAAGAAATCGTTGTCACGGATTTTGTATCTTGAAGAAAAAAAACATGCGATTTTTTCGGTACACTTTTGAATGCATTTTTTTCTGGACAAATTTTTAACCGAATTCAGCTTAAATATCTATAAAATACTCATTAAAAGTGATTTCATCTCGATTGATCAATAAATAAAAATGTACCTTGATTTTTAATACCATTTTCAAAATTGACGTTTCTCGGCCAGAGAAGCACATTCTGAGTATTTTTTCACTATTTTCAAATATAACCACTGAAACCATTATTTTTGTACTTTTTGCTTTAATTCAAGCAAATGTAACGATATTCATTCAAAAAACTGTTCAAATTGAATTTTCAATAAGAAATTGTTGTCACGGATCTTGTATCTTGAAGAAAAAAAACATGCAATTTTTTCGGTACACTTTTTAATGCATTTTCTTTTGGACAAATTTTTGACCGAATTCAGCTTTATTACCTATAAAATGATCATTAAAAGTGATTTCATCTCGATTGATAAATAAATAAAAATGTACCTCGATTTTTAATAACATTTTCAAAATCGACGTTTCTCGGCCAGAGAAGCACATTTTGAGTATTTTTTCACTTTTTTCAAATATAACCACTAAAACCATTATTTTGTACTTTTTGCTTTAATTCAAGCATACGTAACGATATTCATTCAAAAACTGTTTAAATCCAATTTTCAACAAGAAATCGTTGTCACGGATTTTGTATCTTGAAGAAAAAAAACATGCGATTTTTTCGGTACACTTTTGAATGCATTTTTTTCTGGACAAATTTTTAACCGAATTCAGCTTAAATATCTATAAAATACTCATTAAAAGTGATTTCATCTCGATTGATCAATAAATAAAAATGTACCTTGATTTTTAATACCATTTTCAAAATTGACGTTTCTCGGCCAGAGAAGCACATTCTGAGTATTTTTTCACTATTTTCAAATATAACCACTGAAACCATTATTTTTGTACTTTTTGCTTTAATTCAAGCAAATGTAACGATATTCATTCAAAAAACTGTTCAAATTGAATTTTCAATAAGAAATTGTTGTCACGGATCTTGTATCTTGAAGAAAAAAAACATGCAATTTTTTCGGTACACTTTTTAATGCATTTTCTTTTGGACAAATTTTTGACCGAATTCAGCTTTATTACCTATAAAATGATCATTAAAAGTGATTTCATCTCGATTGATAAATAAATAAAAATGTACCTCGATTTTTAATAACATTTTCAAAATCGACGTTTCTCGGCCAGAGAAGCATATTTTGAGTATTTTTTCACTTTTTTCTAATATAACCACTAAAACCATTATTTTTGTAATTTTTGCTTTAATTCAAGCAAATGTAACGATATTCATTCAAAAAACTGTTTAAATTCAATTTTGAATAAGAAATCGTTGTCACGGATCTTGTAACTTGAAGAAAAAAACATGCGATTTTTTCGGTACACTTTTGAATGCATTTTTTTCTGGACAAATTTTTAACCGAATTCAGCTTAAATATCTATAAAATACTCATTAAAAGTGATTTCATCTCGATTGATCAATAAATAAAAATGTACCTCGATTTTTAATAACATTTTCAAAATCGACGTTTCTCGGCCAGAGAAGCACATTTTGAGTATTTTTTCACTTTTTTCAAATATAACCACTAAAACCATTATTTTGTACTTTTTGCTTTAATTCAAGCATACGTAACGATATTCATTCAAAAACTGTTTAAATCCAATTTTCAACAAGAAATCGTTGTCACGGATTTTGTATCTTGAAGAAAAAAAACATGCGATTTTTTCGGTACACTTTTGAATGCATTTTTTTCTGGACAAATTTTTAACCGAATTCAGCTTAAATATCTATAAAATACTCATTAAAAGTGATTTCATCTCGATTGATCAATAAATAAAAATGTACCTTGATTTTTAATACCATTTTCAAAATTGACGTTTCTCGGCCAGAGAAGCACATTCTGAGTATTTTTTCACTATTTTCAAATATAACCACTGAAACCATTATTTTTGTACTTTTTGCTTTAATTCAAGCAAATGTAACGATATTCATTCAAAAAACTGTTCAAATTGAATTTTCAATAAGAAATTGTTGTCACGGATCTTGTATCTTGAAGAAAAAAAACATGCAATTTTTTCGGTACACTTTTTAATGCATTTTCTTTTGGACAAATTTTTGACCGAATTCAGCTTTATTACCTATAAAATGATCATTAAAAGTGATTTCATCTCGATTGATAAATAAATAAAAATGTACCTCGATTTTTAATAACATTTTCAAAATCGACGTTTCGCGGCCAGAGAAGCATATTTTGAGTATTTTTTCACTTTTTTCAAATATAACCACTAAAGCCATTATTTTTGTAATTTTTGCTTTAATTCAAGCAAATGTAACGATATTCATTCAAAAACTGTTTAAATTCAATTTTGAATAAGAAATCGTTGTCACGGATTTTGTATCTTGAAGAAAAAAAACATGCGATTTTTTCGGTACACTTTTGAATGCATTTTTTTCTGGACAAATTTTTAACCTTATTCAGCTTAAATATCTATAAAATACTCATTAAAAGTGATTTCATCTCGATTGATCAATAAATAAAAATGTACCTTGATTTTTAATACCATTTTCAAAATTGACGTTTCTCGGCCAGAGAAGCACATTTTGAGTATTTTTTCACTATTTTCAAATATAACCACTGAAACCATTATTTTTGCACTTTTTGCTTAAATTCAAGCAAATGTAACGATCTTCATTCAAAAAACTGTTTAAATTCAATTTTCAATAAGAAATCGTTGTCACGGATTTTGTATCTTCAAGAAAAAAAAACAAGCGATTTTTTCGGAAAACTTTAAAATGCATTTTTTTCTGTACACATTTTTTACCGAATTCAGCTTAAATATCTAGAAAATACTCATTAAAAGTGATTTCATCTCGATTGATCAATAAATAAAAATGTACCTCGATTTTTAATAACATTTTCAAAATCGACGTTTCTCGGCCAGAGAAGCACATTTTGAGTATTTTTTCACTTTTTTCAAATATAACCACTGAAACCATTATTTTTGTACTTTTTGCTTAAATTCATGCAAGTGTAACGATATTCATTCAAAAAACTGTTTAAATTCACGTTTCAATAAGAAATCGTTGTCACGGATTTTGTATCTTGAAGAAAAAAAAACAAGCGATTTTTTCGGAAAACTTTAAAATGCATTTTTTTCTGTACAAATGTTTTACCGAATTCAGCTTAAATATCTATAAAATACTCATTAAAAGTGATTTCATCTCGATTGATCAATAAATAAAAATGTACCTCGATTTTTAATAACATTTTCAAAATCGACGTTTCTCGGCCAGAGAAGCACATTTTGAGTATTTTTTCACTTTTTTCAAATATAACCACTAAAACCATTATTTTTGTACTTTTTGCTTTAATTCAAGCATATGTAACGATATTCATTCAAAAACTGTTTAAATCCAATTTTCAACAAGAAATCGTTGTCACGGATTTTGTATCTTGAAGAAAAAAAACATGCGATTTTTTCGGTACACTTTTGAATGCATTTTTTTCTGGACAATTTTTTTACCGAATTCAGCTTAAATATCTATAAAATACTCATTAAAAGTGATTTCATCTCGATTGATCAATAAATAAAAATGTACCTTGATTTTTAATACCATTTTCAAAATTGACGTTTCTCGGCCAGAGAAGCACATTTTGAGTATTTTTTCACTATTTTCAAATATAACCACTGAAACCATTATTTTTGTACTTTTTGCTTAAATTCAAGCAAATGTAACGATATTCATTCAAAAAACTGTTTAAATTCAATTTTCAATAAGAAATCGTTGTCACGGATTTTGTATCTTGAAGAAAAAAAAAACAAGCGATTTTTTCGGAAAACTTTAAAATGCATTTTTTTCTGTACACATTTTTTACCGAATTCAGCTTTAATATCTATAAAATACTCATTAAAAGTTATTTCATCTCGATTGATCAATAAATAAAAATGTACCTCGATTTTTAATACCATTTTCAAAATTGACGTTTCTCGGCCAGAGAAGCACATTTTGAGTATTTTTTCACTATTTTCAAATATAACCACTGAAACCATTATTTTTGTACTTTTTGCTTAAATTCAAGCAAATGTAACGATATTCATTCAAAAAACTGTTTAAATTCAATTTTCAATAAGAAATCGTTGTCACGGATTTTGTATCTTCAAGAAAAAAAAACAAGCGATTTTTTCGGAAAACTTTAAAATGCATTTTTTTCTGTACACATTTTTTACCGAATTCAGCTTAAATATCTAGAAAATACTCATTAAAAGTGATTTCATCTCGATTGATCAATAAATAAAAATGTACCTCGATTTTTAATAACATTTTCAAAATCGACGTTTCTCGGCCAGAGAAGCACATTTTGAGTATTTTTTCACTTTTTTCAAATATAACCACTAAAACCATTATTTTTGTAATTTTTGCTTTAATTCAAGCAAATGTAACGATATTCATTCAAAAAACTGTTTAAATTCAATTTTGAATAAGAAATCGTTGTCACGGATCTTGTAACTTGAAGAAAAAAAACATGCGATTTTTTCGGTACACTTTTGAATGCATTTTTTTCTGAACAAATTTTTAACCGAATTCAGCTTAAATATCTATAAAATACTCATTAAAAGTGATTTCATCTCGATTGATCAATAAATAAAAATGTACCTCGATTTTTAATAACATTTTCAAAATCGACGTTTCTCGGCCAGAGAAGCACATTTTGAGTATTTTTTCACTTTTTTCAAATATAACCACTAAAACCATCATTTTTGTACTTTTTGCTTTAATTCAAGCATATATAACGATATTCATTCAAAAACTGTTTAAATCCAATTTTCAACAAGAAATCGTTGTCACGGATTTTGTATCTTGAAGAAAAAAAACATGCGATTTTTTCGGTACACTTTTGAATGCATTTTTTTCTGGACAATTTTTTTACCGAATTCAGCTTAAATATCTATAAAATACTCATTAAAAGTGATTTCATCTCGATTGATCAATAAATAAAAATGTACCTTGATTTTTAATACCATTTTCAAAATTGACGTTTCTCGGCCAGAGAAGCACATTTTGAGTATTTTTTCACTATTTTCAAATATAACCACTGAAACCATTATTTTTGTACTTTTTGCTTAAATTCAAGCAAATGTAACGATATTCATTCAAAAAACTGTTTAAATTCAATTTTCAATAAGAAATCGTTGTCACGGATTTTGTATCTTGAAGAAAAAAAAAACAAGCGATTTTTTCGGAGAACTTTAAAATGCATTTTTTTCTGTACACATTTTTTACCGAATTCAGCTTTAATATCTATAAAATACTCATTAAAAGTTATTTCATCTCGATTGATCAATAAATAAAAATGTACCTCGATTTTTAATACCATTTTCAAAATTGACGTTTCTCGGCCAGAGAAGCACATTTTGAGTATTTTTTCACTATTTTCAAATATAACCACTGAAACCATTATTTTTGTACTTTTTGCTTAAATTCAAGCAAATGTAACGATATTCATTCAAAAAACTGTTTAAATTCAATTTTCAATAAGAAATCGTTGTCACGGATTTTGTATCTTCAAGAAAAAAAAACAAGCGATTTTTTCGGAAAACTTTAAAATGCATTTTTTTCTGTACACATTTTTTACCGAATTCAGCTTAAATATCTAGAAAATACTCATTAAAAGTGATTTCATCTCGATTGATCAATAAATAAAAATGTACCTCGATTTTTAATAACATTTTCAAAATCGACGTTTCTCGGCCAGAGAAGCACATTTTGAGTATTTTTTCACTTTTTTCAAATATAACCACTAAAACCATTATTTTTGTAATTTTTGCTTTAATTCAAGCAAATGTAACGATATTCATTCAAAAAACTGTTTAAATTCAATTTTGAATAAGAAATCGTTGTCACGGATCTTGTAACTTGAAGAAAAAAAACATGCGATTTTTTCGGTACACTTTTGAATGCATTTTTTTCTGAACAAATTTTTAACCGAATTCAGCTTAAATATCTATAAAATACTCATTAAAAGTGATTTCATCTCGATTGATCAATAAATAAAAATGTACCTCGATTTTTAATAACATTTTCAAAATCGACGTTTCTCGGCCAGAGAAGCACATTTTGAGTATTTTTTCACTTTTTTCAAATATAACCACTAAAACCATCATTTTTGTACTTTTTGCTTTAATTCAAGCATATATAACGATATTCATTCAAAAACTGTTTAAATCCAATTTTCAACAAGAAATCGTTGTCACGGATTTTGTATCTTGAAAAAAAAAAACATGCGATTTTTTCGGTACACTTTTGAATGCATTTTTTTCTGGACAATTTTTTTACCGAATTCAGCTTAAATATCTATAAAATACTCATTAAAAGTGATTTCATCTCGATTGATCAATAAATAAAAATGTACCTTGATTTTTAATACCATTTTCAAAATTGACGTTTCTCGGCCAGAGAAGCACATTTTGAGTATTTTTTCACTATTTTCAAATATAACCACTGAAACCATTATTTTTGTACTTTTTGCTTAAATTCAAGCAAATGTAACGATATTCATTCAAAAAACTGTTTAAATTCAATTTTCAATAAGAAATCGTTGTCACGGATTTTGTATCTTGAAGAAAAAAAAAACAAGCGATTTTTTCGGAGAACTTTAAAATGCATTTTTTTCTGTACACATTTTTTACCGAATTCAGCTTTAATATCTATAAAATACTCATTAAAAGTTATTTCATCTCGATTGATCAATAAATAAAAATGTACCTCGATTTTTAATACCATTTTCAAAATTGACGTTTCTCGGCCAGAGAAGCACATTTTGAGTATTTTTTCACTATTTTCAAATATAACCACTGAAACCATTATTTTTGTACTTTTTGCTTAAATTCAAGCAAATGTAACTATATTCATTCAAAAAACTGTTTAAATTCAATTTTCAATAAGAAATCGTTGTCACGGATTTTGTATCTTCAAGAAAAAAAAACAAGCGATTTTTTCGGAAAACTTTAAAATGCATTTTTTTCTGTACACATTTTTTACCGAATTCAGCTTAAATATCTAGAAAATACTCATTAAAAGTGATTTCATCTCGATTGATCAATAAATAAAAATGTACCTCGATTTTTAATAACATTTTCAAAATCGACGTTTCTCGGCCAGAGAAGCACATTTTGAGTATTTTTTCACTTTTTTCAAATATAACCACTAAAACCATTATTTTTGTAATTTTTGCTTTAATTCAAGCAAATGTAACGATATTCATTCAAAAAACTGTTTAAATTCAATTTTGAATAAGAAATCGTTGTCACGGATCTTGTAACTTGAAGAAAAAAAACATGCGATTTTTTCGGTACACTTTTGAATGCATTTTTTTCTGAACAAATTTTTAACCGAATTCAGCTTAAATATCTATAAAATACTCATTAAAAGTGATTTCATCTCGATTGATCAATAAATAAAAATGTACCTCGATTTTTAATAACATTTTCAAAATCGACGTTTCTCGGCCAGAGAAGCACATTTTGAGTATTTTTTCACTTTTTTCAAATATAACCACTAAAACCATTATTTTTGTACTTTTTGCTTTAATTCAAGCATATATAACGATATTCATTCAAAAACTGTTTAAATCCAATTTTCAACAAGAAATCGTTGTCACGGATTTTGTATCTTGAAGAAAAAAAACATGCGATTTTTTCGGTACACTTTTGAATGCATTTTTTTCTGGACAATTTTTTTACCGAATTCAGCTTAAATATCTATAAAATACTCATTAAAAGTGATTTCATCTCGATTGATCAATAAATAAAAATGTACCTTGATTTTTAATACTATTTTCAAAATTGACGTTTCTCGGCCAGAGAAGCACATTTTGAGTATTTTTTCACTATTTTCAAATATAACCACTGAAACCATTATTTTTGTACTTTTTGCTTAAATTCAAGCAAATGTAACGATATTCATTCAAAAAAACTGTTTAAATTCAATTTTCAATAAGAAATCGTTGTCACGGATTTTGTATCTTCAAGAAAAAAAAACAAGCGATTTTTTCGGAGAACTTTAAAATGCATTTTTTTCTGTACACATTTTTTACCGAATTCAGCTTTAATATCTATAAAATACTCATTAAAAGTTATTTCATCTCGATTGATCAATAAATAAAAATGTACCTCGATTTTTAATACCATTTTCAAAATTGACGTTTCTCGGCCAGAGAAGCACATTTTGAGTATTTTTTCACTATTTTCAAATATAACCACTGAAACCATTATTTTTGTACTTTTTGCTTAAATTCAAGCAAATGTAACTATATTCATTCAAAAAACTGTTTAAATTCAATTTTCAATAAGAAATCGTTGTCACGGATTTTGTATCTTCAAGAAAAAAAAACAAGCGATTTTTTCGGAAAACTTTAAAATGCATTTTTTTCTGTACACATTTTTTACCGAATTCAGCTTAAATATCTAGAAAATACTCATTAAAAGTGATTTCATCTCGATTGATCAATAAATAAAAATGTACCTCGATTTTTAATAACATTTTCAAAATCGACGTTTCTCGGCCAGAGAAGCATATTTTGAGTATTTTTTCACTTTTTTCAAATATAACCACTAAAACCATTATTTTTGTAATTTTTGCTTTAATTCAAGCAAATGTAACGATATTCATTCAAAAAACAGTTTAAATTCAATTTTGAATAAGAAATCGTTGTCACGGATCTTGTAACTTGAAGAAAAAAAACATGCGATTTTTTCGGTACACTTTTGAATGCATTTTTTTCTGGACAAATTTTTAACCGAATTCAGCTTAAATATCTATAAAATACTCATTAAAAGTGATTTCATCTCGATTGATCAATAAATAAAAATGTACCTCGATTTTTAATAACATTTTCAAAATCGACGTTTCTCGGCCAGAGAAGCACATTTTGAGTATTTTTTCACTTTTTTCAAATATATCCACTAAAACCATTATTTTTGTACTTTTTGCTTTAATTCAAGCATATGTAACGATATTCATTCAAAAACTGTTTAAATCCAATTTTCAACAAGAAATCGTTGTCACGGATTTTGTATCTTGAAGAAAAAAAACATGCGATTTTTTCGGTACACTTTTGAATGCATTTTTTTCTGGACAATTTTTTTACCGAATTCAGCTTAAATATCTATAAAATACTCATTAAAAGTGATTTCATCTCGATTGATCAATAAATAAAAATTAACCTCGATTTTTAATAACATTTTCAAAATCGACGTTTCTCGGCCAGAGAAGCACATTTTGAGTATTTTTTCACTTTTTTCAAATATAACCACTAAAACCATTATTTTTGTACTTTTTGCTTTAATTCAAGCATATGTAACGATATTCATTCAAAAACTGTTTAAATCCAATTTTCAACAAGAAATCGTTGTCACGGATTTTGTATCTTGAAGAAAAAAAACATGCGATTTTTTCGGTACACTTTTGAATGCATTTTTTTCTGGACAAATTTTTAACCGAATTCAGCTTAAATATCTATAAAATACTCATTAAAAGTGATTTCATCTCGATTGATCAATAAATAAAAATGTACCTCGATTTTTAATAACATTTTCAAAATCGACGTTTCTCGGCCAGAGAAGCACATTTTGAGTATTTTTTCACTTTTTTCAAATATATCCACTAAAACCATTATTTTTGTACTTTTTGCTTTAATTCAAGCATATGTAACGATATTCATTCAAAAACTGTTTAAATCCAATTTTCAACAAGAAATCGTTGTCACGGATTTTGTATCTTGAAGAAAAAAAACATGCGATTTTTTCGGTACACTTTTGAATGCATTTTTTTCTGGACAATTTTTTTACCGAATTCAGCTTAAATATCTATAAAATACTCATTAAAAGTGATTTCATCTCGATTGATCAATAAATAAAAATGTACCTTGATTTTTAATACCATTTTCAAAATTGACGTTTCTCGGCCAGAGAAGCACATTTTGAGTATTTTTTCACTATTCTCAAATATAACCACTGAAACCATTATTTTTGTACTTTTTGCTTTAATTCAAGCAAATGTAACGATATTCAATCAAAAAACTTTAAATTCAATTTTCAATAAGAAATCGTTGTCACGGATTTTGTATCTTGAAGAAAAAAAACATGCGATTTTTTCGGTACACTTTTGAATGCATTTTTTTCTGGACAAATTTTTAACCTAATTCAGTTTAAATATCTATAAAATACTCATTAAAAGTGATTTCATCTCGATTGATCAATAAATAAAAATTAACCTCGATTTTTAATAACATTTTCAAAATCGACGTTTCTCGGCCAGAGAAGCACATTTTGAGTATTTTTTCACTTTTTTCAAATATAACCACTAAAACCATTATTTTTGTACTTTTTGCTTTAATTCAAGCATATGTAACGATATTCATTCAAAAACTGTTTAAATCCAATTTTCAACAAGAAATCGTTGTCACGGATTTTGTATCTTGAAGAAAAAAAACATGCGATTTTTTCGGTACACTTTTGAATGCATTTTTTTCTGGACAATTTTTTTACCGAATTCAGCTTAAATATCTATAAAATACTCATTAAAAGTGATTTCATCTCGATTGATCAATAAATAAAAATGTACCTTGATTTTTAATACCATTTTCAAAATTGACGTTTCTCGGCCAGAGAAGCACATTTTGAGTATTTTTTCACTATTCTCAAATATAACCACTGAAACCATTATTTTTGTACTTTTTGCTTAAATTCAAGCAAATGTAACGATATTCATTCAAAAAACTGTTTAAATTCAATTTTCAATAAGAAATCGTTGTCACGGATTTTGTATCTTCAAGAAAAAAAAACAAGCGATTTTTTCGGAAAACTTTAAAATGCATTTTTTTCTGTACACATTTTTTACCGAATTCAGCTTAAATATCTAGAAAATACTCATTAAAAGTGATTTCATCTCGATTGATCAATAAATAAAAATGTACCTCGATTTTTAATAACATTTTCAAAATCGACGTTTCTCGGCCAGAGAAGCACATTTTGAGTATTTTTTCACTTTTTTCAAATATAACCACTGAAACCATTATTTTTGTACTTTTTGCTTAAATTCAAGCAAGTGTAACGATATTCATTCAAAAAACTGTTTAAATTCACGTTTCAATAAGAAATCGTTGTCACGGATTTTGTATCTTGAAGAAAAAAAAACAAGCGATTTTTTCGGAAAACTTTAAAATGCATTTTTTTCTGTACAAATGTTTTACCGAATTCAGCTTAAATATCTATAAAATACTCATTAAAAGTGATTTCATCTCGATTGATCAATAAATAAAAATGTACCTCGATTTTTAATAACATTTTCAAAATCGACGTTTCTCGGCCAGAGAAGCACATTTTGAGTATTTTTTCACTTTTTTCAAATATAACCACTAAAACCATTATTTTTGTACTTTTTGCTTTAATTCAAGCATATGTAACGATATTCATTCAAAAACTGTTTAAATCCAATTTTCAACAAGAAATCGTTGTCACGGATTTTGTATCTTGAAGAAAAAAAACATGCGATTTTTTCGGTACACTTTTGAATGCATTTTTTTCTGGACAATTTTTTTACCGAATTCAGCTTAAATATCTATAAAATACTCATTAAAAGTGATTTCATCTCGATTGATCAATAAATAAAAATGTACCTTGATTTTTAATACCATTTTCAAAATTGACGTTTCTCGGCCAGAGAAGCACATTTTGAGTATTTTTTCACTATTTTCAAATATAACCACTGAAACCATTATTTTTGTACTTTTTGCTTAAATTCAAGCATATGTAACGATATTCATTCAAAAACTGTTTAAATCCAATTTTCAACAAGAAATCGTTGTCACGGATTTTGTATCTTGAAGAAAAAAAACATGCGATTTTTTCGGTACACTTTTGAATGCATTTTTTTCTGGACAATTTTTTTACCGAATTCAGCTTAAATATCTATAAAATACTCATTAAAAGTGATTTCATCTCGATTGATCAATAAATAAAAATGTACCTCGATTTTTAATAACATTTTCAAAATCGACGTTTCTCGACCAGAGAAGCACATTTTCCGAATTTTTTCACTATTTTCAAATATAATCACTGAAACCATAGTTTTTGTACTTTTTGTTTTAATTCATGTTAATGTAACGATATTCATTCAAAAATATGTTCAAATTCAATTTTCAATAAGAAATCGTTGTCACGGATTTTGTATCTTGAAGAAAAAAAACATGCGATTTTTTCGGAACAAATTTTTGACGGAATTATGCTTATTTACATATAAAATACTCATTGAAAGTGATTTCATCTCGATTGATCAATAAATAAAAATGTACCTCGATTTTTAATAACATTTTCAAAATCGACGTTTCTCGACCAGAGAAGCACATTTTGAGAATTTTTCACTATTTTCAAATATAACCAATGAAACCATTATTTTTTTACTTTTTGCTTAAATTCAAGCAAATGTAACGATATTCATTCAAAAAACTGTTTAAATTCAATTTTCAATAAGAAATCGTTGTCACGGATTTTGTATCTTGAAGAAAAAAAAACAAGCGATTTTTTCGGAAAACTTTAAAATGCATTTTTTTCTGTACACATTTTTTACCGAATTCAGCTTAAATATCTATAAAATACTCATTAAAAGTTATTTCATCTCGATTGATCAATAAATAAAAATGTACCTCGATTTTTAATACCATTTTCAAAATCGACGTTTCGCGGCCAGAGAAGCATATTTTGAGTATTTTTTCACTTTTTTCAAATATAACCACTAAAGCCATTATTTTTGTAATTTTTGCTTTAATTCAAGCAAATGTAACGATATTCAATCAAAAAACTTTAAATTCAATTTTGAATAAGAAATCGTTGTCACGGATTTTGTATCTTGAAGAAAAAAAACATGCGATTTTTTCGGTACACTTTTGAATGCATTTTTTTCTGGACAAATTTTTAACCTAATTCAGCTTAAATATCTATAAAATACTCATTAAAAGTGATTTCATCTCGATTGATAAATAAATAAAAATGTACCTCGATTTTTAATAACATTTTCAAAATCGACGTTTCTCGGCCAGAGAAGCATATTTTGAGTATTTTTTCACTTTTTTCAAATATAACCACTAAAGCCATTATTTTTGTAATTTTTGCTTTAATTCAAGCAAATGTAACGATATTCATTCAAAAACTGTTTAAATTCAATTTTCAATAAGAAATCGTTGTCACGGATTTTGTATCTTCAAGAAAAAAAAACAAGCGATTTTTTCGGAAAACTTTAAAATGCATTTTTTTCTGTACACATTTTTTACCGAATTCAGCTTAAATATCTAGAAAATACTCATTAAAAGTGATTTCATCTCGATTGATCAATAAATAAAAATGTACCTCGATTTTTAATAACATTTTCAAAATCGACGTTTCTCGGCCAGAGAAGCACATTTTGAGTATTTTTTCACTTTTTTCAAATATAACCACTGAAACCATTATTTTTGTACTTTTTGCTTAAATTCAAGCAAGTGTAACGATATTCATTCAAAAAACTGTTTAAATTCACGTTTCAATAAGAAATCGTTGTCACGGATTTTGTATCTTGAAGAAAAAAAAACAAGCGATTTTTTCGGAAAACTTTAAAATGCATTTTTTTCTGTACAAATGTTTTACCGAATTCAGCTTAAATATCTATAAAATACTCATTAAAAGTGATTTCATCTCGATTGATCAATAAATAAAAATGTACCTCGATTTTTAATAACATTTTCAAAATCGACGTTTCTCGGCCAGAGAAGCACATTTTGAGTATTTTTTCACTTTTTTCAAATATAACCACTAAAACCATTATTTTTGTACTTTTTGCTTTAATTCAAGCATATGTAACGATATTCATTCAAAAACTGTTTAAATCCAATTTTCAACAAGAAATCGTTGTCACGGATTTTGTATCTTGAAGAAAAAAAACATGCGATTTTTTCGGTACACTTTTGAATGCATTTTTTTCTGGACAATTTTTTTACCGAATTCAGCTTAAATATCTATAAAATACTCATTAAAAGTGATTTCATCTCGATTGATCAATAAATAAAAATGTACCTTGATTTTTAATACCATTTTCAAAATTGACGTTTCTCGGCCAGAGAAGCACATTTTGAGTATTTTTTCACTATTTTCAAATATAACCACTGAAACCATTATTTTTGTACTTTTTGCTTAAATTCAAGCATATGTAACGATATTCATTCAAAAACTGTTTAAATCCAATTTTCAACAAGAAATCGTTGTCACGGATTTTGTATCTTGAAGAAAAAAAACATGCGATTTTTTCGGTACACTTTTGAATGCATTTTTTTCTGGACAATTTTTTTACCGAATTCAGCTTAAATATCTATAAAATACTCATTAAAAGTGATTTCATCTCGATTGATCAATAAATAAAAATGTACCTCGATTTTTAATAACATTTTCAAAATCGACGTTTCTCGACCAGAGAAGCACATTTTCCGAATTTTTTCACTATTTTCAAATATAATCACTGAAACCATAGTTTTTGTACTTTTTGTTTTAATTCATGTTAATGTAACGATATTCATTCAAAAATATGTTCAAATTCAATTTTCAATAAGAAATCGTTGTCACGGATTTTGTATCTTGAAGAAAAAAAACATGCGATTTTTTCGGAACAAATTTTTGACGGAATTATGCTTATTTACATATAAAATACTCATTGAAAGTGATTTCATCTCGATTGATCAATAAATAAAAATGTACCTCGATTTTTAATAACATTTTCAAAATCGACGTTTCTCGACCAGAGAAGCACATTTTGAGAATTTTTCACTATTTTCAAATATAACCAATGAAACCATTATTTTTTTACTTTTTGCTTAAATTCAAGCAAATGTAACGATATTCATTCAAAAAACTGTTTAAATTCAATTTTCAATAAGAAATCGTTGTCACGGATTTTGTATCTTGAAGAAAAAAAAACAAGCGATTTTTTCGGAAAACTTTAAAATGCATTTTTTTCTGTACACATTTTTTACCGAATTCAGCTTAAATATCTATAAAATACTCATTAAAAGTTATTTCATCTCGATTGATCAATAAATAAAAATGTACCTCGATTTTTAATACCATTTTCAAAATCGACGTTTCGCGGCCAGAGAAGCATATTTTGAGTATTTTTTCACTTTTTTCAAATATAACCACTAAAGCCATTATTTTTGTAATTTTTGCTTTAATTCAAGCAAATGTAACGATATTCAATCAAAAAACTTTAAATTCAATTTTGAATAAGAAATCGTTGTCACGGATTTTGTATCTTGAAGAAAAAAAACATGCGATTTTTTCGGTACACTTTTGAATGCATTTTTTTCTGGACAAATTTTTAACCTAATTCAGCTTAAATATCTATAAAATACTCATTAAAAGTGATTTCATCTCGATTGATAAATAAATAAAAATGTACCTCGATTTTTAATAACATTTTCAAAATCGACGTTTCTCGGCCAGAGAAGCATATTTTGAGTATTTTTTCACTTTTTTCAAATATAACCACTAAAGCCATTATTTTTGTAATTTTTGCTTTAATTCAAGCAAATGTAACGATATTCATTCAAAAACTGTTTAAATTCAATTTTGAATAAGAAATCGTTGTCACGGATTTTGTATCTTGAAGAAAAAAAACATGCGATTTTTTCGGTACACTTTTGAATGCATTTTTTTCTGGACAAATTTTTAACCTTATTCAGCTTAAATATCTATAAAATACTCATTAAAAGTGATTTCATCTCGATTGATCAATAAATAAAAATGTACCTTGATTTTTAATACCATTTTCAAAATTGACGTTTCTCGGCCAGAGAAGCACATTTTGAGTATTTTTTCACTATTTTCAAATATAACCACTGAAACCATTATTTTTGTACTTTTTGCTTAAATTCAAGCAAATGTAACGATATTCATTCAAAAAACTGTTTAAATTCAATTTTCAATAAGAAATCGTTGTCACGGATTTTGTATCTTCAAGAAAAAAAACAAGCGATTTTTTCGGAAAACTTTAAAATGCATTTTTTTCTGTACACATTTTTTACCGAATTCAGCTTAAATATCTAGAAAATACTCATTAAAAGTGATTTCATCTCGATTGATCAATAAATAAAAATGTACCTCGATTTTTAATACCATTTTCAAAATTGACGTTTCTCGGCCAGAGAAGCACATTTTGAGTATTTTTTCACTATTTTCAAATATAACCACTGAAACCATTATTTTTGTACTTTTTGCTTTAATTCAAGCAAATGTAACGATATTCAATCAAAAAACTTTAAATTCAATTTTCAATAAGAAATCGTTGTCACGGATTTTGTATCTTGAAGAAAAAAAACATGCGATTTTTTCGGTACACTTTTGAATGCATTTTTTCTGGACAAATTTTTAACCTAATTCAGCTTAAATATCTATAAAATACTCATTAAAAGTGATTTCATCTCGATTGATCAATAAATAAAAATGTACCTCGATTTTTAATAACATTTTCAAAATCGACGTTTCTCGGCCAGAGAAGCATATTTTGAGTATTTTTTCACTTTTTTCTAATATAACCACTAAAACCATTATTTTTGTAATTTTTGCTTTAATTCAAGCAAATGTAACGATATTCATTCAAAAAATTGTTTAAATTCAATTTTGAATAAGAAATCGTTGTCACGGATCTTGTAACTTGAAGAAAAAAAACATGCGATTTTTTTCGGTACACTTTTGAATGCATTTTTTTCTGGACAAATTTTTAACCGAATTCAGCTTAAATATCTATAAAATACTCATTAAAAGTGATTTCATCTCGATTGATCAATAAATAAAAATGTACCTCGATTTTTAATAACATTTTCAAAATCGACGTTTCTCGGCCAGAGAAGCACATTTTGAGTATTTTTTCACTTTTTTCAAATATAACCACTAAAACCATTATTTTGTACTTTTTGCTTTAATTCAAGCATACGTAACGATATTCATTCAAAAACTGTTTAAATCCAATTTTCAACAAGAAATCGTTGTCACGGATTTTGTATCTTGAAGAAAAAAAACATGCGATTTTTTCGGTACACTTTTGAATGCATTTTTTTCTGGACAAATTTTTAACCGAATTCAGCTTAAATATCTATAAAATACTCATTAAAAGTGATTTCATCTCGATTGATCAATAAATAAAAATGTACCTTGATTTTTAATACCATTTTCAAAATTGACGTTTCTCGGCCAGAGAAGCACATTCTGAGTATTTTTTCACTATTTTCAAATATAACCACTGAAACCATTATTTTTGTACTTTTTGCTTTAATTCAAGCAAATGTAACGATATTCATTCAAAAAACTGTTCAAATTGAATTTTCAATAAGAAATTGTTGTCACGGATCTTGTATCTTGAAGAAAAAAAACATGCGATTTTTTCGGTACACTTTTTAATGCATTTTCTTTTGGACAAATTTTTGACCGAATTCAGCTTTATTACCTATAAAATGATCATTAAAAGTGATTTCATCTCGATTGATCAATAAATAAAAATGTACCGCGATTTTTAATAACATTTTCAAAAACGACGTTTCTCGACCAGAGAAGCACATTTTCCGAATTTTTTCACTATTTTCAAATATAATCACTGAAACCATAGTTTTTGTACTTTTTGTTTTAATTCATGTTAATGTAACGATATTCATTCAAAAAACTGTTCAAATTCAATTTTCAATAAGAAATCGTTGTCACGGATTTTGTATCTTGAAGAAAAAAACATGCGATTTTTTCGGTACACTTTTGAACGGATTTTTTTCTGGAAAAATTTTTGACCGAATTTAGCTAAAATACTTATAAAATACTCATTAAAAGTGATTTCATCTCGATTGATCAATAAATAAAAATGTACCTCGATTTTTAATAACATTTTCAAAATTGAATTTTCTCGACCAGAGAAGCACATTTTGAGAATTTTTTCACTATTTTCAAATATAACCAATGAAACCATTATTTTTGTACTTTTTGCTTTAATTCAAGCAAATGTAACGATATTCATTCAAAAAACTGTTCAAATTCAATTTTCAATAAGAAATCGTTGTCACGGATTTTGTATCTTGAAGAAAAAAAACATGCGATTTTTTCGGTACACTTTTGAATGCATTATTTTCTGGACAAATTTATGACCGAATTCAGCTTAATTATCTATAAAATACAAAGTGATTTCATCTCGATTGATCAATAAATAAAAATGTACCTCAATTTTTAATAACATTTTCAAAATCGACATTTCTCGACCAGAGAAGTACATTTTGAGAATTTTTTCACAATTTTCAAATATAACCAATGAAACCATTATTTTTGTACTTTTTGCTTTAATTCAAGCAAATGTAACGATATTCATTCAAAAAACTGTTCAAATTCAATTTTCAATAAGAAATCATTGTCACGGATTTTTTATCTTGAAGAAAAAAACATGCGATTTTTTCGGTACGCTTTTTAATGCATTATTTTCTGGACATATTTATGACCCAATTCAGCTTATTTACCTATAAAATACTCATTAAAAGTGATTTCATCTCGATTGATCAATAAGTAAAAATGTACCTCGATTTTTAATAACATTTTCAAAATCGACGTTTTTCGACCAGAGAAGCACATTTTGAGAATTTTTCACTATTTTCAAATATAATCAATGAAACCATTATTTTTGTACTTTTTGCTTTAATTCAAGCAAATGTAACGATATTCATTCAAAAAACTGTTCAAATTCAATTTTCAATAAGAAATCGTTGTCACGGATTTTGTATCTTGAAGAAAAAAAAATGCTATTTTTTCGGTACACTTTTTAATGCATTTTCTTCTGGACAAATTTTTGACCGAATTCAGCTTAATTACCTATAAAATACAAAGTGATTTCATCTCGATTGATCAATAAATAAAAATGTACCTTGATTTTTAATACCATTTTCAAAATCGACGTTTCTCGGCCAGAGAAGCATATTTTGAGTATTTTTTCACTATTTTCAAATATAACCACTGAAACCATTATTTTTGTACTTTTTGCTTAAATTCAAGCAAATGTAACGATATTCATTCAAAAAACTGTTTAAATTCAATTTTCAATAAGAAATCGTTGTCACGGATTTTGTATCTTGAAGAAAAAAAAACAAGCGATTTTTTCGGAAAACTTTAAAATGCATTTTTTTCTGTACAAATTTTTTACCGAATTCAGCTTAAATATCTATAAAATACTCATTAAAAGTGATTTCATCTCGATTGATCAATAAATAAAAATGTACCTCGATTTTTAATACCATTTTCAAAATTGACGTTTCTCGGCCAGAGATGCACATTCTGAGTATTTTTTCACTATTTTCAAATATAACCACTGAAACCATTATTTTTGTACTTTTTGCTTTAATTCAAGCAAATGTAACGATATTCATTCAAAAAACTGTTCAAATTGAATTTTCAATAAGAAATTGTTGTCACGGATCTTGTATCTTGAAGAAAAAAAACATGCGATTTTTTCGGTACACTTTTTAATGCATTTTCTTTTGGACAAATTTTTGACCGAATTCAGCTTTATTACCTATAAAATACTCATTAAAAGTGATTTCATCTCGATTGATCAATAAATAAATATGTACCGCGATTTTTAATAACATTTTCAAAAACGACGTTTCTCGACCAGAGAAGCACATTTTCCGAATTTTTTCACTATTTTCAAATATAACCAATGAAACCATTATTTTTGTACTTTTTGCTTTAATTCAAGCAAATGTAACGATATTCATTCAAAAAACTGTTCAAATTCAATTTTCAATAAGAAATCATTGTCACGGATTTTTTATCTTGAAGAAAAAAACATGCGATTTTTTCGGTACGCTTTTTAACAATACCTGACGAACATTTAATCTTTGGGCTTCCGTGGCGCAATGGTTAGCGCGTTCGGCTGTTAACCGAAAGGTTGGTGGTTCGAGCCCATCCGTGAGCGGTGTTGTGAGGTCTCAGATGTGACGTAAAAAGTCAAAGTTTTTCCACAATACCTGACGAACATTTAATTTTTGGGCTTACTTGGCGCAATGGTTAGAGCGTTCAGCTGTTATTCAAAAGGTTTGTGGTTCGAGCCCATCCGGGAGCGGTGTTGTGAAGTCTCAGATGTGACGTAAAAAGTCAAAGTTTTTCCACAATACCTGTCGACCATTTCATTTCTGAGCTTCCTTGGCTCCATGGTTAGCGTGTTCGGATGTTAACCTTAAGGTTGGTGGTTCGAGCCCACCCGGGAGCAGTGTTGTGAAGTCTCAAATGTAACGTAAAAAGTCAAAGTTTTTCCACAATACCTGACGACCATTTCATTTCTGAGCTTCCGTGGCGCAATGGTTAGCGCGTTCGGCTGTTAACCGAAAGGTTGGTGGTTCGAGCCCATCCGTGAGCGGTGTTGTGAGGTCTCAGATGTGACGTAAAAAGTCAAAGTTTTTCCACAATACCTGACGAACATTTAATTTTTGGGCTTCCGTGGCGCAATGGTTAGCGCGTTCGGCTGTTAACCGAAAGGTTGGCGGTTCGAGCCCACCCGGGAGCGGTGTTGTGAGATCTCAAACGTAGTGTCAAATGCCAAAGTTTTTCCACAATACCTGACAAACATTTAATCTTTGGGCTTCCGTGGCGCAATGGTTAGCGCGTTCGGGTGTTAACTGAAAGGTTGGTGGTTCGAGACCATCCGGGAGCGGTGTTGTGAGGTCTCAGATGTGACGTAAAAAGTCAAAGTTTTTCCACAATACCTGACGAACATTTAATCTTTGGGCTTCCGTGGCGCAATGGTTAGCGTGTTCGGCTGTTAACCGAAAAATTGGTGGTTCGAACCCATCCGTGAGCGGTGTTGTGAGGTCTCAGATGTGACGTAAAAAGTCAAAGTTTTTCCACAATGCCTGACGAACATTTAATTTTTGGGCTTCCGTGGCGCAATGGTTAGCGCGTTCGGCTGTTAACCGAAAGGTTGGTGGTTCGAGCCCACCCGGGAGCGGTGTTGTGAAATCTCACATGTAACGTAAAAATCCAAAGTTTTTCCACAATACCTGACGAACATTTAATCTTTGGGCTTCCGTTGCGCAATGGTTAACGCCGTCGGCTGTTAACCGAAAGGTTGGTGGTTCGAGCCCATCCGTGAGCGGTGTTGTGAGGTCTCAGATGTGACGTAAAAAGTCAAAGTTTTTCCACAATACCTGACGAACATTTATTTTTTGGGCTTCCGTGGCGCAATGGTTAGCGCGTTCGGGTGTTAACTGAAAGGTTGGTGGTTCGAGCCCATCCGGGAGCGGTGTTGTGAGGTCTCAGATGTGACGTAAAAAGTCAAAGTTTTTCCACAATACCTGACGAACATTTAATTTTTGGGCTTCCGTGGCGCAATGGTTAGCGCGTTCGGGTGTTAACTGAAAGGTTGGTGGTTCGAGCCCATCCGGGAGCGGTGTTGTGAGGTCTCAGATGTGACGTAAAAAGTCAAAGTTTTTCCACAATACCTGACGACCATTTCATTTCTGAGCTTCCGTGGCGCAATGGTTAGCGCGTTCGGCTGTTAACCGAAAGGTTGGTGGTTCGAGCCCATCCGTGAGCGGTGTTGTGAGGTCTCAGATGTGACGTAAAAAGTCAAAGTTTTTCCACAATACCTGACGAACATTTAATTTTTGGGCTTCCGTGGCGCAATGGTTAGCGCGTTCGGCTGTTAACCGAAAGGTTGGTGGTTCGAGCCCACCCGGGAGCGGTGTTGTGAGATCTCAAACGTAGTGTCAAATGCCAAAGTTTTTCCACAATACCTGACAAACATTTAATCTTTGGGCTTCCGTGGCGCAATGGTTAGCGCGTTCGGGTGTTAACTGAAAGGTTGGTGGTTCGAGACCATCCGGGAGCGGTGTTGTGAGGTCTCAGATGTGACGTAAAAAGTCAAAGTTTTTCCACAATACCTGACGAACATTTAATCTTTGGGCTTCCGTGGCGCAATGGTTAGCGCGTTCGGCTGTTAACCGAAAAATTGGTGGTTCGAACCCATCCGTGAGCGGTGTTGTGAGGTCTCAGATGTGACGTAAAAAGTCAAAGTTTTTCCACAATACCTGACGAACATTTAATTTTTGGGCTTCCGTGGCGCAATGGTTAGCGCGTTCGGCTGTTAACCGAAAGGTTGGTGGTTCGAGCCCACCCGGGAGCGGTGTTGTGAAATCTCACATGTAACGTAAAAATCCAAAGTTTTTCCACAATACCTGACGAACATTTAATCTTTGGGCTTCCGTTGCGCAATGGTTAACGCCGTCGGCTGTTAACCGAAAGGTTGGTGGTTCGAGCCCATCCGGGAGCTGTGTTGTGAGGTCTTAGATGTAACGTAAAATTCAGAGTTTTTTAAATATAACTGACGAACATTCAATTTTTGGGCTTCCGTGGCGCAAAGGTTAGAGCGTTTAGCTGTTATTCAAAAGGTTTGTGGTTCGAGCACATCCGGGAGCGGTGTTGTGAAGTCTCAGATGTGACGTAAAAAGTCAAAGTTTTTCCACAATACCTGACGAACATTTAATCTTTGGGCTTCCGTGGCGCAATGGTTAGCGCGTTCGGCTGTTAACCGAAAGGTTGGCGGTTCGAGCCCACCCGGGAGCGGTGTTGTGAGATCTCACATGTAACGTAAAAATCCGAAGTTTTTCCACAATACCTGACGAACATTTAATCTTTGGGCTTCCGTTGCGCAATGTTTAACGCCGTCGGCTGTTAACCGAAAGGTTGGTGGTTCGAGCCCATCCGGGAGCGGTGTTGTGAGGTCTTAGATGTAACGTAAAATTCAGAGTTTTTTAAAAATATCTGACGAACATTTAATTTTTGGGCTTCCGTGGCGCAATGGTTAGCGCGTTCAGCTGTTATTCAAAAGGTTTGAGGTTCGAGCCCATCCGGGAGCGGTGTTTTGAAGTCTCGGATGTGACGTACAAAGTCAGAGTTTTTCCACAATACCTGACGACCATTTCATTTCTGAGCTTCCTTGGCTCGAAGGTTAGCGCGTTCGGATGTTAACCAAAAGGTTGGTGGTTCGAGCCCACCCGGCTGCCGTGTTGTGAAGTCTCAAATGTAACGTAAAAAGCCAAAGTTTTTCCACAATACCTGACGACCGTTTAATTTTTCAGCTTCCGTGGCGCAATGGTTAGTGCGTTCGGCTGTTAACCGAAAGGTTGGTGGTTCGAGCCCACCCGGGAGCGGTGTTGTGAGATCTCAAACGTAATGTCAAATGCCAAAGTTTTTCCACAATACCTGACAAACATTTAATCTTTGGGCTTCCGTGGCGCAATGGTTAGCGCGTTCGGCTGTTAACTGAAAGGTTGGTGGTTCGAGACCATCCGGGAGCGGTGTTGTGAGGTCTCAGATGTGACGTAAAAAGTCAAAGTTTTTCCACAATACCTGACGAACATTTAATCTTTGGGCTTCCGTGGCGCAATGGTTAGCGCGTTCGGCTGTTAACCGAAAGGTTGGTGGTTCGAGCCCATCCGTGAGCGGTGTTGTGAGGTCTCAGATGTGACGTAAAAATTCAAAGTTTTTCCACAATACCTGACGAACATTTAATTTTTGGGCTTACTTGGCGCAATGGTTAGAGCGTTCAGCTGTTATTCAAAAGGTTTGTGGTTCGAGCCCATCCGGGAGCGGTGTTGTGAAGTCTCAGATGTGACGTAAAAAGTCAAAGTTTTTCCACAATACCTGTCGACCATTTCATTTCTGAGCTTCCTTGGCTCCATGGTTAGCGTGTTCGGATGTTAACCTTAAGGTTGGTGGTTCGAGCCCACCCGGGAGCAGTGTTGTGAAGTCTCAAATGTAACGTAAAAAGTCAAAGTTTTTCCACATACCTGACGACCATTTAATTTTTGAGCTTCCGTGGCGCAATGGTTAGCGCGTTCGGCTGTTAACCGAAAGGTTGGTGGTTCGAGCCCATCCGGGAGCGGTGTTGTTAGGTCTCAGATGTGACGTAAAAAGTCAAAGTTTTTCCACAATACCTGACGACCATTTCATTTCTGAGCTTCCGTGGCGCAATGGTTAGCGCGTTCGGCTGTTAACCGAAAGGTTGGTTTTTCGAGCCCATCCGTGAGCGGTGTGGTGAGGTCTCAGATGTGACGTAAAAAGTCAAAGTTTTTCCACAATACCTGACGAACATTTAATTTTTGGGCTTCCGTGGCTTAATGGTTAGCGCGTTCGGCTGTTAACCGAAAGGTTGGCGGTTCGAGCCCACCCGGGAGCGGTGTTGTGAGATCTCACATGTAACGTAAAAATCCGAAGTTTTTCCACAATACCTGACGAACATTTAATCTTTGGGCTTCCGTTGCGCAATGTTTAACGCCGTCGGCTGTTAACCGAAAGGTTGGTGGTTCGAGCCCATCCGGGAGCGGTGTTGTGAGGTCTTAGATGTAACGTAAAATTCAGAGTTTTTTAAAAATATCTGACGAACATTTAATTTTTGGGCTTCCGTGGCGCAATGGTTAGCGCGTTCAGCTGTTATTCAAAAGGTTTGAGGTTCGAGCCCATCCGGGAGCGGTGTTTTGAAGTCTCGGATGTGACGTACAAAGTCAGAGTTTTTCCACAATACCTGACGACCATTTCATTTCTGAGCTTCCTTGGCTCGAAGGTTAGCGCGTTCGGATGTTAACCAAAAGGTTGGTGGTTCGAGCCCACCCGGCTGCCGTGTTGTGAAGTCTCAAATGTAACGTAAAAAGCCAAAGTTTTTCCACAATACCTGACGACCGTTTAATTTTTGAGCTTCCGTGGCGCAATGGTTAGTGCGTTCGGCTGTTAACCGAAAGGTTGGTGGTTCGAGCCCACCCGGGAGCGGTGTTGTGAGATCTCAAACGTAGTGTCAAATGCCAAAGTTTTTCCACAATACCTGACAAACATTTAATCTTTGGTATTCCGTGGCGCAATGGTTAGCGCGTTCGGCTGTTAACTGAAAGGTTGGTGGTTCGAGACCATCCGGGAGCGGTGTTGTGAGGTCTCAGATGTGACGTAAAAAGTCAAAGTTTTTCCACAATACCTGACGAACATTTAATCTTTGGGCTTCCGTGGCGCAATGGTTAGCGTGTTCGGCTGTTAACCGAAAAATTGGTGGTTCGAACCCATCCGTGAGCGGTGTTGTGAGGTCTCAGATGTGACGTAAAAAGTCAAAGTTTTTCCACAATACCTGACGAACATTTAATTTTTGGGCTTCCGTGGCGCAATGGTTAGCGCGTTCGGCTGTTAACCGAAAGGTTGGTGGTTCGAGCCCACCCGGGAGCGGTGTTGTGAAATCTCACATGTAACGTAAAAATCCAAAGTTTTTCCACAATACCTGACGAACATTTAATCTTTGGGCTTCCGTTGCGCAATGGTTAACGCCGTCGGCTGTTAACCGAAAGGTTGGTGGTTCGAGCCCATCCGTGAGCGGTGTTGTGAGGTCTCAGATGTGACGTAAAAAGTCAAAGTTTTTCCACAATACCTGACGAACATTTAATTTTTGGGCTTCCGTGGCGCAATGGTTAGCGCGTTCGGCTGTTAACCGAAAGGTTGGTGGTTCGAGCCCACCCGGGAGCGGTGTTGTGAAATCTCACATGTAACGTAAAAATCCAAAGTTTTTCCACAATACCTGACGAACATTTAATCTTTGGGCTTCCGTTGCGCAATGGTTAACGCCGTCGGCTGTTAACCGAAAGGTTGGTGGTTCGAGCCCATCCGTGAGCGGTGTTGTGAGGTCTCAGATGTGACGTAAAAAGTCAAAGTTTTTCCACAATACCTGACGAACATTTATTTTTTGGGCTTCCGTGGCGCAATGGTTAGCGCGTTCGGGTGTTAACTGAAAGGTTGGTGGTTCGAGCCCATCCGGGAGCGGTGTTGTGAGGTCTCAGATGTGACGTAAAAAGTCAAAGTTTTTCCACAATACCTGACGAACATTTAATTTTTGGGCTTCCGTGGCGCAATGGTTAGCGCGTTCGGGTGTTAACTGAAAGGTTGGTGGTTCGAGCCCATCCGGGAGCGGTGTTGTGAGGTCTCAGATGTGACGTAAAAAGTCAAAGTTTTTCCACAATACCTGACGACCATTTCATTTCTGAGCTTCCGTGGCGCAATGGTTAGCGCGTTCGGCTGTTAACCGAAAGGTTGGTGGTTCGAGCCCATCCGTGAGCGGTGTTGTGAGGTCTCAGATGTGACGTAAAAAGTCAAAGTTTTTCCACAATACCTGACGAACATTTAATTTTTGGGCTTCCGTGGCGCAATGGTTAGCGCGTTCGGCTGTTAACCGAAAGGTTGGTGGTTCGAGCCCACCCGGGAGCGGTGTTGTGAGATCTCAAACGTAGTGTCAAATGCCAAAGTTTTTCCACAATACCTGACAAACATTTAATCTTTGGGCTTCCGTGGCGCAATGGTTAGCGCGTTCGGGTGTTAACTGAAAGGTTGGTGGTTCGAGACCATCCGGGAGCGGTGTTGTGAGGTCTCAGATGTGACGTAAAAAGTCAAAGTTTTTCCACAATACCTGACGAACATTTAATCTTTGGGCTTCCGTGGCGCAATGGTTAGCGCGTTCGGCTGTTAACCGAAAAATTGGTGGTTCGAACCCATCCGTGAGCGGTGTTGTGAGGTCTCAGATGTGACGTAAAAAGTCAAAGTTTTTCCACAATACCTGACGAACATTTAATTTTTGGGCTTCCGTGGCGCAATGGTTAGCGCGTTCGGCTGTTAACCGAAAGGTTGGTGGTTCGAGCCCACCCGGGAGCGGTGTTGTGAAATCTCACATGTAACGTAAAAATCCAAAGTTTTTCCACAATACCTGACGAACATTTAATCTTTGGGCTTCCGTTGCGCAATGGTTAACGCCGTCGGCTGTTAACCGAAAGGTTGGTGGTTCGAGCCCATCCGGGAGCTGTGTTGTGAGGTCTTAGATGTAACGTAAAATTCAGAGTTTTTTAAATATAACTGACGAACATTCAATTTTTGGGCTTCCGTGGCGCAAAGGTTAGAGCGTTTAGCTGTTATTCAAAAGGTTTGTGGTTCGAGCACATCCGGGAGCGGTGTTGTGAAGTCTCAGATGTGACGTAAAAAGTCAAAGTTTTTCCACAATACCTGACGAACATTTAATCTTTGGGCTTCCGTGGCGCAATGGTTAGCGCGTTCGGCTGTTAACCGAAAGGTTGGCGGTTCGAGCCCACCCGGGAGCGGTGTTGTGAGATCTCACATGTAACGTAAAAATCCGAAGTTTTTCCACAATACCTGACGAACATTTAATCTTTGGGCTTCCGTTGCGCAATGTTTAACGCCGTCGGCTGTTAACCGAAAGGTTGGTGGTTCGAGCCCATCCGGGAGCGGTGTTGTGAGGTCTTAGATGTAACGTAAAATTCAGAGTTTTTTAAAAATATCTGACGAACATTTAATTTTTGGGCTTCCGTGGCGCAATGGTTAGCGCGTTCAGCTGTTATTCAAAAGGTTTGAGGTTCGAGCCCATCCGGGAGCGGTGTTTTGAAGTCTCGGATGTGACGTACAAAGTCAGAGTTTTTCCACAATACCTGACGACCATTTCATTTCTGAGCTTCCTTGGCTCGAAGGTTAGCGCGTTCGGATGTTAACCAAAAGGTTGGTGGTTCGAGCCCACCCGGCTGCCGTGTTGTGAAGTCTCAAATGTAACGTAAAAAGCCAAAGTTTTTCCACAATACCTGACGACCGTTTAATTTTTCAGCTTCCGTGGCGCAATGGTTAGTGCGTTCGGCTGTTAACCGAAAGGTTGGTGGTTCGAGCCCACCCGGGAGCGGTGTTGTGAGATCTCAAACGTAATGTCAAATGCCAAAGTTTTTCCACAATACCTGACAAACATTTAATCTTTGGGCTTCCGTGGCGCAATGGTTAGCGCGTTCGGCTGTTAACTGAAAGGTTGGTGGTTCGAGACCATCCGGGAGCGGTGTTGTGAGGTCTCAGATGTGACGTAAAAAGTCAAAGTTTTTCCACAATACCTGACGAACATTTAATCTTTGGGCTTCCGTGGCGCAATGGTTAGCGCGTTCGGCTGTTAACCGAAAGGTTGGTGGTTCGAGCCCATCCGTGAGCGGTGTTGTGAGGTCTCAGATGTGACGTAAAAATTCAAAGTTTTTCCACAATACCTGACGAACATTTAATTTTTGGGCTTACTTGGCGCAATGGTTAGAGCGTTCAGCTGTTATTCAAAAGGTTTGTGGTTCGAGCCCATCCGGGAGCGGTGTTGTGAAGTCTCAGATGTGACGTAAAAAGTCAAAGTTTTTCCACAATACCTGTCGACCATTTCATTTCTGAGCTTCCTTGGCTCCATGGTTAGCGTGTTCGGATGTTAACCTTAAGGTTGGTGGTTCGAGCCCACCCGGGAGCAGTGTTGTGAAGTCTCAAATGTAACGTAAAAAGTCAAAGTTTTTCCACATACCTGACGACCATTTAATTTTTGAGCTTCCGTGGCGCAATGGTTAGCGCGTTCGGCTGTTAACCGAAAGGTTGGTGGTTCGAGCCCATCCGGGAGCGGTGTTGTTAGGTCTCAGATGTGACGTAAAAAGTCAAAGTTTTTCCACAATACCTGACGACCATTTCATTTCTGAGCTTCCGTGGCGCAATGGTTAGCGCGTTCGGCTGTTAACCGAAAGGTTGGTTTTTCGAGCCCATCCGTGAGCGGTGTGGTGAGGTCTCAGATGTGACGTAAAAAGTCAAAGTTTTTCCACAATACCTGACGAACATTTAATTTTTGGGCTTCCGTGGCTTAATGGTTAGCGCGTTCGGCTGTTAACCGAAAGGTTGGCGGTTCGAGCCCACCCGGGAGCGGTGTTGTGAGATCTCACATGTAACGTAAAAATCCGAAGTTTTTCCACAATACCTGACGAACATTTAATCTTTGGGCTTCCGTTGCGCAATGTTTAACGCCGTCGGCTGTTAACCGAAAGGTTGGTGGTTCGAGCCCATCCGGGAGCGGTGTTGTGAGGTCTTAGATGTAACGTAAAATTCAGAGTTTTTTAAAAATATCTGACGAACATTTAATTTTTGGGCTTCCGTGGCGCAATGGTTAGCGCGTTCAGCTGTTATTCAAAAGGTTTGAGGTTCGAGCCCATCCGGGAGCGGTGTTTTGAAGTCTCGGATGTGACGTACAAAGTCAGAGTTTTTCCACAATACCTGACGACCATTTCATTTCTGAGCTTCCTTGGCTCGAAGGTTAGCGCGTTCGGATGTTAACCAAAAGGTTGGTGGTTCGAGCCCACCCGGCTGCCGTGTTGTGAAGTCTCAAATGTAACGTAAAAAGCCAAAGTTTTTCCACAATACCTGACGACCGTTTAATTTTTGAGCTTCCGTGGCGCAATGGTTAGTGCGTTCGGCTGTTAACCGAAAGGTTGGTGGTTCGAGCCCACCCGGGAGCGGTGTTGTGAGATCTCAAACGTAGTGTCAAATGCCAAAGTTTTTCCACAATACCTGACAAACATTTAATCTTTGGTATTCCGTGGCGCAATGGTTAGCGCGTTCGGCTGTTAACTGAAAGGTTGGTGGTTCGAGACCATCCGGGAGCGGTGTTGTGAGGTCTCAGATGTGACGTAAAAAGTCAAAGTTTTTCCACAATACCTGACGAACATTTAATCTTTGGGCTTCCGTGGCGCAATGGTTAGCGCGTTCGGCTGTTAACCGAAAGGTTGGTGGTTCGAGCCCATCCGTGAGCGGTGTTGTGAGGTCTCAGATGTGACGTAAAAAGTCAAAGTTTTTCCACAATACCTGACGAACATTTAATTTTTGGGCATACTTGGCGCAATGGTTAGAGCGTTCAGCTGTTATTCAAAAGGTTTGTGGTTCGAGCCCATCCGGGAGCGGTGTTGTGAAGTCTCAGATTTGACGTAAAAAGTCAAAGTTTTTCCACAATATCTGTCGACCATTTCATTTCTGAGCTTCCTTGGCTCCATGGTTAGCGTGTTCGGATGTTAACCTTAAGGTTGGTGGTTCGAGCCCACCCGGGAGCAGTGTTGTGAAGTCTCAGATGTGACGTAAAAAGTCAAAGTTTTTCCACAATACCTGACGAACATTTAATTTTTGGGCTTCCGTGGCGCAATGGTTAGCGCGTTCGGCTGTTAACCGAAAGGTTGGTGGTTCGAGCCCACCCGGGAGCGGTGTTGTGAAATCTCACATGTAACGTAAAAATCCAAAGTTTTTCCACAATACCTGACGAACATTAAATCGTTGGGCTTCCGTTGCGCAATGGTTAACGCCGTCGGCTGTTAACCGAAAGGTTGGTGGTTCGAGCCCATCCGGGAGCGGTGTTGTGAGGTCTTAGATGTAACGTAAAATTCAGAGTTTTTTAAAAATAACTGACGAGCATTTAATTTTTGGGCTTCCGTGGCGCAATGGTTAGCGCGTTCGGCTGTTAACCGAAAGGTTGGTGGTTCGAGCCCATCCGGGAGCGGTAATGTGAGGTCTTAGATGTAACGTAAAATTCAGAGTTTTTTAAAAATACCTGACGAACATTTAATTTTTGGGCTTCCGTGGCGCAATGGTTAGCGCGTTCGGCTGTTAACCGAAAGGTTGGTGGTTCGAGCCCACCCGGGAGCGGTGTTGTGAAATCTCACATGTAACGTAAAAATCCAAAGTTTTTCCACAATACCTGACGAACATTAAATCGTTGGGCTTCCGTTGCGCAATGGTTAACGCCGTCGGCTGTTAACCGAAAGGTTGGTGGTTCGAGCCCATCCGGGAGCGGTGTTGTGAGGTCTTAGATGTAACGTAAAATTCAGAGTTTTTTAAAAATAACTGACGAGCATTTAATTTTTGGGCTTCCGTGGCGCAATGGTTAGCGCGTTCGGCTGTTAACCGAAAGGTTGGTGGTTCGAACCCACCCGGGATCGGTGTTGTTAGCTCTCACATGTAACGTAAAAAGCCAAAGTGTTTCCACAATAGCCGTCGACCATTTAATTTTTGGGCTTCCGTTGCGCAATGGTTAACGCCGTCGGCTGTTAACCGAAAGGTTGGTGGTTCGAGCCCATCCGGGAGCTGTGTTGTGAGGTCTTAGATGTAACGTAAAATTCAGAGTTTTTTAATAATAACTGACGAACATTTTATTTTTGGGCTTCCGTGGCGCAATGGTTAGAGCGTTCAGCTGTTATTCAAAAGGTTTGTGGTTCGAGCCCATCCGGGAGCGGTGTTGTGAAGTCTCAGATGTGACGTAAAAAGTCAAAGTTTTTCCACAATACCTGACGAACATTTAATCTTTGGGCTTCCGTTGGACAATGGTTAACGCCGTCGGCTGTTAACCGAAAGGTTGGTGGTTCGAGCCCATCCGGGAGCGTTGTTGTGAGGTCTTAGATATAACGTAAAATTCAGAGTTTTTTAAAAATAACTGACGAACATTTAATTTTTGGTCTTCCGTGGCGCAATGGTTATAGCGTTCAGATGTTATTCAAAAGGTTTGTGGTTCGAGCCCATCCGGGAGCGGTGTTGTGAAGTCTCAGATGTGACGTAAAAAGTCAAAGTTTTTCCACAATACCTGACGAACATTTAATCTTTGGGCTTCCGTTGCGCAATGGTTAACGCCGTCGGCTGTTAACCGAAAGGTTGGTGGTTTGAGCCCATCCGGGAGCGGTGTTGTGAGGTCTTAGATGTAACGTAAAAAGTCAAAGTTTTTCCACAATACCTGACGAACATTTAATCTTTGGGCTTCCGTGGCGCAATGGTTAGCGCGTTCGGCTGTTAACCGAAAGGTTGGTGGTTCGAGCCCACCCGGGAGCGGTGTTGTGAAATCTCATATGTAACGTAAAAATCCAAACTTTTTCCACAATACCTGACGAACATTTAATCGTTGGGCTTCCGTTGCGCAATGGTTAACGCCGTCGGCTGTTACCGAAAGGTTGGTGGTTCGAGCCCATCCGGAAGCGGTGTTGTGAGGTCTTAGATGTAACGTAAAATTCAGAGTTTTTTAAAAATAACTGACGAACATTTAATTTTTGGGCTTCCTTGGCGCAATGGTTAGAGCGTTCAGCTGTTATTCAAAAGGTTTGTGGTTCGAGCCCATCCGGAAGCGGTGTTGTGAAGTCTCAGATGTGACGTAAAAAGTCAAAGTTTTTCCACAATACCTGACGACCATTTCATTTCTGAGCTTCCTTGGCTCCATGGTTAGCGTGTTCGGATGTTAACCTTAAGGTTGGTGGTTCGAGCCCACCCGGGAGCAGTGTTGTGAAGTCTCAAATGTAACGTAAAAAGTCAAAGTTTTTCCACATACCTGACGACCATTTAATTTTTGAGCTTCCGTGGCGCAATGGTTAGCGCGTTCGGCTGTTAACCGAAAGGTTGGTGGTTCGAGCCCATCCGGGAGCGGTGTTGTGAGGTCTCAGATGTGACGTAAAAAGTCAAAGTTTTTCCACAATACCTGACGACCATTTCATTTCTGAGCTTCCGTGGCGCAATGGTTAGCGCGTTCGGCTGTTAACCGAAAGGTTGGTGGTTCGAGCCCATCCGGGAGCGGTAATGTGAGGTCTTAGATGTAACGTAAAATTCAGAGTTTTTTAAAAATACCTGACGAACATTTAATCTTTGGGCTTCCGTGGCGCAATGGTTAGCGCGTTCGGCTGTTAACCGAAAGGTTGGTGGTTCGAACCCACCCGGGATCGGTGTTGTGAGCTCTCACATGTAACGTAAAAAGCCAAAGTGTTTCCACAATAGCCGACGACCATTTAATTTTTGGGCTTCCGTTGCGCAATGGTTAACGCCGTCGGCTGTTAACCGAAAGGTTGGTGGTTCGAGCCCATCCGGGAGCTGTGTTGTGAGGTCTTAGATGTAACGTAAAATTCAGAGTTTTTTAATAATAACTGACGAACATTTAATCTTTGGGCTTCCGTTGCACAATGGTTAACGCCGTCGGCTGTTAACCGAAAGGTTGGTGGTTCGAGCCCATCCGGGAGCGGTGTTGTGAGGTCTTAGATATAACGTAAAATTCAGAGTTTTTTAAAAATAACTGACGAACATTTAATTTTTGGTCTTCCGTGGCGCAATGGTTATAGCGTTCAGATGTTATTCAAAAGGTTTGTGGTTCGAGCCCATCCGGGAGCGGTGTTGTGAAGTCTCAGATGTGACGTAAAAAGTCAAAGTTTTTCCACAATACCTGACGAACATTTAATCTTTGGGCTTCCGTTGCGCAATGGTTAACGCCGTCGGCTGTTAACCGAAAGGTTGGTGGTTCGAGCCCATCCGGGAGCTGTGTTGTGAGGTCTTAGATGTAACGTAAAATTCAGAGTTTTTTAATAATAACTGACGAACATTTAATCTTTGGGCTTCCGTTGCACAATGGTTAACGCCGTCGGCTGTTAACCGAAAGGTTGGTGGTTCGAGCCCATCCGGGAGCGGTGTTGTGAGGTCTTAGGTATAACGTAAAATTCAGAGTTTTTTAAAAATAACTGACGAACATTTAATTTTTGGTCTTCCGTGGCGCAATGGTTATAGCGTTCAGATGTTATTCAAAAGGTTTGTGGTTCGAGCCCATCCGGGAGCGGTGTTGTGAAGTCTCAGATGTGACGTAAAAAGTCAAAGTTTTTCCACAATACCTGACGAACATTTAATCTTTGGGCTTCCGTTGCGCAATGGTTAACGCCGTCGGCTGTTAACCGAAAGGTTGGTGGTTTGAGCCCATCCGGGAGCGGTGTTGTGAGGTCTTAGATGTAACGTAAAATAACGTAAAAAGCCAAAGTGTTTCCACAATAGCCGACGACCATTTAATTTTTGGGCTTCCGTTGCGCAATGGTTAACGCCGTCGGCTGTTAACCGAAAGGTTGGTGGTTCGAGCCCATCTGGGAGCTGTGTTGTGAGGTCTTAGATGTAACGTAAAATTCAGAGTTTTTTAAAAATAACTGACGAACATTTAATTTTTGGGCTTCCGTGGCGCAATGGTTAGAGCGTTCAGCTGTTATTCAAAAGGTTTGTGGTTCGAGCCAATCCGGGAGCGGTGTTGTGAAGTCTCAGATGTGACGTAAAAAGTCAAAGTTTTTCCACAATACCTGACGAACATTTAATCTTTGGGCTTCCGTGGCGCAATGGTTAGCGCGTTCGGCTGTTAACCGAAAGGTTGGTGGTTCGAGCCCACCCGGGAGCGGTGTTGTGAGATCTCACATGTAACGTAAAAATCCAAAGTTTTTCCACAATACCTGACGAACATTTAATCTTTGGGCTTCCGTTGCGCAATGGTTAACGCCGTCGGCTGTTAACCGAAAGGTTGGTGGTTTGAGCCCATCCGGGAGCGGTGTTGTGAGGTCTTAGATGTAACGTAAAATTCAGAGTTTTTTAAAAATAACTGACGAATATTAAATTTTTGGGCTTCCGTGGCGCAATGTTTAGAGCGTTCAGCTGTTATTCAAAAGGTTTGTGGTTCGAGCCCATCCGGGAATGGTAATGTGAGGTCTTAGATGTAACGTAAAATTCAGAGTTTTTTAAAAATAACTGACGAACATTTAATTTTTGGGCTTCCGTGGCGCAATGGTTAGAGCGTTCAGCTGTTATTCAAAAGGTTTGTGGTTCGAGCCAATCCGGGAGCGGTGTTGTGAAGTCTTAGATGTGACGTAAAAAGTCAAAGTTTTTCCACAATACCTGACGAACATTTAATCTTTGGGCTTCCGTTGCACAATGGTTAACGCCGTCGGCTGTTAACCGAAAGGTTGGTGGTTCGAGCCCATCCGGGAGCGGTGTTGTGTGGTCTTAGATGTAACGTAAAATTCAGAGTTTTTTAAAAATAACTGACGAACATTTAATTTTTGGTCTTCCGTGGCGCAATGGTTATAGCGTTCAGATGTTATTCAAAAGGTTTGTGGTTCGAGCCCATCCGGGAGCGGTGTTGTGAAGTCTCAGATGTGACGTAAAAAGTCAAAGTTTTTCCACAATACCTGACGAACATTTAATCTTTGGGCTTCCGTGGCGCAATGGTTAGCGCGGTCGGCTGTTAACCGAAAGGTTGGTGGTTCGAGCCCACCCGGGAGCGGTGTTGTGAGATCTCACATGTAACGTAAAAATCCAAAGTTTTTCCACAATACCTGACGAACATTTAATCTTTGGGCTTCCGTTGCGCAATGGTTAACGCCGTCGGCTGTTAACCGAAAGGTTGGTGGTTGGAGCCCATCCGGGAGCGGTAATGTGAGGTCTTAGATGTAACGTAAAATTCAGAGTTTTTTAAAAATACCTGACGAACATTTAATCTTTGGGCTTCCGTGGCGCAATGGTTAGCGCGTTCGGCTGTTAACCGAAAGGTTGGTGGTTCGAGCCCACCCGGGATCGGTGTTGTGAGCTCTCACATGTAACGTAAAAAGCCAAAGTGTTTCCACAATAGCCGACGACCATTTAATTTTTGGGCTTCCGTTGCGCAATGGTTATAGCGTTCAGATGTTATTCAAAAGGTTTGTGGTTCGAGCCCATCCGGGAGCGGTGTTGTGAAGTCTCAGATGTGACGTAAAAAGTCAAAGTTTTTCCACAATACCTGACGAACATTTAATCTTTGGGCTTCCGTGGCGCAATGGTTAGCGCGTTCGGCTGTTAACCGAAAGGTTGGTGGTTCGAGCCCACCCGGGAGCGGTGTTGTGAGATCTCACATGTAACGTAAAAATCCAAAGTTTTTCCACAATACCTGACGAACATTTAATCTTTGGGCTTCCGTTGCGCAATGGTTAACGCCGTCGGCTGTTAACCGAAAGGTTGGTGGTTTGAGCCCATCCGGGAGCGGTGTTGTGAGGTCTTAGATGTAACGTAAAATTCAGAGTTTTTTAAAAATAACTGACGAATATTAAATTTTTGGGCTTCCGTGGCGCAATGTTTAGAGCGTTCAGCTGTTATTCAAAAGGTTTGTGGTTCGAGCCCATCCGGGAGCGGTAATGTGAGGTCTTAGATGTAACGTAAAATTCAGAGTTTTTTAAAAATTCCTTACGAACATTTAATCTTTGGGCTTCCGTGGCGCAATGGTTATAGCGTTCAGATGTTATTCAAAAGGTTTGTGGTTCGAGCCCATCCGGGAGCGGTGTTGTGAAGTCTCAGATGTGACGTAAAAAGTCAAAGTTTTTCCACAATACCTGACGAACATTTAATCTTTGGGCTTCCGTGGCGCAATGGTTAGCGAGTTCGGCTGTTAACCGAAAGGTTGGTGGTTCGAGCCCACCCGGGATCGGTGTTGTGAGCTCTCACATGTAACGTAAAAAGCCAAAGTGTTTCCACAATAGCCGACGACCATTTAATTTTTGGGCTTCCGTTGCGCAATGGTTAACGCCCTCGGCTGTTAACCGAAAGGTTGGTGGTTCGAGCCCATCTGGGAGCTGTGTTGTGAGGTCTTAGATGTAACGTAAAATTCAGAGTTTTTTAAAAATAACTGACGAACATTTAATTTTTGGGCTTCCGTGGCGCAATGGTTAGAGCGTTCAGCTGTTATTCAAAAGGTTTGTGGTTCGAGCCAATCCGGGAGCGGTGTTGTGAAGTCTTAGATGTGACGTAAAAAGTCAAAGTTTTTCCACAATACCTGACGAACATTTAATCTTTGGGCTTCCGTTGCACAATGGTTAACGCCGTCGGCTGTTAACCGAAAGGTTGGTGGTTCGAGCCCATCCGGGAGCGGTGTTGTGTGGTCTTAGATGTAACGTAAAATTCAGAGTTTTTTAAAAATAACTGACGAACATTTAATTTTTGGTCTTCCGTGGCGCAATGGTTATAGCGTTCAGATGTTATTCAAAAGGTTTGTGGTTCGAGCCCATCCGGGAGCGGTGTTGTGAAGTCTCAGATGTGACGTAAAAAGTCAAAGTTTTTCCACAATACCTGACGAACATTTAATCTTTGGGCTTCCGTGGCGCAATGGTTAGCGCGTTCGGCTGTTAACCGAAAGGTTGGTGGTTCGAGCCCACCCGGGAGCGGTGTTGTGAGATCTCACATGTAACGTAAAAATCCAAAGTTTTTCCACAATACCTGACGAACATTTAATCTTTGGGCTTCCGTTGCGCAATGGTTAACGCCGTCGGCTGTTAACCGAAAGGTTGGTGGTTTGAGCCCATCCGGGAGCGGTGTTGTGAGGTCTTAGATGTAACGTAAAATTCAGAGTTTTTTAAAAATAACTGACGAATATTAAATTTTTGGGCTTCCGTGGCGCAATGTTTAGAGCGTTCAGCTGTTATTCAAAAGGTTTGTGGTTCGAGCCCATCCGGGAGCGGTAATGTGAGGTCTTAGATGTATCGTAAAATTCAGAGTTTTTTAAAAATTCCTTACGAACATTTAATCTTTGGGCTTCCGTGGCGCAATGGTTATAGCGTTCAGATGTTATTCAAAAGGTTTGTGGTTCGAGCCCATCCGGGAGCGGTGAAGTGAAGTCTCAGATGTGACGTAAAAAGTCAAAGTTTTTCCACAATACCTGACGAACATTTAATCTTTGGGCTTCCGTTGCGCAATGGTTAACGCCGTCGGCTGTTAACCGAAAGGTTGGTGGTTCGAGCCCATCCGGGAGCGGTAATGTGAGGTCTTAGATGTAACGTAAAATTCAGAGTTTTTTAAAAATACCTGACGAACATTTAATCTTTGAGCTTCCGTGGCGCAATGGTTAGCGCGTTCGGCTGTTAACCGAAAGGTTGGTGGTTCGAGCCCACCCGGGATCGGTGTTGTGAGCTCTCACATGTAACGTAAAAAGCCAAAGTGTTTCCACAATAGCCGACGACCATTTAATTTTTGGGCTTCCGTTGCGCAATGGTTAACGCCGTCGGCTGTTAACCGAAAGGTTGGTGGTTCGAGCCCATCTGGGAGCTGTGTTGTGAGGTCTTAGATGTAACGTAAAATTCAGAGTTTTTTTAAAAATAACTGACGAACATTTAATTTTTGGGCTTCCGTGGCGCAATGGTTAGAGCGTTCAGCTGTTATTCAAAAGGTTTATGGTTCGAGCCAATCCGGGAGCGGTGTTGTGAAGTCTCAGATGTGACGTAAAAAGTCAAAGTTTTTCCACAATACCTGACGAACATTTAATCTTTGGGCTTCCGTGGCGCAATGGTTAGCGCGTTCGGCTGTTAACCGAAAGGTTGGTGGTTCGAGCCCACCCGGGAGCGGTGTTGTGAGATCTCACATGTAACGTAAAAATCCAAAGTTTTTCCACAATACCTGACGAACATTTAATCTTTGGGCTTCCGTTGCGCAATGGTTAACGCCGTCGGCTGTTAACCGAAAGGTTGGTGGTTTGAGCCCATCCGGGAGCGGTGTTGTGAGGTCTTAGATGTAACGTAAAATTCAGAGTTTTTTAAAAATAACTGACGAACATTTAATTTTTGGGCTTCCGTGGCGCAATGGTTAGAGCGTTCAGCTGTTATTCAAAAGGTTTGTGGTTCGAGCCCACCCGGGAGCGGTGTTGTGAGATCTCAAACGTAATGTCAAATGCCAAAGTTTTTCCACAATACCTGACGAACATTTAATCTTTGGGCTTCCGTGGCGCAATGGTTAGCGCGTTCGGCAGTTAACTGAAAGGTTGGTGGTTCGAGACCATCCGGGAGCGGTGTTGTGAGGTCTCAGATGTGACGTAAAAAGTCAAAGTTTTTCCACAATATCTGACGACCATTTAATTTTTGAGCTTCCGTGGCGCAATGGATAGCGCGTTCAGCTGTTAACCGAAAGGTTGGTGGTTCGAGCACATCCGGGAGCGGTGTTGTGAGGTCTCAGATGTGACGTAAAAAGTCAAAGTTTTTCCACAATACCTGACGACCATTTCATTTCTGAGCTTCCGTGGCGCAATGGTTAGCGCGTTCGGCTGTTAACCGAAAGGTTGGTGGTTCGAGCCCATCCGTGAGCGGTGTTGTGAGGTCTCAGATGTGACGTAAAAAGTCAAAGTTTTTCCACAATACCTGACGAACATTTAATTTTTGGGCTTCCGTGGCGCAATGGTTAGCGCGTTCGGCTGTTAACCGAAAGGTTGGTGGTTCGAGCCCACCCGGGAGCTGTGTTGTGAGGTCTTAGATGTAACGTAAAATTCAGAGTTTTTTAAAAATAACTGACGAACATTTAATTTTTGGGCTTCCGTGGCGCAAAGGTTAGAGCGTTCAGCTGTTATTCAAAAGGTTTGTGGTTCGAGCCCATCCGGGAGGGGTGTTGTGAAGTCTCAGATGTGACGTAAATAGTTAAAGTTTTTCCACAATACCTGACGAACATTTAATCTTTGGGCTTCCGTTGCGCAATGGTTAACGCCGTCGGCTGTTAACCGAAAGGTTGGTGGTTCGAGCCCATCCGGGAGCGGTAATGTGAGGTCTTAGATGTAACGTAAAATTCAGAGTTTTTTAAAAATACCTGACGAACATTTAATCTTTGAGCTTCCGTGGCGCAATGGTTAGCGCGTTCGGCTGTTAACCGAAAGGTTGGTGGTTCGAGCCCACCCGGGATCGGTGTTGTGAGCTCTCACATGTAACGTAAAAAGCCAAAGTGTTTCCACAATAGCCGACGACCATTTAATTTTTGGGCTTCCGTTGCGCAATGGTTAACGCCGTCGGCTGTTAACCGAAAGGTTGGTGGTTCGAGCCCATCTGGGAGCTGTGTTGTGAGGTCTTAGATGTAACGTAAAATTCAGAGTTTTTTTAAAAATAACTGACGAACATTTAATTTTTGGGCTTCCGTGGCGCAATGGTTAGAGCGTTCAGCTGTTATTCAAAAGGTTTATGGTTCGAGCCAATCCGGGAGCGGTGTTGTGAAGTCTCAGATGTGACGTAAAAAGTCAAAGTTTTTCCACAATACCTGACGAACATTTAATCTTTGGGCTTCCGTTTTACAATGGTTAACGCCGTCGGCTGTTAACCGAAAGGTTGGTGGTTCGAGCCCATCCGGGAGCGGTGTTGTGAGGTCTTAGATGTAACGTAAAATTCAGAGTTTTTTAAAAATATATGACGAACATTTAATTTTTGGGCTTCCGTGGCGCAATGGTTAGCGCGTTAGGCTGTTATTCAAAAGGTTTGTGGTTCGAGCCCATCCGGGAGCGGTGTTTTGAAGTCTCGGATGTGACGTAAAAAGTCAGAGTTTTTCCACAATACCTGACGACCATTTCATTTCTGAGCTTCCTTGGCTCGAAGGTTAGCGCGTTCGGATGTTAACCAAAAGGTTGGTGGTTCGAGCCCACCCGGGAGCGGTGTTGTGAGATCTCAAACGTAATGTCAAATGCCAAAGTTTTTCCACAATACCTGACGAACGTTTAATCTTTGGGCTTCCGTGGCGCAATGGTTAGCGCGTTCGGCAGTTAACTGAAAGGTTGGTGGTTCGAGACCATCCGGGAGCGGTGTTGTGAGGTCTCAGATGTGACGTAAAAAGTCAAAGTTTTTCAACAATACCTGACGACCATTTAATTTTTGAGCTTCCGTGGCGCAATGGTTAGCGCGTTCGGCTGTTAACCGAAAGGTTGGTGGTTCGAGCACATCCGGGAGCGGTGTTGTGAGGTCTCAGATGTGACGTAAAAAGTCAAAGTTTTTCCACAATACCTGACGACCATTTCATTTCTGAGCTTCCGTGGCGCAATGGTTAGCGCGTTCGGCTGTTAACCGAAAGGTTGGTGGTTCGAGCCCATCCGTGAGCGGTGTTGTGAGTTCTCAGATGTGACGTAAAAAGTCAAAGTTTTTCCACAATACCTGACGAACATTTAATTTTTGGGCTTCCGTGGCGCAATGGTTAGCGCGTTCGGCTGTTAACCGAAAGGTTGGTGGTTCGAGCCCACCCGGGAGCGGTGTTGTGAAATCTCACATGTAACGTAAAAATCCAAAGTTTTTCCACAATACCTGACGAACATTTAATCGTTGGGCTTCCGTTGCGCATTGGTTAACGCCGTCGGCTGTTAACCGAAAGGTTGGTGGTTCGAGCCCATCCGGGAGCGGTGTTGTGAGGTCTTAGATGTAACGTAAAATTCAGAGTTTTTTAAAAATTACTGACGAACATTTAATTTTTGGGCTTTCGTGGCGCAATGGTTAGCGCGTTCGGCTGTTAACCGAAAGGTTGGTGGTTCGAGCCCATCCGGGAGCGGTAATGTGTGGTCTTAGATGTAACGTAAAATTCAGAGTTTTTTAAAAATACCTGACGAACATTTAATCTTTGGGCTTCCGTGGCGCAATGGTTAGCGCGTTCGGCAGTTAACTGAAAGGTTGGTGGTTCGAGACCATCCGGGAGCGGTGTTGTGAGGTCTCAGATGTGACGAAAAAAGTCAAAGTTTTTCCACAATACCTGACGACCATTTCATTTCTGAGCTTCCGTGGCGCAATGGTTAGCGCGTTCGGCTGTTAACCGAAAGGTTGGTGGTTCGAGCCCATCCGTGAGCGGTGTTGTGAGGTCTCGGATGTGACGGAAAAAGTCAAAGTTTTTCCACAATACCTGACGAACATTTAATTTTTGGGCTTCCGTGGCGCAATGGTTAGCGCGTTCGGCTGTTAACCGAAAGGTTGGTGGTTCGAGCCCATACGGGAGCGGTAATGTGAGGTCTTAGATGTAACGTAAAATTCAGAGTTTTTTAAAAATACCTGACGAACATTTAATCTTTGGGCTTTCGTGGCGCAATGGTTAGCGCGTTCGGCTGTTAACCGAAAGGTTGGTGGTTCGAGCCCACCCGGGAGCGGTGTTGAGAGCTCTCACATGTAACGTAAAAAGCCAAAGTGTTTCCACAATAGCCGACGACCATTTAATTTTTGGGCTTCCGTGGTGCAATGGTTAGCGCGTTCGGCTGTTAACCGAAAGGTTGGTGGTTCGAGACCACCCGGGAGCGGTGTTGTGAAATCTCACATGTAACCTAAAAATCCAAAGTTTTTCCACAATACCTGACGAACATTTAATCTTTGGGCTTCCGTTGCGCAATGGTTAACGCCGTCGGCTGTTAACCGAAAGGTTGGTGGTTCGAGCCCATCCGGGAGCTGTGTTGTGAGGTCTTAGATGTAACGTAAAATTCAGAGTTTTTTAAAAATAACTGACGAACATTTAATTTTTGGGCTTCCGCGGCGCAATGGTTAGAGCGTTCAGCTGTTATTCAAAAGGTTTGTGGTTCGAGCCCATCCAGGAGCGGTGTTGTGAAGTCTCAGATGTGACGTAAAAAGTCAAAGTTTTTCCACAATACCTGACGAACATTTAATCTTTGGGCTTCCGTTGCACAATGGTTAACGCCGTCGGCTGTTAACCGAAAGGTTGGTGGTTCGAGCCCATCCGGGAGCGGTGTTGTGAAATCTCACATGTAACGTAAAAATCCAAAGTTTTTCCACAATACCTGACGAACATTTAATCGTTGGGCTTCCGTTGCGCAATGGTTAGCGCGTTCGGCTGTTAACCGAAAGGTTGGTGGTTCGAGCCCACCCGGGAGCGGTGTTGTGAGCTCTCAAATGTAACGTAAAAAGCCAAAGTTTTTCCACAATACCTGACGACCGTTTATTTTTTGAGCTTCCGTGGCGCAATGGTTAGCGCGTTCGGCTGTTAACCGAACGGTTGGTGGTTCGAGCCCACCCGGGAGCGGTGTTGTGAGATCTCAAACGTAATGTCAAATGCCAAAGTATTTCCACAATACCTGACGAACATTTAATCTTTGGGCTTCCGTGGCGCAATGGTTAGCGCGTTCGGCAGTTAACTGAAAGGTTGGTGGTTCGAGACCATCCGGGAGCGGTGTTGTGAGGTCTCAGATGTGACGTAAAAAGTCAAAGTTTTTCCACAATACCTGACGACCATTTAATTTTTGAGCTTCCGTGGCGCAATGGTTAGCGCGTTCGGCTGTTAACCGAAAGGTTGGTGGTTCGAGCCCATCCGGGAGCGGTGTTGTGAGGTCTCAGATGTGACATAAAAAGTCAAAGTTTTTCCACAATTCCTGACGACCATTTCATTTCTGAGCTTCCGTGGCGCAATGGTTAGCGCGTTCGGCTGTTAACCGAAAGGTTGGTGGTTCGAGCCCATCCGTGAGCGGTGTTGTGAGGTTTCAGATGTGACGTAAAAAGTCAAAGTTTTTCCACAATACCTGACGAACATTTAATTTTTGGGCTTCCGTGGCGCAATGGTTAGCGCGTTCGGCTGTTAACCGAAAGGTTGGTGGTTCGAGCCCACCCGGGAGCGGTGTTGTGAAATCTCACATGTAACGTAAAAATCCAAAGTTTTTCCACAATACCTGACGAACATTTAATCGTTGGACTTCCGTTGCGCAATGGTTAACGCCGTCGGCTGTTAACCGAAAGGTTGGTGGTTCGAGCCCATCCGGGAGCGGTAATGTGAGGTCTTAGATGTAACGTAAAATTCAGAGTTTTTTAAAAATACCTGACGAACATTTAGTCTTTGGGCTTCCGTGGTGCAATGGTTAGCGCGTTCGGCAGTTAACTGAAAGGTTGGTGGTTCGAGACCATCCGGGAGCGGTGTTGTGAGGTCTCAGATGTGACGTAAAAAGTCAAAGTTTTTCCACAATACCTGACGACCATTTCATTTCTGAGCTTCCGTGGCGCAATGGTTAGCGCGTTCGGCTGTTAACCGAAAGGTTGGTGGTTCGAGCCCATCCGTGAGCGGTGTTGTGAGGTCTCAGATGTGACGTAAAAAGTCAAAGTTTTTCCACAATACCTGACGACCATTTCATTTCTGAGCTTCCGTGGCGCAATGGTTAGCGCGTTCGGCTGTTAACCGAAAGGTTGGTGGTTCGAGCCCATCCGTGAGCGGTGTTGTGAGGTCTCAGATGTGACGTAAAAAGTCAAAGTTTTTCCACAATACCTGACGAACATTTAATTTTTGGGCTTCCGTCTGGTAATGGTTAGCGCGTTCGGCTGTTAACCGAAAGGTTGGTGGTTCGAGCCCACCCGGGAGCGGTGTTGTGAAATCTCACATGTAACGTAAAAATCCAAAGTTTTTCCACAATACCTGACGAACATTTAATCGTTGGGCTTCCGTTGCGCAATGGTTAACGCCGTCGGCTGTTAACCGAAAGGTTGGTGGTTCGAGCCCATCCGGGAGCGGCGTTGTGAGGTCTTAGATGTAACGTAAAATTCAGAGTTTTTTAAAAATACCTGACGAACATTTAATCTTTGGGCTTCCGTGGCGCAATGGTTAGCGCGTTCGGCAGTTAACTGAAAGGTTGGTGGTTCGAGACCATCCGGGAGCGGTGTTGTGAGGTCTCAGATGTGACGTAAAAAGTCAAAGTTTTTCCACAATACCTGACGACCATTTCATTTCTGAGCTTCCGTGGCGCAATGGTTAGCGCGTTCGGCTGTTAACCGAAAGGTTGGTGGTTCGAGCCCATCCGTGAGCGGTGTTGTGAGGTCTCAGATGTGACGTAAAAAGTCAAAGTTTTTCCACAATACCTGACGAACATTTAATTTTTGGGCTACCGTGGCGCAATGGTTAGCGCGTTCGGCTGTTAACCGAAAGGTTGGTGGTTCGAGCCCACCCGGGAGCGGTGTTGTGAAATCTCACATGTAACGTAAAAATCCAAAGTTTTTCCACAATACCTGACGAACATTTAATCGTTGGGCTTCCGTTGCGCAATGGTTAACGCCGTCGGCTGTTAACCGAAAGGTTGGTGGTTCGAGCCCACCCGGGAGCGGTGTTGTGAAATCTCACATGTAACCTAAAAATCCAAAGTTTTTCCACAATACCTGACGAACATTTAATCTTTGGGCTTCCGTTGCGCAATGGTTAACGCCGTCGGCTGTTAACCGAAAGGTTGGTGGTTCGAGCCCATCCGGGAGCTGTGTTGTGAGGTCTTAGATGTAACGTAAAATTCAGAGTTTTTTAAAAATAACTGACGAACATTTAAATTTTGGGCTTCCGTGGCGCAATGGTTAGAGCGTTCAGCTGTTATTCAAAAGGTTTGTGGTTCAAGCCCATCCAGGAGCGGTGTTGTGAAGTCTCAGATGTGACGTAAAAAGTCAAAGTTTTTCCACAATACCTGACGAACATTTAATCTTTGGGCTTCCGTTGCACAATGGTTAACGCCGTCGGCTGTTAACCGAAAGGTTGGTGGTTCGAGCCCATCCGGGAGCGGTGTTGTGAAATCTCACATGTAACGTAAAAATCCAAAGTTTTTCCACAATACCTGACGAACATTTAATCGTTGGGCTTCCGTTGCGCAATGGTTAACGCCGTCGGCTGTTAACCGAAAGGTTGGTGGTTCGAGCCCATCCGGGAGCGGTGTTGTGAGGTCTTAGATGTAACGTAAAATTCAGAGTTTTTTAAAAATAACTGACGAACATTTAATTTTTGGGCTTTCGTGGCGCAATGGTTAGCGCGTTCGGCTGTTAACCGAAAGGTTGGTGGTTCGAGCCCATCCGGGAGCGGTAATGTGAGGTCTTAGATGTAACGTAAAATTCAGAGTTTTTTAAAAATACCTGACGAACATTTAATCTTTGGGCTTCCGTGGCGCAATGGTTAGCGCGTTCGGCTGTTAACCGAAAGGTTGGTGGTTCGAGCCCACCCGGGAGCGGTGTTGAGAGCTCACATGTAACGTAAAAAGCCAAAGTGTTTCCACAATAGCCGACGACCATTTAATTTTTGGGCTTCCGTGGCGCAATGGTTAGAGCGTTCAGCTGTTATTCAAAAGGTTTGTGGTTCGAGCCCATCCAGGAGCGGTGTTGTGAAGTCTCAGATGTGACGTAAAAAGTCAAAGTTTTTCCACAATACCTGACGAACATTTAATCTTTGGGCTTCCGTTGCACAATGGTTAACGCCGTCGGCTGTTAACCGAAAGGTTGGTGGTTCGAGCCCATCCGGGAGCGGTAATGTGAGGTCTTAGATGTAACGTAAAATTCAGAGTTTTTTAAAAATACCTGACGAACATTTAATCTTTGGGCTTCCGTGGCGCAATGGTTAGCGCGTTCGGCAGTTAACTGAAAGGTTGGTGGTTCGAGACAATCCGGGAGCGGTGTTGTGAGGTCTCAGATGTGACGTAAAATGTCAAAGTTTTTCCACAATACCTGACGACCATTTCATTTCTGAGCTTCCGTGGCGCAATGGTTAGCGCGTTCGGCTGTTAACCGAAAGGTTGGTGGTTCGAGCCCATCCGTGAGCGGTGTTGTGAGGTCTCAGATGTGACGTAAAAAGTCAAAGTTTTTCCACAATACCTGACGAACATTTAATTTTTGGGCTACCGTGGCGCAATGGTTAGCGCGTTCGGCTGTTAACCGAAAGGTTGGTGGTTCGAGCCCACCCGGGAGCGGTGTTGTGAAATCTCACATGTATCGTAAAAATCCAAAGTTTTTCCACAATACCTGACGAACATTTAATCGTTGGGCTTCCGTTGCGCAATGGTTAACGCCGTCGGCTGTTAACCGAAAGGTTGGTGGTTCGAGCCCATCCGGGAGCGGTGTTGTGAGGTCTTAGATGTAACGTAAAATTCAGAGTTTTTTAAAAATAACTGACGAACATTTAATTTTTGGGCTTTCGTGGCGCAATGGTTAGCGCGTTCGGCTGTTAACCGAAAGGTTGTTGGTTCGAGCCCATCCGGGAGCGGTAATGTGAGGTCTTAGATGTAACGTAAAATTCAGAGTTTTTTAAAAATACCTGACGAACATTTAATCTTTGGGCTTCCGAGGCGCAATGGTTAGCGCGTTCGGCTGTTAACCGAAAGGTTGGTGGTTCGAACCCACCCGGGAGCGGTGTTGAGAGCTCTCACATGTAACGTAAAAAGCCAAAGTGTTTCCACAATAGCCGACGACCATTTAATTTTTGGGCTTCCGTGGCGCAATGGTTAGCGCGTTCGGCTGTTAACCGAAAGGTTGGTGGTTCGAGCCCACCCGGGAGCGGTGTTGTGAAATCTCACATGTAACCTAAAAATCGAAAGTTTTTCCACAATACCTGACGAACATTTAATCTTTGGGCTTCCGTTGCGCAATGGTTAACGCCGTCGGCTGTTAACCGAAAGGTTGGTGGTTCGAGCCCATCCGGGAGCGGTGTTGTGAAATCTCACATGTAACGTAAAAATCCAAAGTTTTTCCACAATACCTGACGAACATTTAATCGTTGGGCTTCCGTTGCGCAATGGTTAACGCCGTCGGCTGTTAACCGAAAGGTTGGTGGTTCGAGCCCATCCGGGAGCGGTGTTGTGAGGTCTTAGATGTAACGTAAAATTCAGAGTTTTTTAAAAATAACTGACGAACATTTAAATTTTGGGCTTCCGTGGCGCAATGTTTAGAGCGTTCAGCTGTTATTCAAAAGGTTTGTGGTTCGAGCCCATCCGGGAGCGGTAATGTGAGGTCTTAGATGTAACGTAAAATTCAGAGTTTTTTAAAAATTCCTGACGAACATTTAATCTTTGGGCTTCCGTGGCGCAATGGTTAGCGCTTTCGGCTGTTAACCGAAAGGTTGGTGGTTCGAGCCCACCCGGGAGCGGTGTTGTGAGCTCTCACATGTAACGTAAAAAGCCAAAGTGTTTCCACAATAGCCGACGACCATTTAATTTTTGGGCTTCCGTGGCGCAATGGTTAGCGCGTTCGGCTGTTAACCGAAAGGTTGGTGGTTCGAGCCCATCCGTGAGCGGTATTGTGAGATCTCAGATGTGACGTAAAAAGTCAAAGTTTTTCCACAATACCTGACGAACATTTAATTTTTGGGCTTCCGTGAAGCAATGGTTAACGCCGTCGGCTGTTAACCGAAAGGTTGGTGGTTCGAGCCCATCCGGGAGCTGTGTTGTGAGGTCTTAGATGTAACGTAAAATTCAGAGTTTTTTAAAAATAACTGACGAACATTTAATTTTTGGGCTTCCGTGGCGCAATGGTTAGAGCGTTCAGCTGTAATTCAAAAGGTTTGTGGTTCGAGCCCATCCGGGAGCGGTGTTGTGAAGTCTCAGATGTGACGTAAAAAGTCAAAGTTTTTCCACAATACCTGACGAACATTTAATCTTTGGGCTTCCGTTGCACAATGGTTAACGCCGTCGGCTGTTAACCGAAAGGTTGGTGGTTCGAGCCCATCCGGGAGCGGTGTTGTGAGGTCTTAGATGTAAAGTAAAATTCAGAGTTTTTTAAAAATAACTGACGAACATTTAATTTTTGGGCTTCCGTGGCGCAATGGTTAGAGCGTTCAGCTGTTATTCAAAAGGTTTGTGGTTCGAGCCCATCCGGGAGCGGTGTTGTGAAGACTCAGATGTGACGTAAAAAGTCAAAGTTTTTCCACAATACCTGACGAACATTTAATCTTTGGGCTTCCGTGGCGCAATGGTTAGCGCGTTCGGCTGTTAAGCGAAAGGTTGGTGGTTCGAGCCCACCCGGGAGCGGTGTTGTGAGATCTCACATGTAACGTAAAAATCCAAAGTTTTTCCACAATACCTGACGAACATTTAATCTTTGGGCTTCCGTTGCGCAATGGTTAACGCCGTCGGCTGTTAACCGAAAGGTTGGTGGTTCGAGCCCATCCGGGAGCGGTGTTGTGAGGTCTTAGATGTAACGTAAAATTCAGAGTTTTTTAAAAATAACTGACGAACATTTAATTTTTGGGCTTCCGTGGCGCAATGTTTAGAGCGTTCAGCTGTTATTCAAAAGGTTTGTGGTTCGAGCCCATCCGGGAGCGGTGTTGTGAAGTCTCAGATGTGACGTAAAAAGTCAAAGTTTTTCCACAATACCTGACGAACATTTAATCTTTGGGCTTCCGTGGCGCAATGGTTAGCGCGTTCGGCTGTTAACCGAAAGGTTGGTGGTTCGAGCCCACCCGGGAGCGGTGTTGTGAGATCTCACATGTAACGTAAAAATCCAAAGTTTTTCCACAATACCTGACGAACATTTAATATTTGGGCTTCCGTTGCGCAATGGTTAACGCCGTCGGCTGTTAACCGAAAGGTTGGTGGTTCGAGCCCATCCGGGAGCGGTGTTGTGAGATCTCAGATGTGACGTAAAAAGTCAAAATTTTTCCACAATACCTGACGAACATTTAATTTTTGGGCTTCCGTGAAGCAATGGTTAACGCCGTCGGCTGTTAACCGAAAGGTTGGTGGTTCGAGCCCATCCGGGAGCTGTGTTGTGAGGTCTTAGATGTAACGTAAAATTCAGAGTTTTTTAAAAATAACTGACGAACATTTAATTTTTGGGCTTCCGTGGCGCAATGGTTAGAGCGTTCAGCTGTTATTCAAAAGGTTTGTGGTTCGAGCCCATCCGGGAGCGGTGTTGTGAAGTCTCAGATGTGACGTAAAAAGTCAAAGTTTTTCCACAATACCTGACGAACATTTAATCTTTGGGCTTCCGTTGCACAATGGTTAACGCCGTCGGCTGTTAACCGAAAGGTTGGTGGTTCGAGCCCATCCGGGAGCGGTGTTGTGAGGTCTTAGATGTAACGTAAAATTCAGAGTTTTTTAAAAATAACTGACGAACATTTAATTTTTGGGCTTCCGTGGCGCAATGGTTAGAGCGTTCAGCTGTTATTCAAAAGGTTTGTGGTTCGAGCCCATCCGGGAGCGGTGTTGTGAAGTCTCAGATGTGACGTAAAAAGTCAAAGTTTTTCCACAATACCTGACGAACATTTAATTTTTGGGCTTCCGTGAAGCAATGGTTAACGCCGTCGGCTGTTAACCGAAAGGTTGGTGGTTCGAGCCCATCCGGGAGCTGTGTTGTGAGGTCTTAGATGTAACGTAAAATTCAGAGTTTTTTAAAAATAACTGACGAACATTTAATTTTTGGGCTTCCGTGGCGCAATGGTTAGAGCGTTCAGCTGTAATTCAAAAGGTTTGTGGTTCGAGCCCATCCGGGAGCGGTGTTGTGAAGTCTCAGATGTGACGTAAAAAGTCAAAGTTTTTCCACAATACCTGACGAACATTTAATCTTTGGGCTTCCGTTGCACAATGGTTAACGCCGTCGGCTGTTAACCGAAAGGTTGGTGGTTCGAGCCCATCCGGGAGCGGTGTTGTGAGGTCTTAGATGTAAAGTAAAATTCAGAGTTTTTTAAAAATAACTGACGAACATTTAACTTTTGGGCTTCCGTGGCGCAATGGTTAGAGCGTTCAGCTGTTATTCAAAAGGTTTGTGGTTCGAGCCCATCCGGGAGCGGTGTTGTGAAGACTCAGGTGTGACGTAAAAAGTCAAAGTTTTTCCACAATACCTGACGAACATTTAATCTTTGGGCTTCCGTGGCGCAATGGTTAGCGCGTTCGGCTGTTAAGCGAAAGGTTGGTGGTTCGAGCCCACCCGGGAGCGGTGTTGTGAGATCTCACATGTAACGTAAAAATCCAAAGTTTTTCCACAATACCTGACGAACATTTAATCTTTGGGCTTCCGTTGCGCAATGGTTAACGCCGTCGGCTGTTAACCGAAAGGTTGGTGGTTCGAGCCCATCCGGGAGCGGTGTTGTGAGGTCTTAGATGTAACGTAAAATTCAGAGTTTTTTAAAAATAACTGACGAACATTTAATTTTTGGGCTTCCGTGGCGCAATGTTTAGAGCGTTCAGCTGTTATTCAAAAGGTTTGTGGTTCGAGCCCATCCGGGAGCGGTGTTGTGAAGTCTCAGATGTGACGTAAAAAGTCAAAGTTTTTCCACAATACCTGACGAACATTTAATCTTTGGGCTTCCGTTGCGCAATGGTTAACGCCGTCGGCTGTTAACCGAAAGGTTGGTGGTTCGAGCCCATCCGGGAGCGGTGTTGTGAGATCTCAGATGTGACGTAAAAAGTCAAAGTGTTTCCACAATACCTGACGAACATTTAATTTTTGGGCTTCCGTGAAGCAATGGTTAACGCCGTCGGCTGTTAACCGAAAGGTTGGTGGTTCGAGCCCATCCGGGAGCTGTGTTGTGAGGTCTTAGATGTAACGTAAAATTCAGAGTTTTTTAAAAATAACTGACGAACATTTAATTTTTGGGCTTCCGTGGCGCAATGGTTAGAGCGTTCAGCTGTTATTCAAAAGGTTTGTGGTTCGAGCCCATCCGGGAGCGGTGTTGTGAAGTCTCAGATGTGACGTAAAAAGTCAAAGTTTTTCCACAATACCTGACGAACATTTAATCTTTGGGCTTCCGTTGCACAATGGTTAACGCCGTCGGCTGTTAACCGAAAGGTTGGTGGTTCGAGCCCATCCGGGAGCGGTGTTGTGAGGTCTTAGATGTAAAGTAAAATTCAGAGTTTTTTAAAAATAACTGACGAACATTTAACTTTTGGGCTTCCGTGGCGCAATGGTTAGAGCGTTCAGCTGTAATTCAAAAGGTTTGTGGTTCGAGCCCATCCGGGAGCGGTGTTGTGAAGTCTCAGATGTGACGTAAAAAGTCAAAGTTTTTCCACAATACCTGACGAACATTTAATCTTTGGGCTTCCGTTGCACAATGGTTAACGCCGTCGGCTGTTAACCGAAAGGTTGGTGGTTCGAGCCCATCCGGGAGCGGTGTTGTGAGGTCTTAGATGTAAAGTAAAATTCAGAGTTTTTTAAAAATAACTGACGAACATTTAACTTTTGGGCTTCCGTGGCGCAATGGTTAGAGCGTTCAGCTGTTATTCAAAAGGTTTGTGGTTCGAGCCCATCCGGGAGCGGTGTTGTGAAGACTCAGGTGTGACGTAAAAAGTCAAAGTTTTTCCACAATACCTGACGAACATTTAATCTTTGGGCTTCCGTGGCGCAATGGTTAGCGCGTTCGGCTGTTAAGCGAAAGGTTGGTGGTTCGAGCCCACCCGGGAGCGGTGTTGTGAGATCTCACATGTAACGTAAAAATCCAAAGTTTTTCCACAATACCTGACGAACATTTAATCTTTGGGCTTCCGTTGCGCAATGGTTAACGCCGTCGGCTGTTAACCGAAAGGTTGGTGGTTCGAGCCCATCCGGGAGCGGTGTTGTGAGGTCTTAGATGTAACGTAAAATTCAGAGTTTTTTAAAAATAACTGACGAACATTTAATTTTTGGGCTTCCGTGGCGCAATGTTTAGAGCGTTCAGCTGTTATTCAAAAGGTTTGTGGTTCGAGCCCATCCGGGAGCGGTGTTGTGAAGTCTCAGATGTGACGTAAAAAGTCAAAGTTTTTCCACAATACCTGACGAACATTTAATCTTTGGGCTTCCGTTGCGCAATGGTTAACGCCGTCGGCTGTTAACCGAAAGGTTGGTGGTTCGAGCCCATCCGGGAGCGGTGTTGTGAGATCTCAGATGTGACGTAAAAAGTCAAAGTGTTTCCACAATACCTGACGAACATTTAATTTTTGGGCTTCCGTGAAGCAATGGTTAACGCCGTCGGCTGTTAACCGAAAGGTTGGTGGTTCGAGCCCATCCGGGAGCTGTGTTGTGAGGTCTTAGATGTAACGTAAAATTCAGAGTTTTTTAAAAATAACTGACGAACATTTAATTTTTGGGCTTCCGTGGCGCAATGGTTAGAGCGTTCAGCTGTTATTCAAAAGGTTTGTGGTTCGAGCCCATCCGGGAGCGGTGTTGTGAAGTCTCAGATGTGACGTAAAAAGTCAAAGTTTTTCCACAATACCTGACGAACATTTAATCTTTGGGCTTCCGTTGCACAATGGTTAACGCCGTCGGCTGTTAACCGAAAGGTTGGTGGTTCGAGCCCATCCGGGAGCGGTGTTGTGAGGTCTTAGATGTAACGTAAAATTCAGAGTTTTTTAAAAATAACTGACGAACATTTAATTTTTGGGCTTCCGTGGCGCAATGGTTAGAGCGTTCAGCTGTAATTCAAAAGGTTTGTGGTTCGAGCCCATCCGGGAGCGGTGTTGTGAAGTCTCAGATGTGACGTAAAAAGTCAAAGTTTTTCCACAATACCTGACGAACATTTAATCTTTGGGCTTCCGTTGCACAATGGTTAACGCCGTCGGCTGTTAACCGAAAGGTTGGTGGTTCGAGCCCATCCGGGAGCGGTGTTGTGAGGTCTTAGATGTAAAGTAAAATTCAGAGTTTTTTAAAAATAACTGACGAACATTTAATTTTTGGGCTTCCGTGGCGCAATGGTTAGAGCGTTCAGCTGTTATTCAAAAGGTTTGTGGTTCGAGCCCATCCGGGAGCGGTGTTGTGAAGACTCAGGTGTGACGTAAAAAGTCAAAGTTTTTCCACAATACCTGACGAACATTTAATCTTTGGGCTTCCGTGGCGCAATGGTTAGCGCGTTCGGCTGTTAAGCGAAAGGTTGGTGGTTCGAGCCCACCCGGGAGCGGTGTTGTGAGATCTCACATGTAACGTAAAAATCCAAAGTTTTTCCACAATACCTGACGAACATTTAATCTTTGGGCTTCCGTTGCGCAATGGTTAACGCCGTCGGCTGTTAACCGAAAGGTTGGTGGTTCGAGCCCATCCGGGAGCGGTGTTGTGAGGTCTTAGATGTAACGTAAAATTCAGAGTTTTTTAAAAATAACTGACGAACATTTAATTTTTGGGCTTCCGTGGCGCAATGTTTAGAGCGTTCAGCTGTTATTCAAAAGGTTTGTGGTTCGAGCCCATCCGGGAGCGGTGTTGTGAAGTCTCAGATGTGACGTAAAAAGTCAAAGTTTTTCCACAATACCTGACGAACATTTAATCTTTGGGCTTCCGTTGCGCAATGGTTAGCGCGTTCGGCTGTTAACCGAAAGGTTGGTGGTTCGAGCCCATCCGGGAGCGGTAATGTGAGGTCTTAGATGTAACGTAAAATTCAGAGTTTTTTAAAAATACCTGACGAACATTTAATCTTTGGGCTTCCGTGGCGCAATGGTTAGCGCGTTCGGCTGTTAACCGAAAGGTTATTGGTTCGAGCCCACCCGGGAGCGGTGTTGTGAGCTCTCAAATGTAACGTAAAAAGCCAAAGTTTTTCCACAATACCTGACGACCGTTTATTTTTTGAGCTTCCGTGGCGCAATGGTTAGCGCGTTCGTCTGTTAACCGAAAGGTTGGTGGTTCGAGCCCACCCGGGAGCGGTGTTGTGAGATCTCAAACGTAATGTCAAATGCCAAAGTTTTTCCACAATACCTGACGAACATTTAATCTTTGGGCTTCCGTGGCGCAATGGTTAGCGCGTTCGGCAGTTAACTGAAAGGTTGGTGGTTCGAGACCATCCGGGAGCGGTGTTGTGAGGTCTCAGATGTGACGTAAAAAGTCAAAGTTTTTCCACAATACCTGACGACCATTTAATTTTTGAGCTTCCGTGGCGCAATGGTTAGCGCGTTCGGCTGTTAACCGAAAGGTTGGTGGTTCGAGCCCATCCGGGAGCGGTAATGTGAGGTCTTAGATGTAACGTAAAATTCAGAGTTTTTTAAAAATACCTGACGAACATTTAATCTTTGGGCTTCCGTGGCGCAATGGTTAGCGCGTTCGGCTGTTAACCGAAAGGTTGGTGGTTCGAGCCCATCCGTGAGCGGTGTTGTGAGGTCTCAGATGTGACGTAAAAAGTCAAAGTTTTTCCACAATACCTGACGACCATTTAATTTTTGAGCTTCCGTGGTGCAATGGTTAGCGCGTTCGGCTGTTAACCGAAAGGTTGGTGGTTCGAGCCCACCCGGGAGCGGTGTTGTGAAATCTCACATGTAACGTAAAAATCCAAAGTTTTTCCACAATACCTGACGAACATTTAATCGTTGGGCTTCCGTTTCAATGGTTAACGCCGTCGGCTGTTAACCGAAAGGTTGGTGGTTCGAGCCCATCCGGGAGCGGTGTTGTGAGGTCTTAGATGTAACGTAAAATTCAGAGTTTTTTAAAAATAACTGACGAACATTTAATTTTTGGGCTTCCTTGGCGCAATGTTTAGAGCGTTCAGCTGTTATTCAAAAGGTTGGTGGTTCGAGCCCACCCGGGAGCGGTGTTGTGAAATCTCACATGTAACGTAAAAATCCAAAGTTTAAACACAATACCTGACGAACATTTAATTTTTGGGCTTCCGTGAAGCAATGGTTAACGCCGTCGGCTGTTAACCGAAAGGTTGGTGGTTCGAGCCCATCCGGGAGCTGTGTTGTGAGATCTCACATGTAACGTAAAAATCCAAATTTTTTCCACAATACCTGACGAACATTTAATCTTTGGGCTTCCGTTGCGCAATGGCTAACGCCGTCGGCTGTTAACCGAAAGGTTGGTGGTTCGAGCCCATCCGGGAGCGGTGTTGTGAGGTCTTAGATGTAACGTAAAATTCAGAGTTTTTTAAAAATATCTGACGAACATTTAATTTTTGGGCTTCCGTGGCGCAATGGTTAGCGCGTTCAGCTGTTATTCAAAAGGTTTGTGGTTCGAGCCCATCCGGGAGCGGTGTTTTGAAGTCTCGGATGTGACGTAAAAAGTCAGAGTTTTTCCACAATACCTGACGACCATTTCATTTCTGAGCTTCCTTGGCTCGAAGGTTAGCGCGTTCGGATGTTAACCAAAAGGTTGGTGGTTCGAGCCCACCCGGCTGCCGTGTTGTGAAGTCTCAAATGTAACGTAAAAAGCCAAATATTTTCCACAATACCTGACGACCGTTTAATTTTTGAGCTTCCGTGGCGCAATGGTTAGCGCGTTCGGCTGTTAACCGAAAGGTTGGTGGTTCGAGCCCACCCGGGAGCGGTGTTGTGAGATCTCAAACGTAATTTCAAATGCCAAAGTTTTTCCACAATACCTGACGAACATTTAGTCTTTGGGCTTCCGTTGCGCAATGGTTAACGCCGTCGGCTGTTAACCGAAAGGTTGGTGGTTCGAGCCCATCCGGGAGCGGTGTTGTGAGGTCTTAGATGGAACGTAAAATTCAGAGTTTTTTAAAAATAACTGACGAACATTTAATTTTTGGGCTTCCTTGGCGCAATGTTTAGAGCGTTCAGCTGTTATTCAAAAGGTTGGTGGTTCGAGCCCACCCGGGAGCGGTGTTGTGAGTTCTCAAATGTGACGTAAAAAGTCAAAGTTTTTCCACAATACCTGACGAACATTTAATTTTTGGGCTTCCGTGAAGCAATGGTTAACGCCGTCGGCTGTTAACCGAAAGGTTGGTGGTTCGAGCCCATCCGGGAGCTGTGTTGTGAGATCTCACATGTAACGTAAAAATCCAAATTTTTTCCACAATACCTGACGAACATTTAATCTTTGGGCTTCCGTTGCGCAATGGCTAACGCCGTCGGCTGTTAACCGAAAGGTTGGTGGTTCGAGCCCATCCGGGAGCGGTGTTGTGAGGTCTTAGATGTAACGTAAAATTCAGAGTTTTTTAAAAATATCTGACGAACATTTAATTTTTGGGCTTCCGTGGCGCAATGGTTAGCGCGTTCAGCTGTTATTCAAAAGGTTTGTGGTTCGAGCCCATCCGGGAGCGGTGTTTTGAAGTCTCGGATGTGACGTAAAAAGTCAGAGTTTTTCCACAATACCTGACGACCATTTCATTTCTGAGCTTCCTTGGCTCGAAGGTTAGCGCGTTCGGATGTTAACCAAAAGGTTGGTGGTTCGAGCCCACCCGGCTGCCGTGTTGTGAAGTCTCAAATGTAACGTAAAAAGCCAAATATTTTCCACCATACCTGACGACCGTTTAATTTTTGAGCTTCCGTGGCGCAATGGTTAGCGCGTTCGGCTGTTAACCGAAAGGTTGGTGGTTCGAGCCCACCCGGGAGCGGTGTTGTGAGATCTCAAACGTAATGTCAAATGCCAAAGTTTTTCCACAATACCTGACGAACATTTAGTCTTTGGGCTTCCGTTGCGCAATGGTTAACGCCGTCGGCTGTTAACCGAAAGGTTGGTGGTTCGAGCCCATCCGGGAGCGGTGTTGTGAGGTCTTAGATGGAACGTAAAATTCAGAGTTTTTTAAAAATAACTGACGAACATTTAATTTTTGGGCTTCCTTGGCGCAATGTTTAGAGCGTTCAGCTGTTATTCAAAAGGTTGGTGGTTCGAGCCCACCCGGGAGCGGTGTTGTGAGCTCTCAAATGTGACGTAAAAAGTCAAAGTTTTTCCACAATACCTGACGAACATTTAATTTTTGGGCTTCCGTGAAGCAATGGTTAACGCCGTCGGCTGTTAACCGAAAGGTTGGTGGTTCGAGCCCATCCGGGAGCTGTGTTGTGAGGTCTTAGATGTAGTGTAAAATTCAGAGTTTTTTAAAAATAACTGACGAACATTTAATTTTTGGGCTTCCGTGGCGCAATTGTTAGCGCGTTCGTCTGTTAACCGAAAGGTTGGTGGTTCGAGCCCACCCGGGAGCGGTGTTGTGAGATCTCAAACGTAATGTCAAATGCCAAAGTTTTTCCACAATACCTGACGAACATTTAATCTTTGGGCTTCCGTGGCGCAATGGTTAGCGCGTTCGGCAGTTAACTGAAAGGTTGGTGGTTCGAGACCATCCGGGAGCGGTGTTGTGAGGTCTCAGATGTGACGTAAAAAGTCAAAGTTTTTCCACAATACCTGACGACCATTTAATTTTTGAGCTTCCGTGGCGCAATGGTTAGCGCGTTCGGCTGTTAACCGAAAGGTTGGTGGTTCGAGCCCATCCGGGAGCGGTAATGTGAGGTCTTAGATGTAACGTAAAATTCAGAGTTTTTTAAAAATACCTGACGAACATTTAATCTTTGGGCTTCCGTGGCGCAATGGTTAGCGCGTTCGGCTGTTAACCGAAAGGTTGGTGGTTCGAGCCCATCCGTGAGCGGTGTTGTGAGGTCTCAGATGTGACGTAAAAAGTCAAAGTTTTTCCACAATACCTGACGACCATTTAATTTTTGAGCTTCCGTGGCGCAATGGTTAGCGCGTTCGGCTGTTAACAGAAAGGTTGGTGGTTCGAGCCCACCCGGGAGCGGTGTTGTGAAATCTCACATGTAACGTAAAAATCCAAAGTTTTTCCACAATACCTGACGAACATTTAATCGTTGGGCTTCCGTTTCAATGGTTAACGCCGTCGGCTGTTAACCGAAAGGTTGGTGGTTCGAGCCCATCCGGGAGCGGTGTTGTGAGGTCTTAGATGTAACGTAAAATTCAGAGTTTTTTAAAAATAACTGACGAACATTTAATTTTTGGGCTTCCTTGGCGCAATGTTTAGAGCGTTCAGCTGTTATTCAAAAGGTTGGTGGTTCGAGCCCACCCGGGAGCGGTGTTGTGAGCTCTCAAATGTGACGTAAAAAGTCAAAGTTTTTCCATAATACCTGACGAACATTTAATTTTTGGGCTTCCGTGAACCAATGGTTAACGCCGTCGGCTGTTAACCGAAAGGTTGGTGGTTCGAGCCCATCCGGGAGCTGTGTTGTGAGGTCTTAGATGTAGTGTAAAATTCAGAGTTTTTTAAAAATAACTGACGAACATTTAATTTTTGGGCTTCCGTGGCGCAATGGTTAGCGCGTTCGGCTGTTAACCGAAAGGTTGGTGGTTCTAGCCCACCCGGGAGCGGTGTTGTGAGATCTCAAACGTAATGTCAAATGCCAAAGTTTTTCCACAACACCTGACGAACATTTAATCTTTGGGCTTCCGTGGCGCAATGGTTAGCGCGTTCGGCAGTTAACTGAAAGGTTGGTGGTTCGAGACCATCCGGGAGCGGTGTTGTGAGGTCTCAGATGTGACGTAAAAAGTCAAAGTTTTTCCACAATACCTGACGACCATTTAATTTTTGGGCTTCCGTGGCGCAATGGTTAGCGCGTTCGGCTGTTAACCGAAAGGTTGGTGGTTCGAGCCCATCCGGGAGCGGTAATTTGAGGTCTTAGATGTAACGTAAAATTCAGAGTTTTTTAAAAATACCTGACGAACATTTAATCTTTGGGCTTCCGTGGCGCAATGGTTAGCGCGTTCGGCTGTTAACCGAAAGGTTGGTGGTTCGAGCCCACCCGAGAGCGGTGTTGTGAAATCTCACATGTAACGTAAAAATCCAAAGTTTTTCCACAATACCTGACGAACATTTAATCGTTGGGCTTCCGTTTCAATGGTTAACGCCGTCGGCTGTTAACCGAAAGGTTGGTGGTTCGAGCCCATCCGGGAGCTGTGTTGTGAGGTCTTAGATGTAGTGTAAAATTCAGAATTTTTTAAAAATAACTGACGAACATTTAATTTTTGGGCTTCCGTGGCGCAATGGTTAGCGCGTTCGGCTGTTAACCGAAAGGTTGGTGGTTCGAGCCCATCCGGGAGCGGTAATGTGAGGTCTTAGATGTAACGTAAAATTCAGAGTTTTTTAAAAATACCTGACGAACATTTAATCTTTGGGCTTCCGTGGCGCAATGGTTAGTGCGTTCGGCTGTTAACCGAAAGGTTGGTGGTTCGAGCCCACCCGGGAGCGGTGTTGTGAGGTCTCACATGTAACGTAAAAAGCCAAAGTGTTTCTACAATACCCGACGACCATTTAATTTTTGGGCTTCCGTGGCGCAATGGTTAGCGCGTTCGGCTGTTAACCGAAAGGTTGGTGGTTCGAGCCCATCCGTGAGCGGTGTTGTGAGGTCTCAGATGTGACGTAAAAAGTCAAAGTTTTTCCACAATACCTGACGAACATTTAATTTTTGGGCTTCCGTGGCGCAATGGTTAGCGCGTTCGGCTGTTAACCGAAAGGTTGGTGGTTCGAGCCCACCCGGGAGCGGTGTTGTGAGATCTCACATGTAACGTAAAAATCCAAATTTTTTCCACAATACCTGACGAACATTTAATCTTTGGGCTTCCGTTGCGAAATGGTTAACGCCGTCGGCTGTTAACCGAAAGGTTGGTGGTTCGAGCCCATCCGGGAGCGGTGTTGTGAGGTCTTAGATGTAACGTAAAATTCAGAGTTTTTTAAAAATATCTGACGAACATTTAATTTTTGGGCTTCCGTGGCGCAATGGTTAGCGCGTTCAGCTGTTATTCAAAAGGTTTGTGGTTCGAGCCCATCCGGGAGCGGTGTTTTGAAGTCTCGGATGTGACGTAAAAAGTCAGAGTTTTTCCACAATACCTGACGACCATTTCATTTCTGAGCTTCCTTGGCTCGAAGGTTAGCGCGTTCGGATGTTAACCAAAAGGTTGGTGGTTCGAGCCCACCCGGCTGCCGTGTTGTGAAGTCTCAAATTTAACGTAAAAAGCCAAATATTTTCCACAATACCTGACGACCGTTTAATTTTTGAGCTTCCGTGGCGCAATGGTTAGCGCGTTCGGCTGTTAACCGAAAGGTTGGTGGTTCGAGCCCACCCGGGAGCGGTGTTGTGAGGTCTTAGATGTAACGTAAAATTCAGAGTTTTTTAAAAATAACTGACGAACATTTAATTTTTGGGCTTCCTTGGCGCAATGTTTAGAGCGTTCAGCTGTTATTCAAAAGGTTGGTGGTTCGAGCCCACCCGGGAGCGGTGTTGTGAGCTCTCAAATGTGACGTAAAAAGTCAAAGTTTTTCCACAATACCTGACGAACATTTAATTTTTGGGCTTCCGTGAAGCAATGGTTAACGCCGTCGGCTGTTAACCGAAAGGTTGGTGGTTCGAGCCCATCCGGGAGCTGTGTTGTGAGGTCTTAGATGTAGTGTAAAATTCAGAGTTTTTTAAAAATAACTGACGAACATTTAATTTTTGGGCTTCCGTGGCGCAATGGTTAGCGCGTTCGGCTGTTAACCGAAAGGTTGGTGGTTCTAGCCCACCCGGGAGCGGTGTTGTGAGATCTCAAACGTAATGTCAAATGCCAAAGTTTTTCCACAATACCTGACGAACATTTAGTCTTTGGGCTTCCGTGGCGCAATGGTTAGCGCGTTCGGCAGTTAACTGAAAGGTTGGTGGTTCGAGACCATCCGGGAGCGGTGTTGTGAGGTCTCAGATGTGACGTAAAAAGTCAAAGTTTTTCCACAATACCTGACGAACATTTAATTTTTGGGCTTCCTTGGCGCAATGTTTAGAGCGTTCAGCTGTTATTCAAAAGGTTGGTGGTTCGAGCCCACCCGGGAGCGGTGTTGTGAGCTCTCAAATGTGACGTAAAAAGTCAAAGTTTTTCCACAATACCTGACGAACATTTAATTTTTGGGCTTCCGTGAACCAATGGTTAACACCGTCGGCTGTTAACCGAAAGGTTGGTGGTTCGAGCCCATCCGGGAGCTGTGTTGTGAGGTCTTAGATGTAGTGTAAAATTCAGAGTTTTTTAAAAATAACTGACGAACATTTAATTTTTGGGCTTCCGTGGCGCAATGGTTAGCGCGTTCGGCTGTTAACCGAAAGGTTGGTGGTTCTAGCCCACCCGGGAGCGGTGTTGTGAGATCTCAAACGTAATGTCAAATGCCAAAGTTTTTCCACAATACCTGACGAACATTTAGTCTTTGGGCTTCCGTGGCGCAATGGTTAGCGCGTTCGGCAGTTAACTGAAAGGTTGGTGGTTCGAGACCATCCGGGAGCGGTGTTGTGAGGTCTCAGATGTGACGTAAAAAGTCAAAGTTTTTCCACAATACCTGACGACCATTTAATTTTTGAGCTTCCGTGGCGCAATGGTTAGCGCGTTCGGCTGTTAACCGAAAGGTTGGTGGTTCGAGCCCACCCGGGAGCGGTGAAGTGGAATCTCACATGTAACGTAAAAATCCAAAGTTTTTCCACAATACCTGACGAACATTTAATTTTTGGGCTTCCGTGAAGCAATGGTTAACGCCGTCGGCTGTTAACCGAAAGGTTGGTGGTTCGAGCCCATCCGGGAGCTGTGTTGTGAGGTCTTAGATGTAGTGTAAAATTCAGAGTTTTTTAAAAATAACTGACGAACATTTAATTTTTGGGCTTCCGTGGCGCAATGGTTAGCGCGTTCGGCTGTTAACCGAAAGGTTGGTGGTTCTAGCCCACACGGGAGCGGTGTTGTGAGATCTCAAACGTAATGTCAAATGCCAAAGTTTTTCCACAATACCTGACGAACATTTAGTCTTTGGGCTTCCGTGGCGCAATGGTTAGCGCGTTCGGCAGTTAACTGAAAGGTTGGTGGTTCGAGACCATCCGGGAGCGGTGTTGTGAGGTCTCAGATGTGACGTAAAAAGTCAAAGTTTTTCCACAATACCTGACGACCATTTAATTTTTGAGCTTCCGTGGCGCAATGGTTAGCGCGTTCGGCTGTTAACCGAAAGGTTGGTGGTTCGAGCCCACCCGGGAGCGGTGAAGTGAAATCTCACATGTAACGTAAAAATCCAAAGTTTTTCCACAATACCTGACGAACATTTAATCGTTGGGCTTCCGTTTCAATGGTTAACGCCGTCGGCTGTTAACCGAAAGGTTGGTGGTTCGAGCCCATCCGGGAGCGGTGTTGTGAGGTCTTAGATGTAACGTAAAATTCAGAGTTTTTTAAAAACAACTGACGAACATTTAATTTTTGGGCTGCCGTGGCGCAATGGTTAGCGCGTTCGGCTGTTAACCGAAAGGTTGGTGGTTCGAGCCCATCCGGGAGCGGTAATGTGAGGTCTTAGATGTAACGTAAAATTCAGAGTTTTTTAAAAATACCTGACGAACATTTAATCTTTGGGCTTCCGTGGCGCAATGGTTAGCGCGTTCGGCTGTTAACCGAAAGGTTATTGGTTCGAGCCCACCCGGGAGCGGTGTTGTGAGCTCTCAAATGTAACGTAAAAAGCCAAAGTTTTTCCACAATACCTGACGACCGTTTATTTTTTGAGCTTCCGTGGCGCAATGGTTAGCGCGTTCGGCTGTTAACCGAAAGGTTGGTGGTTCGAGCCCATCCGGGAGCGGTAACGTGAGGTCTTAGATGTAACGTAAAATTCAGAGTTTTTTAAAAATACCTGACGAACATTTAATCTTTGGGCTTCCGTGGCGCAATGGTTAGCGCGTTCGGCTGTTAACCGAAAAGTTGGTGGTTCGAGCCCATCCGTGAGCGGTGTTGTGAGTTCTCAGATGTGACGTAAAAAGTCAAAGTTTTTCCACAATACCTGACGAACATTTAATTTTTGGGCTTCCGTTTCAATGGTTAACGCCGTCGGCTGTTAACCGAAAGGTTGGTGGTTCGAGCCCATCCGGGAGCGGTGTTGTGAGGTCTTAGATGTAACGTAAAATTCAGAGTTTTTTAAAAATAACTGACGAACATTTAATTTTTGGGCTTCCTTGGCGCAATGTTTAGAGCGTTCAGCTGTTATTCAAAAGGTTGGTGGTTCGAGCCCACCCGGGAGCGGTGTTGTGAGATCTCAAACGTAATGTCAAATGCCAAAGTTTTTCCACAATACCTGACGAACATTTAGTCTTTGGGCTTCCGTGGCGCAATGTTTAGCGCGTTCGGCAGTTAACTGAAAGGTTGGTGGTTCGAGACCATCCGGGAGCGGTAATGTGAGGTCTTAGATGTAACGTAAAATTCAGAGTTTTTTAAAAATACCTGACGAACATTTAATCTTTGGGCTTCCGTGGCGCAATGGTTAGCGCGTTCGGCTGTTAACCGAAAGGTTATTGGTTCGAGCCCACCCGGCTGCCGTGTTGTGAGCTCTCAAATGTAACGTAAAAAGCCAAAGTTTTTCCACAATACCTGACGACCGTTTATTTTTGGAGCTTCCGTGGCGCAATGGTTAGCGCGTTCGTCTGTTAACCGAAAGGTTGGTGGTTCGAGCCCACCCGGGAGCGGTGTTGTGAGATCTCAAACGTAATGTCAAATGCCAAAGTTTTTCCACAATACCTGACGAACATTTAATCTTTGGGCTTCCGTGGCGCAATGGTTAGCGCGTTCGGCAGTTAACTGAAAGGTTGGTGGTTCGAGACCATCCGGGAGCGGTGTTGTGAGGTCTCAGATGTGACGTAAAAAGTCAAAGTTTTTCCACAATACCTGACGACCATTTAATTTTTGAGCTTCCGTGGCGCAATGGTTAGCGCGTTCGGCTGTTAACCGAAAGGTTGGTGGTTCGAGCCCATCCGGGAGCGGTAATGTGAGGTCTTAGATGTAACGTAAAATTCAGAGTTTTTTAAAAATACCTGACGAACATTTAATCTTTGGGCTTCCGTGGCGCAATGGTTAGCGCGTTCGGCTGTTAACCGAAAGGTTGGTGGTTCGAGCCCATCCGTGAGCGGTGTTGTGAGGTCTCAGATGTGACGTAAAAAGTCAAAGTTTTTCCACAATACCTGACGACCATTTAATTTTTGAGCTTCCGTGGCGCAATGGTTAGCGCGTTCGGCTGTTAACCGAAAGGTTGGTGGTTCGAGCCCACCCGGGAGCGGTGTTGTGAATTCTCACATGTAACGTAAAAATCCAAAGTTTTTCCACAATACCTGACGAACATTTAATCGTTGGGCTTCCGTTTCAATGGTTAACGCCGTCGGCTGTTAACCGAAAGGTTGGTGGTTCGAGCCCATCCGGGAGCGGTGTTGTGAGGTCTTAGATGTAACGTAAAATTCAGAGTTTTTTAAAAATAACTGACGAACATTTAATTTTTGGGCTTCCTTGGCGCAATGTTTAGAGCGTTCAGCTGTTATTCAAAAGGTTGGTGGTTCGAGCCCACCCGGGAGCGGTGTTGTGAGCTCTCAAATGTGACGTAAAAAGTCAAAGTTTTTCCACAATACCTGACGAACATTTAATTTTTGGGCTTCCGTGAAGCAATGGTTAACGCCGTCGGCTGTTAACCGAAAGGTTGGTGGTTCGAGCCCATCCGGGAGCTGTGTTGTGAGATCTCACATGTAACGTAAAAATCCAAATTTTTTCCACAATATCTGACGAACATTTAATTTTTGGGCTTCCGTGGCGCAATGGTTAGCGCGTTCAGCTGTTATTCAAAAGGTTTGTGGTTCGAGCCCATCCGGGAGCGGTGTTTTGAAGTCTCGGATGTGACGTAAAAAGTCAGAGTTTTTCCACAATACCTGACGACCATTTCATTTCTGAGCTTCCTTGGCTCGAAGGTTAGCGCGTTCGGATGTTAACCAAAAGGTTGGTGGTTCGAGCCCACCCGGCTGCCGTGTTGTGAAGTCTCAAATGTAACGTAAAAAGCCAAATATTTTCCACAATACCTGACGACCGTTTAATTTTTGAGCTTCCGTGGCGCAATGGTTAGCGCGTTCGGCTGTTAACCGAAAGGTTGGTGGTTCGAGCCCACCCGGGAGCGGTGTTGTGAGATCTCAAACGTAATGTCAAATGCCAAAGTTTTTCCACAATACCTGACGAACATTTAGTCTTTGGGCTTCCGTTGCGCAATGGTTAACGCCGTCGGCTGTTAACCGAAAGGTTGGTGGTTCGAGCCCATCCGGGAACGGTGTTGTGAGGTCTTAGATGTAACGTAAAATTCAGAGTTTTTTAAAAATAACTGACGAACATTTAATTATTGGGCTTCCTTGGCGCAATGTTTAGAGCGTTCAGCTGTTATTCAAAAGGTTGGTGGTTCGAGCCCACCCGGGAGCGGTGTTGTGAGCTCTCAAATTAGACGTAAAAAGTCAAAGTTTTTCCACAATACCTGACGAACATTTAATTTTTGGGCTTCCGTGAAGCAATGGTTAACGCCGTCGGCTGTTAACCGAAAGGTTGGTGGTTCGAGCCCATCCGGGAGCTGTGTTGTGAGGTCTTAGATGTAGTGTAAAATTCAGAGTTTTTTAAAAATAACTGACGAACATTTAATTTTTGGGCTTCCTTGGCGCAATGTTTAGAGCGTTCAGCTGTTATTCAAAAGGTTGGTGGTTCGAGCCCACCCGGGAGCGGTGTTGTGAGCTCTCAAATGTGACGTAAAAAGTCAAAGTTTTTCCACAATACCTGACGAACATTTAATTTTTGGGCTTCCGTGAAGCAATGGTTAACGCCGTCGGCTGTTAACCGAAAGGTTGGTGGTTCGAGCCCATCCGGGAGCTGTGTTGTGAGGTCTTAGATGTAGTGTAAAATTCAGAGTTTTTTAAAAATAACTGACGAACATTTAATTTTTGGGCTTCCGTGGCGCAATGGTTAGCGCGTTCGGCTGTTAACCGAAAGGTTGGTGGTTCTAGCCCACCCGGGAGCGGTGTTGTGAGATCTCAAACGTACTGTCAAATGCCAAAGTTTTTCCACAATACCTGACGAACATTTAGTCTTTGGGCTTCCGTGGCGCAATGGTTAGCGCGTTCGGCAGTTAACTGAAAGGTTGGTGGTTCGAGACCATCCGGGAGCGGTGTTGTGAGGTCTCAGATGTGACGTAAAAAGTCAGAGTTTTTTAAAAATACCTGACGAACATTTAATCTTTGGGCTTCCGTGGCGCAATGGTTAGCGCGTTCGGCTGTTAACCGAAAGGTTATTGGTTCGAGCCCACCCGGGAGCGGTGTTGTGAGCTCTCAAATGTAACGTAAAAAGCCAAAGTTTTTCCACAATACCTGACGACCGTTTATTTTTTGAGCTTCCGTGGCGCAATGGTTAGCGCGTTCGTCTGTTAACCGAAAGGTTGGTGGTTCGAGCCCATCCGGGAGCGGTGTTGTGAGGTCTTAGATGTAACGTAAAATTCAGAGTTTTTTAAAAATAACTGACGAACATTTAATTTTTGGGCTTCCTTGGCGCAATGTTTAGAGCGTTCAGCTGTTATTCAAAAGGTTGGTGGTTCGAGCCCACCCGGGAGCGGTGTTGTGAGCTCTCAAATGTGACGTAAAAAGTCAAAGTTTTTCCACAATACCTGACGAACATTTAATTTTTGGGCTTCCGTGAAGCAATGGTTAACGCCGTCGGCTGTTAACCGAAAGGTTGGTGGTTCGAGCCCATCCGGGAGCTGTGTTGTGAGGTCTTAGATGTAGTGTAAAATTCAGAGTTTTTTAAAAATAACTGACGAACATTTAATTTTTGGGCTTCCGTGGCGCAATGGTTAGCGCGTTCGGCTGTTAACCGAAAGGTTGGTGGTTCTAGCCCACCCGGGAGCGGTGTTGTGAGATCTCAAACGTAATGTCAAATGCCAAAGTTTTTCCACAATACCTGACGAACATTTAGTCTTTGGGCTTCCGTGGCGCAATGGTTAGCGCGTTCGGCACTTAACTGAAAGGTTGGTGGTTCGAGACCATCCGGGAGCGGTGTTGTGAGGTCTCAGATGTGACGTAAAAAGTCAAAGTTTTTCCACAATACCTGACGACCATTTAATTTTTGAGCTTCCGTGGCGCAATGGTTAGCGCGTTCGGCTGTTAACCGAAAGGTTGGTAGTTCGAGCCCACCCGGGAGCGGTGAAGTGAAATCTCACATGTAACGTAAAAATCCAAAGTTTTTCCACAATACCTGACGAACATTTAATCGTTGGGCTTCCGTTTCAATGGTTAACGCCGTCGGCTGTTAACCGAAAGGTTGGTGGTTCGAGCCCATCCGGGAGCGGTGTTGTGAGGTCTTAGATGTAACGTAAAATTCAGAGTTTTTTAAAAACAACTGACGAACATTTAATTTTTGGGCTGCCGTGGCGCAATGGTTAGCGCGTTCGGCTGTTAACCGAAAGGTTGGTGGTTCGAGCCCATCCGGGAGCGGTAATGTGAGGTCTTAGATGTAACGTAAAATTCAGAGTTTTTTAAAAATACCTGACGAACATTTAATCTTTGGGCTTCCGTGGCGCAATGGTTAGCGCGTTCGGCTGTTAACCGAAAGGTTATTGGTTCGAGCCCACCCGGGAGCGGTGTTGTGAGCTCTCAAATGTAACGTAAAAAGCCAAAGTTTTTCCACAATACCTGACGACCGTTTATTTTTTGAGCTTCCGTGGCGCAATGGTTAGCGCGTTCGTCTGTTAACCGAAAGGTTGGTGGTTCGAGCCCACCCGGGAGCGGTGTTGTGAGATCTCAAACGTAATGTCAAATGCCAAAGTTTTTCCACAATACCTGACGAACATTTAATCTTTGGGCTTCCGTGGCGCAATGGTTAGCGCGTTCGGCAGTTAACTGAAAGGTTGGTGGTTCGAGACCATCCGGGAGCGGTGTTGTGAGGTCTCAGATGTGACGTAAAAAGTCAAAGTTTTTCCACAATACCTGACGACCATTTAATTTTTGAGCTTCCGTGGCGCAATGGTTAGCGCGTTCGGCTGTTAACCGAAAGGTTGGTGGTTCGAGCCCATCCGTGAGCGGTGTTGTGAGGTCTCAGATGTGACGTAAAAAGTCAAAGTTTTTCCACAATACCTGACGACCATTTAATTTTTGAGCTTCCGTGGCGCAATGGTTAGCGCGTTCGGCTGTTAACCGAAAGGTTGGTGGTTCGAGCCCACCCGGGAGCGGTGTTGTGAAATCTCACATGTAACGTAAAAATCCAAAGTTTTTCCACAATACCTGACGAACATTTAATCGTTGGGCTTCCGTTTCAATGGTTAACGCCGTCGGCTGTTAACCGAAAGGTTGGTGGTTCTAGCCCACCCGGGAGCGGTGTTGTGAGATCTCAAACGTAATGTCAAATGCCAAAGTTTTTCCACAATACCTGACGAACATTTAGTCTTTGGGCTTCCGTGGCGCAATGTTTAGCGCGTTCGGCAGTTAACTGAAAGGTTGGTGGTTCGAGACCATCCGGGAGCGGTAATGTGAGGTCTTAGATGTAACGTAAAATTCAGAGTTTTTTAAAAATACCTGACGAACATTTAATCTTTGGGCTTCCGTGGCGCAATGGTTAGCGCGTTCGGCTGTTAACCGAAAGGTTATTGGTTCGAGCCCACCCGGCTGCCGTGTTGTGAGCTCTCAAATGTAACGTAAAAAGCCAAAGTTTTTCCACAATACCTGACGACCGTTTATTTTTGGAGCTTCCGTGGCGCAATGGTTAGCGCGTTCGTCTGTTAACCGAAAGGTTGGTGGTTCGAGCCCACCCGGGAGCGGTGTTGTGAGATCTCAAACGTAATGTCAAATGCCAAAGTTTTTCCACAATACCTGACGAACATTTAATCTTTGGGCTTCCGTGGCGCAATGGTTAGCGCGTTCGGCAGTTAACTGAAAGGTTGGTGGTTCGAGACCATCCGGGAGCGGTGTTGTGAGGTCTCAGATGTGACGTAAAAAGTCAAAGTTTTTCCACAATACCTGACGACCATTTAATTTTTGAGCTTCCGTGGCGCAATGGTTAGCGCGTTCGGCTGTTAACCGAAAGGTTGGTGGTTCGAGCCCATCCGGGAGCGGTAATGTGAGGTCTTAGATGTAACGTAAAATTCAGAGTTTTTTAAAAATACCTGACGAACATTTAATCTTTGGGCTTCCGTGGCGCAATGGTTAGCGCGTTCGGCTGTTAACCGAAAGGTTGGTGGTTCGAGCCCATCCGTGAGCGGTGTTGTGAGGTCTCAGATGTGACGTAAAAAGTCAAAGTTTTTCCACAATACCTGACGACCATTTAATTTTTGAGCTTCCGTGGCGCAATGGTTAGCGCGTTCGGCTGTTAACCGAAAGGTTGGTGGTTCGAGCCCACCCGGGAGCGGTGTTGTGAATTCTCACATGTAACGTAAAAATCCAAAGTTTTTCCACAATACCTGACGAACATTTAATCGTTGGGCTTCCGTTTCAATGGTTAACGCCGTCGGCTGTTAACCGAAAGGTTGGTGGTTCGAGCCCATCCGGGAGCGGTGTTGTGAGGTCTTAGATGTAACGTAAAATTCAGAGTTTTTTAAAAATAACTGACGAACATTTAATTTTTGGGCTTCCTTGGCGCAATGTTTAGAGCGTTCAGCTGTTATTCAAAAGGTTGGTGGTTCGAGCCCACCCGGGAGCGGTGTTGTGAGCTCTCAAATGTGACGTAAAAAGTCAAAGTTTTTCCACAATACCTGACGAACATTTAATTTTTGGGCTTCCGTGAAGCAATGGTTAACGCCGTCGGCTGTTAACCGAAAGGTTGGTGGTTCGAGCCCATCCGGGAGCTGTGTTGTGAGATCTCACATGTAACGTAAAAATCCAAATTTTTTCCACAATACCTGACGAACATTTAATCTTTGGGCTTCCGTTGCGCAATGGCTAACGCCGTCGGCTGTTAACCGAAAGGTTGGTGGTTCGAGCCCATCCGGGAGCGGTGTTGTGAGGTCTTAGATGTAACGTAAAATTCAGAGTTTTTTAAAAATATCTGACGAACATTTAATTTTTGGGCTTCCGTGGCGCAATGGTTAGCGCGTTCAGCTGTTATTCAAAAGGTTTGTGGTTCGAGCCCATCCGGGAGCGGTGTTTTGAAGTCTCGGATGTGACGTAAAAAGTCAGAGTTTTTCCACAATACCTGACGACCATTTCATTTCTGAGCTTCCTTGGCTCGAAGGTTAGCGCGTTCGGATGTTAACCAAAAGGTTGGTGGTTCGAGCCCACCCGGCTGCCGTGTTGTGAAGTCTCAAATGTAACGTAAAAAGCCAAATATTTTCCACAATACCTGACGACCGTTTAATTTTTGAGCTTCCGTGGCGCAATGGTTAGCGCGTTCGGCTGTTAACCGAAAGGTTGGTGGTTCGAGCCCACCCGGGAGCGGTGTTGTGAGATCTCAAACGTAATGTCAAATGCCAAAGTTTTTCCACAATACCTGACGAACATTTAGTCTTTGGGCTTCCGTTGCGCAATGGTTAACGCCGTCGGCTGTTGACCGAAAGGTTGGTGGTTCGAGCCCATCCGGGAACGGTGTTGTGAGGTCTTAGATGTAACGTAAAATTCAGAGTTTTTTAAAAATAACTGACGAACATTTAATTTTTGGGCTTCCTTGGCGCAATGTTTAGAGCGTTCAGCTGTTATTCAAAAGGTTGGTGGTTCGAGCCCACCCGGGAGCGGTGTTGTGAGCTCTCAAATGTGACGTAAAAAGTCAAAGTTTTTCCACAATACCTGACGAACATTTAATTTTTGGGCTTCCGTGAAGCAATGGTTAACGCCGTCGGCTGTTAACCGAAAGGTTGGTGGTTCGAGCCCATCCGGGAGCTGTGTTGTGAGGTCTTAGATGTAGTGTAAAATTCAGAGTTTTTTAAAAATAACTGACGAACATTTAATTTTTGGGCTTCCTTGGCGCAATGTTTAGAGCGTTCAGCTGTTATTCAAAAGGTTGGTGGTTCGAGCCCACCCGGGAGCGGTGTTGTGAGCTCTCAAATGTGACGTAAAAAGTCAAAGTTTTTCCACAATACCTGACGAACATTTAATTTTTGGGCTTCCGTGAAGCAATGGTTAACGCCGTCGGCTGTTAACCGAAAGGTTGGTGGTTCGAGCCCATCCGGGAGCTGTGTTGTGAGGTCTTAGATGTAGTGTAAAATTCAGAGTTTTTTAAAAATAACTGACGAACATTTAATTTTTGGGCTTCCGTGGCGCAATGGTTAGCGCGTTCGGCTGTTAACCGAAAGGTTGGTGGTTCTAGCCCACCCGGGAGCGGTGTTGTGAGATCTCAAACGTACTGTCAAATGCCAAAGTTTTTCCACAATACCTGACGAACATTTAGTCTTTGGGCTTCCGTGGCGCAATGGTTAGCGCGTTCGGCAGTTAACTGAAAGGTTGGTGGTTCGAGACCATCCGGGAGCGGTGTTGTGAGGTCTCAGATGTGACGTAAAAAGTCAGAGTTTTTTAAAAATACCTGACGAACATTTAATCTTTGGGCTTCCGTGGCGCAATGGTTAGCGCGTTCGGCTGTTAACCGAAAGGTTATTGGTTCGAGCCCACCCGGGAGCGGTGTTGTGAGCTCTCAAATGTAACGTAAAAAGCCAAAGTTTTTCCACAATACCTGACGACCGTTTATTTTTTGAGCTTCCGTGGCGCAATGGTTAGCGCGTTCGTCTGTTAACCGAAAGGTTGGTGGTTCGAGCCCATCCAGGAGCGGTGTTGTGAGGTCTTAGATGTAACGTAAAATTCAGAGTTTTTTAAAAATAACTGACGAACATTTAATTTTTGGGCTTCCTTGGCGCAATGTTTAGAGCGTTCAGCTGTTATTCAAAAGGTTGGTGGTTCGAGCCCACCCGGGAGCGGTGTTGTGAGCTCTCAAATGTGACGTAAAAAGTCAAAGTTTTTCCACAATACCTGACGAACATTTAATTTTTGGGCTTCCGTGAAGCAATGGTTAACGCCGTCGGCTGTTAACCGAAAGGTTGGTGGTTCGAGCCCATCCGGGAGCTGTGTTGTGAGATCTCACATGTAACGTAAAAATCCAAATTTTTTCCACAATACCTGACGAACATTTAATCTTTGGGCTTCCGTTGCGCAATGGCTAACGCCGTCGGCTGTTAACCGAAAGGTTGGTGGTTCGAGCCCATCCGGGAGCGGTGTTGTGAGGTCTTAGATGTAACGTAAAATTCAGAGTTTTTTTAAAAATATCTGACGAACATTTAATTTTTGGGCTTCCGTAGCGCAATGGTTAGCGCGTTCAGCTGTTATTCAAAAGGTTTGTGGTTCGAGCCCATCCGGGAGCGGTGTTTTGAAGTCTCGGATGTGACGTAAAAAGTCAGAGTTTTTCCACAATACCTGACGACCATTTCATTTCTGAGCTTCCTTGGCTCGAAGGTTAGCGCGTTCGGATGTTAACCAAAAGGTTGGTGGTTCGAGCCCACCCGGCTGCCGTGTTGTGAAGTCTCAAATGTAACGTAAAAAGCCAAATATTTTCCACAATACCTGACGACCGTTTAATTTTTGAGCTTCCGTGGCGCAATGGTTAGCGCGTTCGGCTGTTAACCGAAAGGTTGGTGGTTCGAGCCCACCCGGGAGCGGTGTTGTGAGATCTCAAACGTAATGTCAAATGCCAAAGTTTTTCCACAATACCTGACGAACATTTAGTCTTTGGGCTTCCGTTGCGCAATGGTTAACGCCGTCGGCTGTTAACCGAAAGGTTGGTGGTTCGAGCCCATCCGGGAGCGGTGTTGTGAGGTCTTAGATGTAACGTAAAATTCAGAGTTTTTTAAAAATAACTGACGAACATTTAATTTTTGGGCTTCCTTGGCGCAATGTTTAGAGCGTTCAGCTGTTATTCAAAAGGTTGGTGGTTCGAGCCCACCCGGGAGCGGTGTTGTGAGCTCTCAAATGTGACGTAAAAAGTCAAAGTTTTTCCACAATACCTGACGAACATTTAATTTTTGGGCTTCCGTGAAGCAATGGTTAACGCCGTCGGCTGTTAACCGAAAGGTTGGTGGTTCGAGCCCATCCGGGAGCTGTGTTGTGAGGTCTTAGATGTAGTGTAAAATTCAGAGTTTTTTAAAAATAACTGACGAACATTTAATTTTTGGGCTTCCGTGGCGCAATGGTTAGCGCGTTCGGCTGTTAACCGAAAGGTTGGTGGTTCTAGCCCACCCGGGAGCGGTGTTGTGAGATCTCAAACGTAATGTCAAATGCCAAAGTTTTTCCACAATACCTGACGAACATTTAGTCTTTGGGCTTCCGTGGCGCAATGGTTAGCGCGTTCGGCACTTAACTGAAAGGTTGGTGGTTCGAGACCATCCGGGAGCGGTGTTGTGAGGTCTCAGATGTGACGTAAAAAGTCAAAGTTTTTCCACAATACCTGACGACCATTTAATTTTTGAGCTTCCGTGGCGCAATGGTTAGCGCGTTCGGCTGTTAACCGAAAGGTTGGTAGTTCGAGCCCACCCGGGAGCGGTGAAGTGAAATCTCACATGTAACGTAAAAATCCAAAGTTTTTCCACAATACCTGACGAACATTTAATCGTTGGGCTTCCGTTTCAATGGTTAACGCCGTCGGCTGTTAACCGAAAGGTTGGTGGTTCGAGCCCATCCGGGAGCGGTGTTGTGAGGTCTTAGATGTAACGTAAAATTCAGAGTTTTTTAAAAACAACTGACGAACATTTAATTTTTGGGCTGCCGTGGCGCAATGGTTAGCGCGTTCGGCTGTTAACCGAAAGGTTGGTGGTTCGAGCCCATCCGGGAGCGGTAATGTGAGGTCTTAGATGTAACGTAAAATTCAGAGTTTTTTAAAAATACCTGACGAACATTTAATCTTTGGGCTTCCGTGGCGCAATGGTTAGCGCGTTCGGCTGTTAACCGAAAGGTTATTGGTTCGAGCCCACCCGGGAGCGGTGTTGTGAGCTCTCAAATGTAACGTAAAAAGCCAAAGTTTTTCCACAATACCTGACGACCGTTTATTTTTTGAGCTTCCGTGGCGCAATGGTTAGCGCGTTCGTCTGTTAACCGAAAGGTTGGTGGTTCGAGCCCACCCGGGAGCGGTGTTGTGAGATCTCAAACGTAATGTCAAATGCCAAAGTTTTTCCACAATACCTGACGAACATTTAATCTTTGGGCTTCCGTAGCGCAATGGTTAGCGCGTTCAGCTGTTATTCAAAAGGTTTGTGGTTCGAGCCCATCCGGGAGCGGTGTTTTGAAGTCTCGGATGTGACGTAAAAAGTCAGAGTTTTTCCACAATACCTGACGACCATTTCATTTCTGAGCTTCCTTGGCTCGAAGGTTAGCGCGTTCGGATGTTAACCAAAAGGTTGGTGGTTCGAGCCCACCCGGCTGCCGTGTTGTGAAGTCTCAAATGTAACGTAAAAAGCCAAATATTTTCCACAATACCTGACGACCGTTTAATTTTTGAGCTTCCGTGGCGCAATGGTTAGCGCGTTCGGCTGTTAACCGAAAGGTTGGTGGTTCGAGCCCACCCGGGAGCGGTGTTGTGAGATCTCAAACGTAATGTCAAATGCCAAAGTTTTTCCACAATACCTGACGAACATTTAGTCTTTGGGCTTCCGTTGCGCAATGGTTAACGCCGTCGGCTGTTAACCGAAAGGTTGGTGGTTCGAGCCCATCCGGGAGCGGTGTTGTGAGGTCTTAGATGTAACGTAAAATTCAGAGTTTTTTAAAAATAACTGACGAACATTTAATTTTTGGGCTTCCTTGGCGCAATGTTTAGAGCGTTCAGCTGTTATTCAAAAGGTTGGTGGTTCGAGCCCACCCGGGAGCGGTGTTGTGAGCTCTCAAATGTGACGTAAAAAGTCAAAGTTTTTCCACAATACCTGACGAACATTTAATTTTTGGGCTTCCGTGAAGCAATGGTTAACGCCGTCGGCTGTTAACCGAAAGGTTGGTGGTTCGAGCCCATCCGGGAGCTGTGTTGTGAGGTCTTAGATGTAGTGTAAAATTCAGAGTTTTTTAAAAATAACTGACGAACATTTAATTTTTGGGCTTCCGTGGCGCAATGGTTAGCGCGTTCGGCTGTTAACCGAAAGGTTGGTGGTTCTAGCCCACCCGGGAGCGGTGTTGTGAGATCTCAAACGTAATGTCAAATGCCAAAGTTTTTCCACAATACCTGACGAACATTTAGTCTTTGGGCTTCCGTGGCGCAATGGTTAGCGCGTTCGGCACTTAACTGAAAGGTTGGTGGTTCGAGACCATCCGGGAGCGGTGTTGTGAGGTCTCAGATGTGACGTAAAAAGTCAAAGTTTTTCCACAATACCTGACGACCATTTAATTTTTGAGCTTCCGTGGCGCAATGGTTAGCGCGTTCGGCTGTTAACCGAAAGGTTGGTAGTTCGAGCCCACCCGGGAGCGGTGAAGTGAAATCTCACATGTAACGTAAAAATCCAAAGTTTTTCCACAATACCTGACGAACATTTAATCGTTGGGCTTCCGTTTCAATGGTTAACGCCGTCGGCTGTTAACCGAAAGGTTGGTGGTTCGAGCCCATCCGGGAGCGGTGTTGTGAGGTCTTAGATGTAACGTAAAATTCAGAGTTTTTTAAAAACAACTGACGAACATTTAATTTTTGGGCTGCCGTGGCGCAATGGTTAGCGCGTTCGGCTGTTAACCGAAAGGTTGGTGGTTCGAGCCCATCCGGGAGCGGTAATGTGAGGTCTTAGATGTAACGTAAAATTCAGAGTTTTTTAAAAATACCTGACGAACATTTAATCTTTGGGCTTCCGTGGCGCAATGGTTAGCGCGTTCGGCTGTTAACCGAAAGGTTATTGGTTCGAGCCCACCCGGGAGCGGTGTTGTGAGCTCTCAAATGTAACGTAAAAAGCCAAAGTTTTTCCACAATACCTGACGACCGTTTATTTTTTGAGCTTCCGTGGCGCAATGGTTAGCGCGTTCGTCTGTTAACCGAAAGGTTGGTGGTTCGAGCCCACCCGGGAGCGGTGTTGTGAGATCTCAAACGTAATGTCAAATGCCAAAGTTTTTCCACAATACCTGACGAACATTTAATCTTTGGGCTTCCGTGGCGCAATGGTTAGCGCGTTCGGCAGTTAACTGAAAGGTTGGTGGTTCGAGACCATCCGGGAGCGGTGTTGTGAGGTCTCAGATGTGACGTAAAAAGTCAAAGTTTTTCCACAATACCTGACGACCATTTAATTTTTGAGCTTCCGTGGCGCAATGGTTAGCGCGTTCGGCTGTTAACCGAAAGGTTGGTGGTTCGAGCCCATCCGTGAGCGGTGTTGTGAGGTCTCAGATGTGACGTAAAAAGTCAAAGTTTTTCCACAATACCTGACGACCATTTAATTTTTGAGCTTCCGTGGCGCAATGGTTAGCGCGTTCGGCTGTTAACCGAAAGGTTGGTGGTTCGAGCCCACCCGGGAGCGGTGTTGTGAAATCTCACATGTAACGTAAAAATCCAAAGTTTTTCCACAATACCTGACGAACATTTAATCGTTGGGCTTCCGTTTCAATGGTTAACGCCGTCGGCTGTTAACCGAAAGGTTGGTGGTTCGAGCCCATCCGGGAGCGGTGTTGTGAGGTCTTAGATGTAACGTAAAATTCAGAGTTTTTTAAAAATAACTGAGGAACATTTAATTTTTGGGCTTCCTTGGCGCAATGTTTAGAGCGTTCAGCTGTTATTCAAAAGGTTGGTGGTTCGAGCCCACCCGGGAGCGGTGTTGTGAGCTCTCAAATGTGACGTAAAAAGTCAAAGTTTTTCCACAATACCTGACGAACATTTAATTTTTGGGCTTCCGTGAAGCAATGGTTAACGCTGTCGGCTGTTAACCGAAAGGTTGGTGGTTCGAGCCCACCCGGGAGCGGTGTTGTGAAATCTCACATGTAACGTAAAAATCCAAAGTTTTTCCACAATACCTGACGAACATTTAATCGTTGGACTTCCGTTGCGCAATGGTTAACGCCGTCGGCTGTTAACCGAAAGGTTGGTGGTTCGAGCCCATCCGGGAGCGGTAATGTGAGGTCTTAGATGTAACGTAAAATTCAGAGTTTTTTAAAAATACCTGACGAACATTTAGTCTTTGGGCTTCCGTGGTGCAATGGTTAGCGCGTTCGGCAGTTAACTGAAAGGTTGGTGGTTCGAGACCATCCGGGAGCGGTGTTGTGAGGTCTCAGATGTGACGTAAAAAGTCAAAGTTTTTCCACAATACCTGACGACCATTTCATTTCTGAGCTTCCGTGGCGCAATGGTTAGCGCGTTCGGCTGTTAACCGAAAGGTTGGTGGTTCGAGCCCATCCGTGAGCGGTGTTGTGAGGTCTCAGATGTGACGTAAAAAGTCAAAGTTTTTCCACAATACCTGACGACCATTTCATTTCTGAGCTTCCGTGGCGCAATGGTTAGCGCGTTCGGCTGTTAACCGAAAGGTTGGTGGTTCGAGCCCATCCGTGAGCGGTGTTGTGAGGTCTCAGATGTGACGTAAAAAGTCAAAGTTTTTCCACAATACCTGACGAACATTTAATTTTTGGGCTTCCGTCTGGTAATGGTTAGCGCGTTCGGCTGTTAACCGAAAGGTTGGTGGTTCGAGCCCACCCGGGAGCGGTGTTGTGAAATCTCACATGTAACGTAAAAATCCAAAGTTTTTCCACAATACCTGACGAACATTTAATCGTTGGGCTTCCGTTGCGCAATGGTTAACGCCGTCGGCTGTTAACCGAAAGGTTGGTGGTTCGAGCCCATCCGGGAGCGGCGTTGTGAGGTCTTAGATGTAACGTAAAATTCAGAGTTTTTTAAAAATAACTGACGAACATTTAATTTTTGGGCTTTCGTGGCGCAATGGTTAGCGCGTTCGGCTGTTAACCGAAAGGTTGGTGGTTCGAGCCCATCCGGGAGCGGTAATGTGAGGTCTTAGATGTAACGTAAAATTCAGAGTTTTTTAAAAATACCTGACGAACATTTAATCTTTGGGCTTCCGTGGCGCAATGGTTAGCGCGTTCGGCAGTTAACTGAAAGGTTGGTGGTTCGAGACCATCCGGGAGCGGTGTTGTGAGGTCTCAGATGTGACGTAAAAAGTCAAAGTTTTTCCACAATACCTGACGACCATTTCATTTCTGAGCTTCCGTGGCGCAATGGTTAGCGCGTTCGGCTGTTAACCGAAAGGTTGGTGGTTCGAGCCCATCCGTGAGCGGTGTTGTGAGGTCTCAGATGTGACGTAAAAAGTCAAAGTTTTTCCACAATACCTGACGAACATTTAATTTTTGGGCTACCGTGGCGCAATGGTTAGCGCGTTCGGCTGTTAACCGAAAGGTTGGTGGTTCGAGCCCACCCGGGAGCGGTGTTGTGAAATCTCACATGTAACGTAAAAATCCAAAGTTTTTCCACAATACCTGACGAACATTTAATCGTTGGGCTTCCGTTGCGCAATGGTTAACGCCGTCGGCTGTTAACCGAAAGGTTGGTGGTTCGAGCCCACCCGGGAGCGGTGTTGTGAAATCTCACATGTAACCTAAAAATCCAAAGTTTTTCCACAATACCTGACGAACATTTAATCTTTGGGCTTCCGTTGCGCAATGGTTAACGCCGTCGGCTGTTAACCGAAAGGTTGGTGGTTCGAGCCCATCCGGGAGCTGTGTTGTGAGGTCTTAGATGTAACGTAAAATTCAGAGTTTTTTAAAAATAACTGACGAACATTTAAATTTTGGGCTTCCGTGGCGCAATGGTTAGAGCGTTCAGCTGTTATTCAAAAGGTTTGTGGTTCAAGCCCATCCAGGAGCGGTGTTGTGAAGTCTCAGATGTGACGTAAAAAGTCAAAGTTTTTCCACAATACCTGACGAACATTTAATCTTTGGGCTTCCGTTGCACAATGGTTAACGCCGTCGGCTGTTAACCGAATGGTTGGTGGTTCGAGCCCATCCGGGAGCGGCGTTGTGAGGTCTTAGATGTAACGTAAAATTCAGAGTTTTTTAAAAATAACTGACGAACATTTAATTTTTGGGCTTTCGTGGCGCAATGGTTAGCGCGTTCGGCTGTTAACCGAAAGGTTGGTGGTTCGAGCCCATCCGGGAGCGGTAATGTGAGGTCTTAGATGTAACGTAAAATTCAGAGTTTTTTAAAAATACCTGACGAACATTTAATCTTTGGGCTTCCGTGGCGCAATGGTTAGCGCGTTCGGCAGTTAACTGAAAGGTTGGTGGTTCGAGACCATCCGGGAGCGGTGTTGTGAGGTCTCAGATGTGACGTAAAAAGTCAAAGTTTTTCCACAATACCTGACGACCATTTCATTTCTGAGCTTCCGTGGCGCAATGGTTAGCGCGTTCGGCAGTTAACTGAAAGGTTGGTGGTTCGAGCCCACCCGGGAGCGGTGTTGAGAGCTCACATGTAACGTAAAAAGCCAAAGTGTTTCCACAATAGCCGACGACCATTTAATTTTTGGGCTTCCGTGGCGCAATGGTTAGAGCGTTCAGCTGTTATTCAAAAGGTTTGTGGTTCGAGCCCATCCAGGAGCGGTGTTGTGAAGTCTCAGATGTGACGTAAAAAGTCAAAGTTTTTCCACAATACCTGACGAACATTTAATCTTTGGGCTTCCGTTGCACAATGGTTAACGCCGTCGGCTGTTAACCGAAAGGTTGGTGGTTCGAGCCCATCCGGGAGCGGTGTTGTGAGGTCTTAGATGTAACGTAAAATTCAGAGTTTTTTAAAAATAACTGACGAACATTTAATTTTTGGGCTTTCGTGGCGCAATGGTTAGCGCGTTCGGCTGTTAACCGAAAGGTTGGTGGTTCGAACCCACCCGGGAGCGGTGTTGAGAGCTCTCACATGTAACGTAAAAAGCCAAAGTGTTTCCACAATAGCCGACGACCATTTAATTTTTGGGCTTCCGTGGCGCAATGGTTAGCGCGTTCGGCTGTTAACCGAAAGGTTGGTGGTTCGAGCCCACCCGGGAGCGGTGTTGTGAAATCTCACATGTAACCTAAAAATCGAAAGTTTTTCCACAATACCTGACGAACATTTAATCTTTGGGCTTCCGTTGCGCAATGGTTAACGCCGTCGGCTGTTAACCGAAAGGTTGGTGGTTCGAGCCCATCCGGGAGCGGTGTTGTGAAATCTCACATGTAACGTAAAAATCCAAAGTTTTTGCACAATACCTGACGAACATTTAATCGTTGGGCTTCCGTTGCGCAATGGTTAACGCCGTCGGCTGTTAACCGAAAGGTTGGTGGTTCGAGCCCATCCGGGAGCGGTGTTGTGAGGTCTTAGATGTAACGTAAAATTCAGAGTTTTTTTAAAAATAACTGACGAACATTTAAATTTTGGGCTTCCGTGGCGCAATGTTTAGAGCGTTCAGCTGTTATTCAAAAGGTTTGTGGTTCGAGCCCATCCGGGAGCGGTAATGTGAGGTCTTAGATGTAACGTAAAATTCAGAGTTTTTTAAAAATTCCTGAGGAACATTTAATCTTTGGGCTTCCGTGGCGCAATGGTTAGCGCTTTCGGCTGTTAACCGAAAGGTTGGTGGTTCGAGCCCACCCGGGAGCGGTGTTGTGAGCTCTCACATGTAACGTAAAAAGCCAAAGTGTTTCCACAATAGCCGACGACCATTTAATTTTTGGGCTTCCGTGGCGCAATGGTTAGCGCGTTCGGCTGTTAACCGAAAGGTTGGTGGTTCGAGCCCATCCGTGAGCGGTATTGTGAGATCTCAGATGTGACGTAAAAAGTCAAAGTTTTTCCACAATACCTGACGAACATTTAATTTTTGGGCTTCCGTGAAGCAATGGTTAACGCCGTCGGCTGTTAACCGAAAGGTTGGTGGTTCGAGCCCATCCGGGAGCTGTGTTGTGAGGTCTTAGATGTAACGTAAAATTCAGAGTTTTTTAAAAATAACTGACGAACATTTAATTTTTGGGCTTCCGTGGCGCAATGGTTAGAGCGTTCAGCTGTAATTCAAAAGGTTTGTGGTTCGAGCCCATCCGGGAGCGGTGTTGTGAAGTCTCAGATGTGACGTAAAAAGTCAAAGTTTTTCCACAATACCTGACGAACATTTAATCTTTGGGCTTACGTTGCACAATGGTTAACGCCGTCGGCTGTTAACCGAAAGGTTGGTGGTTCGAGCCCATCCGGGAGCGGTGTTGTGAGGTCTTAGATGTAAAGTAAAATTCAGAGTTTTTTAAAAATAACTGACGAACATTTAATTTTTGGGCTTCCGTGGCGCAATGGTTAGAGCGTTCAGCTGTTATTCAAAAGGTTTGTGGTTCGAGCCCATCCGGGAGCGGTGTTGTGAAGACTCAGATGTGACGTAAAAATCCAAAGTTTTTCCACAATACCTGACGAACATTTAATCTTTGGGCTTCCGTGGCGCAATGGTTAGCGCGTTCGGCTGTTAAGCGAAAGGTTGGTGGTTCGAGCCCACCCGGGAGCGGTGTTGTGAGATCTCACATGTAACGTAAAAATCCAAAGTTTTTCCACAATACCTGACGAACATTTAATCTTTGGGCTTCCGTTGCGCAATGGTTAACGCCGTCGGCTGTTAACCGAAAGGTTGGTGGTTCGAGCCCATCCGGGAGCGGTGTTGTGAGGTCTTAGATGTAACGTAAAATTCAGAGTTTTTTAAAAATAACTGACGAACATTTAATTTTTGGGCTTCCGTGGCGCAATGTTTAGAGCGTTCAGCTGTTATTCAAAAGGTTTGTGGTTCGAGCCCATCCGGGAGCGGTGTTGTGAAGTCTCAGATGTGACGTAAAAAGTCAAAGTTTTTCCACAATACCTGACGAACATTTAATCTTTGGGCTTCCGTGGCGCAATGGTTAGCGCGTTCGGCTGTTAACCGAAAGGTTGGTGGTTCGAGCCCACCCGGGAGCGGTGTTGTGAGATCTCACATGTAACGTAAAAATCCAAAGTTTTTCCACAATACCTGACGAACATTTAATATTTGGGCTTCCGTTGCGCAATGGTTAACGCCGTCGGCTGTTAACCGAAAGGTTGGTGGTTCGAGCCCATCCGGGAGCTGTGTTGTGAGGTCTTAGATGTAACGTAAAATTCAGAGTTTTTTAAAAATAACTGACGAACATTTAATTTTTGGGCTTCCGTGGCGCAATGGTTAGAGCGTTCAGCTGTAATTCAAAAGGTTTGTGGTTCGAGCCCATCCGGGAGCGGTGTTGTGAAGTCTCAGATGTGACGTAAAAAGTCAAAGTTTTTCCACAATACCTGACGAACATTTAATCTTTGGGCTTCCGTTGCACAATGGTTAACGCCGTCGGCTGTTAACCGAAAGGTTGGTGGTTCGAGCCCATCCGGGAGCGGTGTTGTGAGGTCTTAGATGTAAAGTAAAATTCAGAGTTTTTTAAAAATAACTGACGAACATTTAATTTTTGGGCTTCCGTGGCGCAATGGTTAGAGCGTTCAGCTGTTATTCAAAAGGTTTGTGGTTCGAGCCCATCCGGGAGCGGTGTTGTGAAGACTCAGGTGTGACGTAAAAAGTCAAAGTTTTTCCACAATACCTGACGAACATTTAATCTTTGGGCTTCCGTGGCGCAATGGTTAGCGCGTTCGGCTGTTAAGCGAAAGGTTGGTGGTTCGAGCCCACCCGGGAGCGGTGTTGTGAGATCTCACATGTAACGTAAAAATCCAAAGTTTTTCCACAATACCTGACGAACATTTAATCTTTGGGCTTCCGTTGCGCAATGGTTAACGCCGTCGGCTGTAAACCGAAAGGTTGGTGGTTCGAGCCCATCCGGGAGCGGTGTTGTGAGGTCTTAGATGTAACGTAAAATTCAGAGTTTTTTAAAAATAACTGACGAACATTTAATTTTTGGGCTTCCGTGGCGCAATGTTTAGAGCGTTCAGCTGTTATTCAAAAGGTTTGTGGTTCGAGCCCATCCGGGAGCGGTGTTGTGAAGTCTCAGATGTGACGTAAAAAGTCAAAGTTTTTCCACAATACCTGACGAACATTTAATCTTTGGGCTTCCGTTGCGCAATGGTTAACGCCGTCGGCTGTTAACCGAAAGGTTGGTGGTTCGAGCCCATCCGGGAGCGGTGTTGTGAGATCTCAGATGTGACGTAAAAAGTCAAAGTGTTTCCACAATACCTGACGAACATTTAATTTTTGGGCTTCCGTGAAGCAATGGTTAACGCCGTCGGCTGTTAACCGAAAGGTTGGTGGTTCGAGCCCATCCGGGAGCTGTGTTGTGAGGTCTTAGATGTAACGTAAAATTCAGAGTTTTTTAAAAATAACTGACGAACATTTAATTTTTGGGCTTCCGTGGCGCAATGGTTAGAGCGTTCAGCTGTAATTCAAAAGGTTTGTGGTTCGAGCCCATCCGGGAGCGGTGTTGTGAAGTCTCAGATGTGACGTAAAAAGTCAAAGTTTTTCCACAATACCTGACGAACATTTAATCTTTGGGCTTACGTTGCACAATGGTTAACGCCGTCGGCTGTTAACCGAAAGGTTGGTGGTTCGAGCCCATCCGGGAGCGGTGTTGTGAGGTCTTAGATGTAAAGTAAAATTCAGAGTTTTTTAAAAATAACTGACGAACATTTAATTTTTGGGCTTCCGTGGCGCAATGGTTAGAGCGTTCAGCTGTTATTCAAAAGGTTTGTGGTTCGAGCCCATCCGGGAGCGGTGTTGTGAAGACTCAGATGTGACGTAAAAATCCAAAGTTTTTCCACAATACCTGACGAACATTTAATCTTTGGGCTTCCGTGGCGCAATGGTTAGCGCGTTCGGCTGTTAAGCGAAAGGTTGGTGGTTCGAGCCCACCCGGGAGCGGTGTTGTGAGATCTCACATGTAACGTAAAAATCCAAAGTTTTTCCACAATACCTGACGAACATTTAATCTTTGGGCTTCCGTTGCGCAATGGTTAACGCCGTCGGCTGTTAACCGAAAGGTTGGTGGTTCGAGCCCATCCGGGAGCGGTGTTGTGAGGTCTTAGATGTAACGTAAAATTCAGAGTTTTTTAAAAATAACTGACGAACATTTAATTTTTGGGCTTCCGTGGCGCAATGTTTAGAGCGTTCAGCTGTTATTCAAAAGGTTTGTGGTTCGAGCCCATCCGGGAGCGGTGTTGTGAAGTCTCAGATGTGACGTAAAAAGTCAAAGTTTTTCCACAATACCTGACGAACATTTAATCTTTGGGCCTCCGTGGCGCAATGGTTAGCGCGTTCGGCTGTTAACCGAAAGGTTGGTGGTTCGAGCCCACCCGGGAGCGGTGTTGTGAGATCTCACATGTAACGTAAAAATCCAAAGTTTTTCCACAATACCTGACGAACATTTAATATTTGGGCTTCCGTTGCGCAATGGTTAACGCCGTCGGCTGTTAACCGAAAGGTTGGTGGTTCGAGCCCATCCGGGAGCTGTGTTGTGAGGTCTTAGATGTAACGTAAAATTCAGAGTTTTTTAAAAATAACTGACGAACATTTAATTTTTGGGCTTCCGTGGCGCAATGGTTAGAGCGTTCAGCTGTTATTCAAAAGGTTTGTGGTTCGAGCCCATCCAGGAGCGGTGTTGTGAAGTCTCAGATGTGACGTAAAAAGTCAAAGTTTTTCCACAATACCTGACGAACATTTAATCTTTGGGCTTCCGTTGCACAATGGTTAACGCCGTCGGCTGTTAACCGAAAGGTTGGTGGTTCGAGCCCATCCGGGAGCGGTGTTGTGAGGTCTTAGATGTAACGTAAAATTCAGAGTTTTTTAAAAATAACTGACGAACATTTAATTTTTGGGCTTCCGTGGCGCAATGGTTAGAGCGTTCAGCTGTTATTCAAAAGGTTTGTGGTTCGAGCCCATCCGGGAGCGGTGTTGTGAAGTCTCAGATGTGACGTAAAAAGTCAAAGTTTTTCCACAATTCCTGACGAACATTTAATTTTTGGGCTTCCGTGAAGCAATGGTTAACGCCGTCGGCTGTTAACCGAAAGGTTGGTGGTTCGAGCCCATCCGGGAGCTGTGTTGTGAGGTCTTAGATGTAACGTAAAATTCAGAGTTTTTTAAAAATAACTGACGAACATTTAATTTTTGGGCTTCCGTGGCGCAATGGTTAGAGCGTTCAGCTGTAATTCAAAAGGTTTGTGGTTCGAGCCCATCCGGGAGCGGTGTTGTGAAGTCTCAGATGTGACGTAAAAAGTCAAAGTTTTTCCACAATACCTGACGAACATTTAATCTTTGGGCTTCCGTTGCACAATGGTTAACGCCGTCGGCTGTTAACCGAAAGGTTGGTGGTTCGAGCCCATCCGGGAGCGGTGTTGTGAGGTCTTAGATGTAAAGTAAAATTCAGAGTTTTTTAAAAATAACTGACGAACATTTAATTTTTGGGCTTCCGTGGCGCAATGGTTAGAGCGTTCAGCTGTTATTCAAAAGGTTTGTGGTTCGAGCCCATCCGGGAGCGGTGTTGTGAAGACTCAGGTGTGACGTAAAAAGTCAAAGTTTTTCCACAATACCTGACGAACATTTAATCTTTGGGCTTCCGTGGCGCAATGGTTAGCGCGTTCGGCTGTTAAGCGAAAGGTTGGTGGTTCGAGCCCACCCGGGAGCGGTGTTGTGAGATCTCACATGTAACGTAAAAATCCAAAGTTTTTCCACAATATCTGACGAACATTTAATCTTTGGGCTTCCGTTGCGCAATGGTTAACGCCGTCGGCTGTAAACCGAAAGGTTGGTGGTTCGAGCCCATCCGGGAGCGGTGTTGTGAGGTCTTAGATGTAACGTAAAATTCAGAGTTTTTTAAAAATAACTGACGAACATTTAATTTTTGGGCTTCCGTGGCGCAATGTTTAGAGCGTTCAGCTGTTATTCAAAAGGTTTGTGGTTCGAGCCCATCCGGGAGCGGTGTTGTGAAGTCTCAGATGTGACGTAAAAAGTCAAAGTTTTTCCACAATACCTGACGAACATTTAATCTTTGGGCTTCCGTTGCGCAATGGTTAACGCCGTCGGCTGTTAACCGAAAGGTTGGTGGTTCGAGCCCATCCGGGAGCGGTGTTGTGAGATCTCAGATGTGACGTAAAAAGTCAAAGTGTTTCCACAATACCTGACGAACATTTAATTTTTGGGCTTCCGTGAAGCAATGGTTAACGCCGTCGGCTGTTAACCGAAAGGTTGGTGGTTCGAGCCCATCCGGGAGCTGTGTTGTGAGGTCTTAGATGTAACGTAAAATTCAGAGTTTTTTAAAAATAACTGACGAACATTTAATTTTTGGGCTTCCGTGGCGCAATGGTTAGAGCGTTCAGCTGTTATTCAAAAGGTTTGTGGTTCGAGCCCATCCGGGAGCGGTGTTGTGAAGTCTCAGATGTGACGTAAAAAGTCAAAGTTTTTCCACAATACCTGACGAACATTTAATCTTTGGGCTTCCGTTGCACAATGGTTAACGCCGTCGGCTGTTAACCGAAAGGTTGGTGGTTCGAGCCCATCCGGGAGCGGTGTTGTGAGGTCTTAGATGTAACGTAAAATTCAGAGTTTTTTAAAAATAACTGACGAACATTTAATTTTTGGGCTTCCGTGGCGCAATGTTTAGAGCGTTCAGCTGTTATTCAAAAGGTTTGTGGTTCGAGCCCATCCGGGAGCGGTGTTGTGAAGTCTCAGATGTGACGTAAAAAGTCAAAGTTTTTCCACAATACCTGACGAACATTTAATCTTTGGGCTTCCGTTGCGCAATGGTTAACGCCGTCGGCTGTTAACCGAAAGGTTGGTGGTTCGAGCCCATCCGGGAGCGGTGTTGTGAGATCTCAGATGTGACGTAAAAAGTCAAAGTGTTTCCACAATACCTGACGAACATTTAATTTTTGGGCTTCCGTGAAGCAATGGTTAACGCCGTCGGCTGTTAACCGAAAGGTTGGTGGTTCGAGCCCATCCGGGAGCTGTGTTGTGAGGTCTTAGATGTAACGTAAAATTCAGAGTTTTTTAAAAATAACTGACGAACATTTAATTTTTGGGCTTCCGTGGCGCAATGGTTAGAGCGTTCAGCTGTTATTCAAAAGGTTTGTGGTTCGAGCCCATCCGGGAGCGGTGTTGTGAAGTCTCAGATGTGACGTAAAAAGTCAAAGTTTTTCCACAATAAATGACGAACATTTAATCTTTGGGCTTCCGTTGCACAATGGTTAACGCCGTCGGCTGTTAACCGAAAGGTTGGTGGTTCGAGCCCATCCGGGAGCGGTGTTGTGAGGTCTTAGATGTAACGTAAAATTCAGAGTTTTTTAAAAATAACTGACGAACATTTAATTTTTGGGCTTCCGTGGCGCAATGGTTAGAGCGTTCAGCTGTTATTCAAAAGGTTTGTGGTTCGAGCCCATCCGGGAGCGGTGTTGTGAAGTCTCAGATGTGACGTAAAAAGTCAAAGTTTTTCCACAATACCTGACGAACATTTAATCTTTGGGCTTCCGTTGCACAATGGTTAACGCCGTCGGCTGTTAACCGAAAGGTTGGTGGTTCGAGCCCATCCGGGAGCGGTGTTGTGAGGTCTTAGATGTAACGTAAAATTCAGAGTTTTTAAAAATAACTGACGAACATTTAATTTTTGGTCTTCCGTGGCGCAATGGTTAGAGCGTTCAGATGTTATTCAAAAGGTTTGTGGTTCGAGCCCATCCGGGAGCGGTGTTGTGAAGACTCAGGTGTGACGTAAAAAGTCAAAGTTTTTCCACAATACCTGACGAACATTTAATCTTTGGGCTTCCGTGGCGCAATGGTTAGCGCGTTCGGCTGTTAAGCGAAAGGTTGGTGGTTCGAGCCCACCCGGGAGCGGTGTTGTGAGATCTCACATGTAACGTAAAAATCCAAAGTTTTTCCACAATACCTGACGAACATTTAATCTTTGGGCTTCCGTTGCGCAATGGTTAACGCCGTCGGCTGTAAACCGAAAGGTTGGTGGTTCGAGCCCATCCGGGAGCGGTGTTGTGAGGTCTTAGATGTAACGTAAAATTCAGAGTTTTTTAAAAATAACTGACGAACATTTAATTTTTGGGCTTCCGTGGCGCAATGGTTAGAGCGTTCAGCTGTTATTCAAAAGGTTTGTGGTTCGAGCCCATCCGGGAGCGGTGTTGTGAAGTCTCAGATGTGACGTAAAAAGTCAAAGTTTTTCCACAATACCTGACGAACATTTAATCTTTGGGCTTCCGTTGCACAATGGTTAACGCCGTCGGCTGTTAACCGAAAGGTTGGTGGTTCGAGCCCATCCGGGAGCGGTGTTGTGAGGTCTTAGATGTAACGTAAAATTCAGAGTTTTTAAAAATAACTGACGAACATTTAATTTTTGGTCTTCCGTGGCGCAATGGTTAGAGCGTTCAGATGTTATTCAAAAGGTTTGTGGTTCGAGCCCATCCGGGAGCGGTGTTGTGAAGACTCAGGTGTGACGTAAAAAGTCAAAGTTTTTCCACAATACCTGACGAACATTTAATCTTTGGGCTTCCGTGGCGCAATGGTTAGCGCGTTCGGCTGTTAAGCGAAAGGTTGGTGGTTCGAGCCCACCCGGGAGCGGTGTTGTGAGATCTCACATGTAACGTAAAAATCCAAAGTTTTTCCACAATACCTGACGAACATTTAATCTTTGGGCTTCCGTTGCGCAATGGTTAACGCCGTCGGCTGTAAACCGAAAGGTTGGTGGTTCGAGCCCATCCGGGAGCGGTGTTGTGAGGTCTTAGATGTAACGTAAAATTCAGAGTTTTTTAAAAATAACTGACGAACATTTAATTTTTGGGCTTCCGTGGCGCAATGGTTAGAGCGTTCAGCTGTTATTCAAAAGGTTTGTGGTTCGAGCCCATCCGGGAGCGGTGTTGTGAAGTCTCAGATGTGACGTAAAAAGTCAAAGTTTTTCCACAATACCTGACGAACATTTAATCTTTGGGCTTCCGTTGCACAATGGTTAACGCCGTCGGCTGTTAACCGAAAGGTTGGTGGTTCGAGCCCATCCGGGAGCGGTGTTGTGAGGTCTTAGATGTAACGTAAAATTCAGAGTTTTTTAAAAATAACTGACGAACATTTAATTTTTGGGCTTCCGTGGCGCAATGGTTAGAGCGTTCAGCTGTTATTCAAAAGGTTTGTGGTTCGAGCCCATCCGGGAGCGGTGTTGTGAAGTCTCAGATGTGACGTAAAAAGTCAAAGTTTTTCCACAATACCTGACGAACATTTAATCTTTGGGCTTCCGTTGCACAATGGTTAACGCCGTCGGCTGTTAACCGAAAGGTTGGTGGTTCGAGCCCATCCGGGAGCGGTGTTGTGAGGTCTTAGATGTAACGTAAAATTCAGAGTTTTTAAAAATAACTGACGAACATTTAATTTTTGGTCTTCCGTGGCGCAATGGTTAGAGCGTTCAGATGTTATTCAAAAGGTTTGTGGTTCGAGCCCATCCGGGAGCGGTGTTGTGAAGACTCAGGTGTGACGTAAAAAGTCAAAGTTTTTCCACAATACCTGACGAACATTTAATCTTTGGGCTTCCGTGGCGCAATGGTTAGCGCGTTCGGCTGTTAAGCGAAAGGTTGGTGGTTCGAGCCCACCCGGGAGCGGTGTTGTGAGATCTCACATGTAACGTAAAAATCCAAAGTTTTTCCACAATACCTGACGAACATTTAATCTTTGGGCTTCCGTTGCGCAATGGTTAACGCCGTCGGCTGTTAACCGAAAGGTTGGTGGTTCGAGCCCATCCGGGAGCGGTGTTGTGAGGTCTTAGATGTAACGTAAAATTCAGAGTTTTTTAAAAATAACTGACGAACATTTAATTTTTGGGCTTCCGTGGCGCAATGTTTAGAGCGTTCAGCTGTTATTCAAAAGGTTTGTGGTTCGAGCCCATCCGGGAGCGGTGTTGTGAAGTCTCAGATGTGACGTAAAAAGTCAAAGTTTTTCCACAATACCTGACGAACATTTAATCTTTGGGCTTCCGTGGCGCAATGGTTAGCGCGTTCGGCTGTTAACCGAAAGGTTGGTGGTTCGAGCCCACCCGGGAGCGGTGTTGTGAGGTCTTAGATGTAACGTAAAATTCAGAGTTTTTTAAAAATAACTGACGAACATTTAATTTTTGGGCTTCCGTGGCGCAATGGTTAGAGCGTTCAGCTGTTATTCAAAAGGTTTGTGGTTCGAGCCCATCCAGGAGCGGTGTTGTGAAGTCTCAGATGTGACGTAAAAAGTCAAAGTTTTTCCACAATACCTGACGAACATTTAATCTTTGGGCTTCCGTTGCACAATGGTTAACGCCGTCGGCTGTTAACCGAAAGGTTGGTGGTTCGAGCCCATCCGGGAGCGGTGTTGTGAGGTCTTAGATGTAACGTAAAATTCAGAGTTTTTTAAAAATAACTGACGAACGAACATTTAATTTTTGGGCTTCCGTGGCGCAATGGTTAGAGCGTTCAGCTGTTATTCAAAAGGTTTGTGGTTCGAGCCCATCCGGGAGCGGTGTTGTGAAGTCTCAGATGTGACGTAAAAAGTCAAAGTTTTTCCACAATTCCTGACGAACATTTAATTTTTGGGCTTCCGTGAAGCAATGGTTAACGCCGTCGGCTGTTAACCGAAAGGTTGGTGGTTCGAGCCCATCCGGGAGCTGTGTTGTGAGGTCTTAGATGTAACGTAAAATTCAGAGTTTTTTAAAAATAACTGACGAACATTTAATTTTTGGGCTTCCGTGGCGCAATGGTTAGAGCGTTCAGCTGTAATTCAAAAGGTTTGTGGTTCGAGCCCATCCGGGAGCGGTGTTGTGAAGTCTCAGATGTGACGTAAAAAGTCAAAGTTTTTCCACAATACCTGACGAACATTTAATCTTTGGGCTTCCGTTGCACAATGGTTAACGCCGTCGGCTGTTAACCGAAAGGTTGGTGGTTCGAGCCCATCCGGGAGCGGTGTTGTGAGGTCTTAGATGTAAAGTAAAATTCAGAGTTTTTTAAAAATAACTGACGAACATTTAATTTTTGGGCTTCCGTGGCGCAATGGTTAGAGCGTTCAGCTGTTATTCAAAAGGTTTGTGGTTCGAGCCCATCCGGGAGCGGTGTTGTGAAGACTCAGGTGTGACGTAAAAAGTCAAAGTTTTTCCACAATACCTGACGAACATTTAATCTTTGGGCTTCCGTGGCGCAATGGTTAGCGCGTTCGGCTGTTAAGCGAAAGGTTGGTGGTTCGAGCCCACCCGGGAGCGGTGTTGTGAGATCTCACATGTAACGTAAAAATCCAAAGTTTTTCCACAATACCTGACGAACATTTAATCTTTGGGCTTCCGTTGCGCAATGGTTAACGCCGTCGGCTGTAAACCGAAAGGTTGGTGGTTCGAGCCCATCCGGGAGCGGTGTTGTGAGGTCTTAGATGTAACGTAAAATTCAGAGTTTTTTAAAAATAACTGACGAACATTTAATTTTTGGGCTTCCGTGGCGCAATGTTTAGAGCGTTCAGCTGTTATTCAAAAGGTTTGTGGTTCGAGCCCATCCGGGAGCGGTGTTGTGAAGTCTCAGATGTGACGTAAAAAGTCAAAGTTTTTCCACAATACCTGACGAACATTTAATCTTTGGGCTTCCGTTGCGCAATGGTTAACGCCGTCGGCTGTTAACCGAAAGGTTGGTGGTTCGAGCCCATCCGGGAGCGGTGTTGTGAGATCTCAGATGTGACGTAAAAAGTCAAAGTGTTTCCACAATACCTGACGAACATTTAATTTTTGGGCTTCCGTGAAGCAATGGTTAACGCCGTCGGCTGTTAACCGAAAGGTTGGTGGTTCGAGCCCATCCGGGAGCTGTGTTGTGAGGTCTTAGATGTAACGTAAAATTCAGAGTTTTTTAAAAATAACTGACGAACATTTAATTTTTGGGCTTCCGTGGCGCAATGGTTAGAGCGTTCAGCTGTTATTCAAAAGGTTTGTGGTTCGAGCCCATCCGGGAGCGGTGTTGTGAAGTCTCAGATGTGACGTAAAAAGTCAAAGTTTTTCCACAATACCTGACGAACATTTAATCTTTGGGCTTCCGTTGCACAATGGTTAACGCCGTCGGCTGTTAACCGAAAGGTTGGTGGTTCGAGCCCATCCGGGAGCGGTGTTGTGAGGTCTTAGATGTAACGTAAAATTCAGAGTTTTTTAAAAATAACTGACGAACATTTAATTTTTGGGCTTCCGTGGCGCAATGGTTAGAGCGTTCAGCTGTTATTCAAAAGGTTTGTGGTTCGAGCCCATCCGGGAGCGGTGTTGTGAAGTCTCAGATGTGACGTAAAAAGTCAAAGTTTTTCCACAATACCTGACGAACATTTAATCTTTGGGCTTCCGTTGCACAATGGTTAACGCCGTCGGCTGTTAACCGAAAGGTTGGTGGTTCGAGCCCATCCGGGAGCGGTGTTGTGAGGTCTTAGATGTAACGTAAAATTCAGAGTTTTTAAAAATAACTGACGAACATTTAATTTTTGGTCTTCCGTGGCGCAATGGTTAGAGCGTTCAGATGTTATTCAAAAGGTTTGTGGTTCGAGCCCATCCGGGAGCGGTGTTGTGAAGACTCAGGTGTGACGTAAAAAGTCAAAGTTTTTCCACAATACCTGACGAACATTTAATCTTTGGGCTTCCGTGGCGCAATGGTTAGCGCGTTCGGCTGTTAAGCGAAAGGTTGGTGGTTCGAGCCCACCCGGGAGCGGTGTTGTGAGATCTCACATGTAACGTAAAAATCCAAAGTTTTTCCACAATACCTGACGAACATTTAATCTTTGGGCTTCCGTTGCGCAATGGTTAACGCCGTCGGCTGTAAACCGAAAGGTTGGTGGTTCGAGCCCATCCGGGAGCGGTGTTGTGAGGTCTTAGATGTAACGTAAAATTCAGAGTTTTTTAAAAATAACTGACGAACATTTAATTTTTGGGCTTCCGTGGCGCAATGGTTAGAGCGTTCAGCTGTTATTCAAAAGGTTTGTGGTTCGAGCCCATCCGGGAGCGGTGTTGTGAAGTCTCAGATGTGACGTAAAAAGTCAAAGTTTTTCCACAATACCTGACGAACATTTAATCTTTGGGCTTCCGTTGCACAATGGTTAACGCCGTCGGCTGTTAACCGAAAGGTTGGTGGTTCGAGCCCATCCGGGAGCGGTGTTGTGAGGTCTTAGATGTAACGTAAAATTCAGAGTTTTTAAAAATAACTGACGAACATTTAATTTTTGGTCTTCCGTGGCGCAATGGTTAGAGCGTTCAGATGTTATTCAAAAGGTTTGTGGTTCGAGCCCATCCGGGAGCGGTGTTGTGAAGACTCAGGTGTGACGTAAAAAGTCAAAGTTTTTCCACAATACCTGACGAACATTTAATCTTTGGGCTTCCGTGGCGCAATGGTTAGCGCGTTCGGCTGTTAAGCGAAAGGTTGGTGGTTCGAGCCCACCCGGGAGCGGTGTTGTGAGATCTCACATGTAACGTAAAAATCCAAAGTTTTTCCACAATACCTGACGAACATTTAATCTTTGGGCTTCCGTTGCGCAATGGTTAACGCCGTCGGCTGTAAACCGAAAGGTTGGTGGTTCGAGCCCATCCGGGAGCGGTGTTGTGAGGTCTTAGATGTAACGTAAAATTCAGAGTTTTTTAAAAATAACTGACGAACATTTAATTTTTGGGCTTCCGTGGCGCAATGGTTAGAGCGTTCAGCTGTTATTCAAAAGGTTTGTGGTTCGAGCCCATCCGGGAGCGGTGTTGTGAAGTCTCAGATGTGACGTAAAAAGTCAAAGTTTTTCCACAATACCTGACGAACATTTAATCTTTGGGCTTCCGTTGCACAATGGTTAACGCCGTCGGCTGTTAACCGAAAGGTTGGTGGTTCGAGCCCATCCGGGAGCGGTGTTGTGAGGTCTTAGATGTAACGTAAAATTCAGAGTTTTTTAAAAATAACTGACGAACATTTAATTTTTGGTCTTCCGTGGCGCAATGGTTAGAGCGTTCAGATTCAGGCCAGTGGTCTCCTATGGAGCCCTTGTCTGGTGGCCCAGGGTTCGCCTTAAGACAGCCCAAGATGAACTACGCAAGCTTCAAAGGCTGGCGTGCATCGGTATCACGGGGTCCATGAGGACAGCCCCCACAGCCTCTCTGGAAATCCTTCTCAATATGCTTCCCCTTCACCTCTTTATTGAGGAAGAAGCTATTATGGGAGCCTGTAGGCTCAACAACCTCGGCTGGTGGAAGCCCAAGCACTGGGACTTCAGTCACACCAAGCTTTTCAGTGAGTACAGCAGTACTGAGCCATCACTTGTGATGGTCTCAGATAAGTCTGTTATATCACACCACTTCGACAAGCCCTTCAGCGTGCACTTTCCCAGTCGCGCTGTTTGGGAGACCACCCCAGTCCTTGGAACTGGGGGGGAGTCCGTCTGGTTCACGGACGGCTCTAAAACGGACTCTGGAGTTGGTGCCGGGGTCTACTGCTTGACCAAGAAGTTTGGTTTTTACGAGAGCCTTGGCAACTTTGCCAGCGTTTTTCAGGCGGAAATCATGGCCATTTGTTTATGTGTGGATTTCTGCAACAAGAAAAACTACCGCGGACGGACGATTCAGATTTATTCGGATAGTCAGGCCGCTCTCAAGGCGCTAAATCAGTGCCTTGTCGATTCTAGACTGGTGCTCAGCTGCCTGGATCTGCTGAGTTCTTTGGCTGCCCGCAACAAGGTTCAATTGCTGTGGGTGCCAGGGCACTGCGGATACCTGGGCAATGAGAGGGCTGATATGTATGCCAAAAGGGGGGCTGAGGCGAAGTTCTTCGGACCTGAGCCTGCGGTTCCCATCCCCCATGGCATCATTCGCCATAGGATTCACTGCCGGATGTCTGCACTTCAACTGCAACTCTGGCTAGACATGGATGGGCAGAGACAAGCCAAGGAGTTTGTCCCGGGTCCTTCTATTACTAGGGCAAAGGAACTGCTTGCCCTTACCAAAAGCAAAATTAGGCTGGTCACCAGTCTCCTCACTGGACACTGCCGGCTGAATAGACACCTGCACCTACTGGGCATCGTTGATGACCCACTCTGTAGGTTCTGCCGGGAGGAAGAGGAAACCTCCTCCCATATCCTATGTTGCTGCGACTATCTCGCGGCCATGAGGTTTGAGCATTTCGATATGCATACTATGGAACCTCACCAGTTCTCTACTGTCTCGGTCAATCGGATTCTCCGATTCATCGAGGCGACAGGACTCTTCGCAGTCTAACCAGTTCGGGGCGCACAATATACCCTTGGTATCGGTGCTCGACGCGGCGACGCGTCACCCCCTTCAACAATAACAATAACAATAGAGCGTTCAGATGTTATTCAAAAGGTTTGTGGTTCGAGCCCATCCGGGAGCGGTGTTGTGAAGACTCAGGTGTGACGTAAAAAGTCAAAGTTTTTCCACAATACCTGACGAACATTTAATCTTTGGGCTTCCGTGGCGCAATGGTTAGCGCGTTCGGCTGTTAAGCGAAAGGTTGGTGGTTCGAGCCCACCCGGGAGCGGTGTTGTGAGATCTCACATGTAACGTAAAAATCCAAAGTTTTTCCACAATACCTGACGAACATTTAATCTTTGGGCTTCCGTTGCGCAATGGTTAACGCCGTCGGCTGTAAACCGAAAGGTTGGTGGTTCGAGCCCATCCGGGAGCGGTGTTGTGAGGTCTTAGATGTAACGTAAAATTCAGAGTTTTTTAAAAATAACTGACGAACATTTAATTTTTGGGCTTCCGTGGCGCAATGGTTAGAGCGTTCAGCTGTTATTCAAAAGGTTTGTGGTTCGAGCCCATCCGGGAGCGGTGTTGTGAAGTCTCAGATGTGACGTAAAAAGTCAAAGTTTTTCCACAATACCTGACGAACATTTAATCTTTGGGCTTCCGTTGCACAATGGTTAACGCCGTCGGCTGTTAACCGAAAGGTTGGTGGTTCGAGCCCATCCGGGAGCGGTGTTGTGAGGTCTTAGATGTAACGTAAAATTCAGAGTTTTTTAAAAATAACTGACGAACATTTAATTTTTGGGCTTCCGTGGCGCAATGGTTAGAGCGTTCAGCTGTTATTCAAAAGGTTTGTGGTTCGAGCCCATCCGGGAGCGGTGTTGTGAAGTCTCAGATGTGACGTAAAAAGTCAAAGTTTTTCCACAATACCTGACGAACATTTAATCTTTGGGCTTCCGTTGCACAATGGTTAACGCCGTCGGCTGTTAACCGAAAGGTTGGTGGTTCGAGCCCATCCGGGAGCGGTGTTGTGAGGTCTTAGATGTAACGTAAAATTCAGAGTTTTTAAAAATAACTGACGAACATTTAATTTTTGGTCTTCCGTGGCGCAATGGTTAGAGCGTTCAGATGTTATTCAAAAGGTTTGTGGTTCGAGCCCATCCGGGAGCGGTGTTGTGAAGACTCAGGTGTGACGTAAAAAGTCAAAGTTTTTCCACAATACCTGACGAACATTTAATCTTTGGGCTTCCGTGGCGCAATGGTTAGCGCGTTCGGCTGTTAAGCGAAAGGTTGGTGGTTCGAGCCCACCCGGGAGCGGTGTTGTGAGATCTCACATGTAACGTAAAAATCCAAAGTTTTTCCACAATACCTGACGAACATTTAATCTTTGGGCTTCCGTTGCGCAATGGTTAACGCCGTCGGCTGTAAACCGAAAGGTTGGTGGTTCGAGCCCATCCGGGAGCGGTGTTGTGAGGTCTTAGATGTAACGTAAAATTCAGAGTTTTTTAAAAATAACTGACGAACATTTAATTTTTGGGCTTCCGTGGCGCAATGTTTAGAGCGTTCAGCTGTTATTCAAAAGGTTTGTGGTTCGAGCCCATCCGGGAGCGGTGTTGTGAAGTCTCAGATGTGACGTAAAAAGTCAAAGTTTTTCCACAATACCTGACGAACATTTAATCTTTGGGCTTCCGTTGCGCAATGGTTAACGCCGTCGGCTGTTAACCGAAAGGTTGGTGGTTCGAGCCCATCCGGGAGCGGTGTTGTGAGATCTCAGATGTGACGTAAAAAGTCAAAGTGTTTCCACAATACCTGACGAACATTTAATTTTTGGGCTTCCGTGAAGCAATGGTTAACGCCGTCGGCTGTTAACCGAAAGGTTGGTGGTTCGAGCCCATCCGGGAGCTGTGTTGTGAGGTCTTAGATGTAACGTAAAATTCAGAGTTTTTTAAAAATAACTGACGAACATTTAATTTTTGGGCTTCCGTGGCGCAATGGTTAGAGCGTTCAGCTGTTATTCAAAAGGTTTGTGGTTCGAGCCCATCCGGGAGCGGTGTTGTGAAGTCTCAGATGTGACGTAAAAAGTCAAAGTTTTTCCACAATACCTGACGAACATTTAATCTTTGGGCTTCCGTTGCACAATGGTTAACGCCGTCGGCTGTTAACCGAAAGGTTGGTGGTTCGAGCCCATCCGGGAGCGGTGTTGTGAGGTCTTAGATGTAACGTAAAATTCAGAGTTTTTTAAATATAACTGACGAACATTTAATTTTTGGGCTTCCGTGGCGCAATGGTTAGAGCGTTCAGCTGTTATTCAAAAGGTTTGTGGTTCGAGCCCATCCGGGAGCGGTGTTGTGAAGTCTCAGATGTGACGTAAAAAGTCAAAGTTTTTCCACAATACCTGACGAACATTTAATCTTTGGGCTTCCGTTGCACAATGGTTAACGCCGTCGGCTGTTAACCGAAAGGTTGGTGGTTCGAGCCCATCCGGGAGCGGTGTTGTGAGGTCTTAGATGTAACGTAAAATTCAGAGTTTTTAAAAATAACTGACGAACATTTAATTTTTGGTCTTCCGTGGCGCAATGGTTAGAGCGTTCAGATGTTATTCAAAAGGTTTGTGGTTCGAGCCCATCCGGGAGCGGTGTTGTGAAGTCTCAGATGTGACGTAAAAAGTCAAAGTTTTTCCACAATACCTGACGAACATTTAATCTTTGGGCTTCCGTGGCGCAATGGTTAGCGCGTTCGGCTGTTAACCGAAAGGTTGGTGGTTCGAGCCCACCCGGGAGCGGTGTTGTGAGATCTCACATGTAACGTAAAAATCCAAAGTTTTTCCACAATACCTGACGAACATTTAATATTTGGGCTTCCGTTGCGCAATAGTTAACGCCGTCGGCTGTTAACCGAAAGGTTGGTGGTTCGAGCCCATCCGGGAGCGGTGTTGTGAGATCTCAGATGTGACGTAAAAAGTCAAAGTTTTTCCACAATACCTGACGAACATTTAATCTTTGGGCTTCCGTTGCACAATGGTTAACGCCGTCGGCTGTTAACCGAAAGGTTGGTGGTTCGAGCCCATCCGGGAGCGGTGTTGTGAGGTCTTAGATGTAACGTAAAATTCAGAGTTTTTTAAAAATAACTGACGAACATTTAATTTTTGGGCTTCCGTGGCGCAATGGTTAGAGCGTTCAGCTGTTATTCAAAAGGTTTGTGGTTCGAGCCCATCCGGGAGCGGTGTTGTGAAGTCTCAGATGTGACGTAAAAAGTTAAAGTTTTTCCACAATACCTGACGAACATTTAATTTTTGGGCTTCCGTGAAGCAATGGTTAACGCCGTCGGCTGTTAACCGAAAGGTTGGTGGTTCGAGCCCATCCGGGAGCTGTGTTGTGAGGTCTTAGATGTAACGTAAAATTCAGAGTTTTTTAAAAATAACTGACGAACATTTAATTTTTGGGCTTCCGTGGCGCAATGGTTAGAGCGTTCAGCTGTAATTCAAAAGGTTTGTGGTTCGAGCCCATCCGGGAGCGGTGTTGTGAAGTCTCAGATGTGACGTAAAAAGTCAAAGTTTTTCCACAATACCTGACGAACATTTAATCTTTGGGCTTCCGTTGCACAATGGTTAACGCCGTCGGCTGTTAACCGAAAGGTTGGTGGTTCGAGCCCATCCGGGAGCGGTGTTGTGAGGTCTTAGATGTAAAGTAAAATTCAGAGTTTTTTAAAAATAACTGACGAACATTTAATTTTTGGGCTTCCGTGGCGCAATGGTTAGAGCTTTCAGCTGTTATTCAAAAGGTTTGTGGTTCGAGCCCATCCGGGAGCGGTGTTGTGAAGACTCAGGTGTGACGTAAAAAGTCAAAGTTTTTCCACAATACCTGACGAACATTTAATCTTTGGGCTTCCGTGGCGCAATGGTTAGCGCGTTCGGCTGTTAAGCGAAAGGTTGGTGGTTCGAGCCCACCCGGGAGCGGTGTTGTGAGATCTCACATGTAACGTAAAAATCCAAAGTTTTTCCACAATACCTGACGAACATTTAATCTTTGGGCTTCCGTTGCGCAATGGTTAACGCCGTCGGCTGTTAACCGAAAGGTTGGTGGTTCGAGCCCATCCGGGAGCGGTGTTGTGAGGTCTTAGATGTAACGTAAAATTCAGAGTTTTTTAAAAATAACTGACGAACATTTAATTTTTGGGCTTCCGTGGCGCAATGTTTAGAGCGTTCAGCTGTTATTCAAAAGGTTTGTGGTTCGAGCCCATCCGGGAGCGGTGTTGTGAAGTCTCAGATGTGACGTAAAAAGTCAAAGTTTTTCCACAATACCTGACGAACATTTAATCTTTGGGCTTCCGTGGCGCAATGGTTAGCGCGTTCGGCTGTTAACCGAAAGGTTGGTGGTTCGAGCCCACCCGGGAGCGGTGTTGTGAGATCTCACATGTAACGTAAAAATCCAAAGTTTTTCCACAATACCTGACGAACATTTAATCTTTGGGCTTCCGTTGCGCAATGGTTAACGCCGTCGGCTGTTAACCGAAAGGTTGGTGGTTCGAGCCCATCCGGGAGCGGTGTTGTGAGATCTCAGATGTGACGTAAAAAGTCAAAGTGTTTCCACAATACCTGACGAACATTTAATTTTTGGGCTTCCGTGAAGCAATGGTTAACGCCGTCGGCTGTTAACCGAAAGGTTGGTGGTTCGAGCCCATCCGGGAGCTGTGTTGTGAGGTCTTAGATGTAACGTAAAATTCAGAGTTTTTTAAAAATAACTGACGAACATTTAATTTTTGGGCTTCCGTGGCGCAATGGTTAGAGCGTTCAGCTGTTATTCAAAAGGTTTGTGGTTCGAGCCCATCCGGGAGCGGTGTTGTGAAGTCTCAGATGTGACGTAAAAAGTCAAAGTTTTTCCACAATACCTGACGAACATTTAATCTTTGGGCTTCCGTTGCACAATGGTTAACGCCGTCGGCTGTTAACCGAAAGGTTGGTGGTTCGAGCCCATCCGGGAGCGGTGTTGTGAGGTCTTAGATGTAACGTAAAATTCAGAGTTTTTTAAAAATAACTGACGAACATTTAATTTTTGGGCTTCCGTGGCGCAATGGTTAGAGCGTTCAGCTGTTATTCAAAAGGTTTGTGGTTCGAGCCCATCCGGGAGCGGTGTTGTGAAGTCTCAGATGTGACGTAAAAAGTCAAAGTTTTTCCACAATACCTGACGAACATTTAATCTTTGGGCTTCCGTTGCACAATGGTTAATGCCGTCGGCTGTTAACCGAAAGGTTGGTGGTTCGAGCCCATCCGGGAGCGGTGTTGTGAGGTCTTAGATGTAACGTAAAATTCAGAGTTTTTAAAAATAACTGACGAACATTTAATTTTTGGTCTTCCGTGGCGCAATGGCTAGAGCGTTCAGATGTTATTCAAAAGGTTTGTGGTTCGAGCCCATCCGGGAGCGGTGTTGTGAAGTCTCAGATGTGACGTAAAAAGTCAAAGTTTTTCCACAATACCTGACGAACATTTAATCTTTGGGCTTCCGTGGCGCAATGGTTAGCGCGTTCGGCTGTTAACCGAAAGGTTGGTGGTTCGAGCCCACCCGGGAGCGGTGTTGTGAGATCTCACATGTAACGTAAAAATCCAAAGTTTTTCCACAATACCTGACGAACATTTAATCTTTGGGCTTCCGTTGCGCAATGGTTAACGCCGTCGGCTGTTAACCGAAAGGTTGGTGGTTCGAGCCCATCCGGGAGCGGTGTTGTGAGGTCTTAGATGTAACGTAAAATTCAGAGTTTTTTAAAAATAACTGACGAACATTTAATTTTTGGGCTTCCGTGGCGCAATGTTTAGAGCGTTCAGCTGTTATTCAAAAGGTTTGTGGTTCGAGCCCATCCGGGAGCGGTAATGTGAGGTCTTAGATGTAACGTAAAATTCAGAGTTTTTTAAAAATTCCTGACGAACATTTAATCTTTGGGCTTCCGTGGCGCAATGGTTAGCGCGTTCGGCTGTTAACCGAAAGGTTGGTGGTTCGAGCCCACCCGGGAGCGGTTTTGTGAGCTCTCACATGTAACGTAAAAAGCCAAAGTGTTTCTACAATAGCCGACGACCATTTAATTTTTGGGCTTCCGTAGCGCAATGGTTAGCGCGTTCGGCTGTTAACCGAAAGGTTGGTGGTTCGAGCCCATCCGTGAGCGGTGTTGTGAGGTCTCAGATGTGACGTAAAAAGTCAAAGTTTTTCCACAATACCTGACGAACATTTAATTTTTGGGCTTCCGTGAAGCAATGGTTAACGCCGTCGGCTGTTAACCGAAAGGTTGGTGGTTCGAGCCCATCCGGGAGCTGTGCTGTGAGGTCTTAGATGTAGTGTAAATATCAGAGTTTTTTAAAAATAACTGACGAACATTTAATTTTTGGGCTTCCGTGGCGCAATGGTTAGCGCGTTCGGCTGCTAACCGAAAGGTTGGTGGTTCGAGCCCATCCGGGAGCGGTGTTTTGAAGTCTCGAATGTGACGTAAAAAGTCAGAGTTTTTCCACAATACCTGACGACCATTTCATTTCTGAGCTTCCTTGGCTCGAAGGTTAGCGCGTTCGGATGTTAACCAAAAGGTTGGTGGTTCGAGCCCACCCGGCTGCCGTGTTGTGAAGTCTCAAATGTAACGTAAAAAGCCAAAGTTTTTCCACAATACCTGACGACCGTTTAATTTTTGAGCTTCCGTGGCGCAATGGTTAGCGCGTTCGGCTGTTAACCCTAAGGTTGGTGGTTCGAGCCCACCCGGGAGCGGTGTTGTGAGATCTCAAACGTAATGTCAAATGCCAAAGTTTTTCCACAATACCTGACGAACATTTAATCTTTGGGCTTCCGTGGCGCAACGGTTAGCGCGTTCGGCAGTTAACTGAAAGGTTGGTGGTTCGAGACCATCCGGGAGCGGTGTTGTGAGGTCTCAGATGTGACGTAAAAAGTCAAAGTTTTTCCACAATACCTGACGACCATTTAATTTTTGAGCTTCCGTGGCGCAATGGTTAGCGCGTTCGGCTGTTAACCGAAAGGTTGGTGGTTCGAGCCCACCCGGGAGCGGTGTTGTGAAATCTCACATGTAACGTAAAAATCCATAGTTTTTCCACAATACCTGACGAACATTTAATCGTTGGGCTTCCGTTTCAATGGTTAACGCCGTCGGCTGTTAACCGAAAGGTTGGTGGTTCGAGCCCATCCGGGAGCGGTGTTGTGAGGTCTTAGATGTAACGTAAAATTCAGAGTTTTTTAAAAATAACTGACGAACATTTAATTTTTGGGCTTCCGTGGCGCAATGGTTAGCGCGTTCGGCTGTTAACCGAAAGGTTGGTGGTTCGAGCCCATCCGGGAGCGGTAATGTGAGGTCTTAGATGTAACGTAAAATTCAGAGTTTTTTAAAAATACCTGACGAACATTTAATCTTTGGGCTTCCGTGGCGCAATGGTTAGCGCGTTCGGCTGTTAACCGAAAGGTTGGTGGTTCGAGCCCACCCGGGAGCGGTGTTGTGAGGTCTCAGATGTGACGTAAAAAGTCAAAGTTTTTCCACAATACCTGACGAACATTTAATTTTTGGGCTTCCGTGAAGCAATGGTTAACGCCGTCGGCTGTTAACCGAAAGGTTGGGGGTTCGAGCCCATCCGGGAGCTGTGTTGTGAGGTCTTAGATGTAGTGTAAATGTCAGAGTTTTTTAAAAATACCTGACGAACATTTAATCGTTGGGCTTCCGTTTCAATGGTTAACGCCGTCGGCTGTTAACCGAAAGGTTGGCGGTTCGAGCCCATCCGGGAGCGGTGTTGTGAGGTCTTAGATGTAACGTAAAATTCAGAGTTTTTTAAAAATACCTGACGATCATTTAATCTTTGGGCTTCCGTGGCGCAATGGTTAGCGCGTTCAGCTGTTATTCAAAAGGTCTGTGGTTCGAGCCCATCCGGGAGCGGTGTTTTGAAGTCTCGGATGTGACGTAAAAAGTCAGAGTTTTTCCACAATACCTGACGACCATTTCATTTCTGAGCTTCCTTGGCTCGAAGGTTAGCGCGTTCGGATGTTAACCATAAGGTTGGTGGTTCGAGCCCACCCGGCTGCCGTGTTGTGAAGTCTCAAATGTAACGTAAAAAGCCAAAGTTTTTCCACAATACCTGACGACCGTTTAATCTTTGAGCTTCCGTGGCGCAATGGTTAGCGCGTTCGGCTGTTAACCGAAAGGTTGGTGGTTCGAGCCCACCCGGGAGCGGTGTTGTGAGATCTCAAACGTAATGTCAAATGCCAAAGTTTTTCCACAATACCTGACGAACATTTAATCTTTGGGCTTCCGTGGCGCAATGGTTAGCGCGTTCGGCAGTTAACTGAAAGGTTGGTGGTTCGAGCCCATCCGGGAGCGGTGTTGTGAGGTCTTAGATGTAACGTAAAATTCAGAGTTTTTTAAAAATACCTGACGAACATTTAATCTTTGGGCTTCCGTGGCGCAATGGTTAGCGCGTTCGGCTGTTAACCGAAAGGTTGGTGGTTCGAGCCCACCCGGGAGCGGTGTTGTGAGCTCTCAAATGTAACGTAAAAAGCCAAAGTTTTTCCACAATACCTGACGAACATTTAATCTTTGGGCTTCCGTGGCGCAATGGTTAGCGCGTTTGGCTGTTAACCGAAAGGTTGGTGGTTCGAGCCCACCCGGGAGCGGTGTTGTGAGATCTCACATGTAACATAAAAATCCAAAGTTTTTCCACAATACCTGACGAACATTTAATCTTTGGGCTTCCGTTGCGCAATGGTTAACGCCGTCGGCTGTTAACCGAAAGGTTGGTGGTTCGAGCCCATCCGGGAGCGGTGTTGTGAGGTCTTAGATGTAACGTAAAATTCAGAGTTTTTTAAAAATAACTGACGAACATTTAATTTTTGGGCTTCCTTGGCGCAATGTTTAGAGCGTTCAGCTGTTATTCAAAAGGTTGGTGGTTCGAGCCCACCCGGGAGCGGTGTTGTGAGCTCTCAAATGTGACGTAAAAAGTCAAAGTTTTTCCACAATACCACCAACCTTTCGGTTAACAGCCGACGGCGTTAACCATTGCGCCACGGAAGCCCAAAGATTAAATGTTCGTCGGGTATTGTGGAAAAACTTTGGATTTTTACGTCACATCTGAGACTTCAAAACACCGCTCCCGGATGTTCTCGAACCACAAACCTTTTGAATAACAGCTGAACGCTCTAACCATTGCGCCACGAAAGCCCAAAAATTAAATGTTCGTCAGTTATTTTTAAAAAACTCTGAATTTTACGTTACATGTAAGACCTCACAACACCGCTCCCGAATGGGCTCGAACCACCAACCTATCGGTTAACAGCCGACGGCGTTAACCATTGCGCAACGGAAGCCCAAAGATTAAATGTTCGTCAGGTATTGTGGAAAAAATTTGGATTTTTACGTTACATGTGAGATCTCACAACACCGCTCCCGGGTGGGCTCGAACCACCAACCTTTCGGTTAACAGCCGAACGCGCTAACCATTGCGCCACGGAAGCCCAAAAATTAAATGTTCGTCAGGTATTGTGGAAAAACTTTGACTTTTTACGTCACATCTGAGACCTCACAACACCGCTCACGGATGGGCTCGAACCACCAACCTTTCGGTTAACAGCCGAACGCGCTAACCATTGCGCCACGGAAGCCCAAAAATTAAATGGTCGTCGGCTATTGTAGAAACACTTTGGCTTTTTACGTTACATGTGAGAGCTCACAACACCGCTCCCGGGTGGGCTCGAACCACCAACCTTTCGGTTAACAGCCGAACGCGCTAACCATTGCGCCACGGAAGCCCAAAGATTAAATGTTCGTCAGGAATTTTTAAAAAACTCTGAATTTTACGTTACATCTAAGACCTCACATTACCGCTCCCGGATGGGCTCGAACCACAAACCTTTTGAATAACAGCTGAACGCTCTAAACATTGCGCCACGGAAGCCCAAAAATTAAATGTTCGTCAGTTATTTTTAAAAAACTCTGAATTTTACGTTACATCTAAGACCTCACAACACCGCTCCCGGATGGGCTCGAACCACCAACCTTTCGGTTAACAGCCGACGGCGTTAACCATTGCGCAACGGAAGCCCAAAGATTAAATGTTCGTCAGGTATTGTGGAAAAACTTTGGATTTTTACGTTACATGTGAGATCTCACAACACCGCTCCCGGGTGGGCTCGAACCACCAACCTTTCGGTTAACAGCCGAACGCACTAACCATTGCGCCACGGAAGCCCAAAGATTAAATGTTCGTCAGGTATTTTTAAAAAACTCTGAATTTTACGTTACATCTAAGACCTCACATTACCGCTCCCGGATGGGCTCGAACCACCAACCTTTCGGTTAACAGCCGAAAGCGCTAACCATTGCGCCACGGAAGCCCAAAAATTAAAAGTTCGTCAGTTATTTTTAAAAAACTCTGAATTTTACACTACATCTAAGACCTCACAACACAGCTCCCGGATGGGCTCGAACCACCAACCTTTCGGTTAACAGCCGACGGCGTTAACCATTGCTTCACGGAAGCCCAAAAATTAAATGTTCGTCAGGTATTGTGGAAAAACTTTGACTTTTTACGTCACATTTGAGAGCTCACAACACCGCTCCCGGGTGGGCTCGAACCACCAACCTTTCGGTTAACAGCCGAACGCGCTAACCATTGCGCCACGGAAGCCCAAAGATTAAATGTTCGTCAGGTATTTTTAAAAAACTCTGAATTTTACGTTACATCTAAGACCTCACAACACCGCTCCCGGATGGGCTCGAACCACCAACCTTTCGGTTAACAGCCGACGGCGTTAACCATTGAAACGGAAGCCCAACGATTAAATGTTCGTCAGGTATTGTGGAAAAACTTTGGATTTTTACGTTACATGTGAGATTTCACAACACCGCTCCCGGGTGGGCTCGAACCACCAACCTTTCGGTTAACAGCCGAACGCGCTAACCATTGCGCCACGGAAGCTCAAAAATTAAATGGTCGTCAGGTATTGTGGAAAAACTTTGACTTTTTACGTCACATCTGAGACCTCACAACACCGCTCCCGGATGGTCTCGAACCACCAACCTTTCAGTTAACTGCCGAACGCGCTAACCATTGCGCCACGGAAGCCCAAAGATTAAATGTTCGTCAGGTATTGTGGAAAAACTTTGGCATTTGACATTACGTTTGAGATCTCACAACACCGCTCCCGGGTGGGCTCGAACCACCAACCTTTCGGTTAACAGCCGAACGCGCTAACCATTGCGCCACGGAAGCTCAAAGATTAAACGGTCGTCAGGTATTGTGGAAAAACTTTGGCTTTTTACGTTACATTTGAGACTTCACAACACGGCAGCCGGGTGGGCTCGAACCACCAACCTTATGGTTAACATCCGAACGCGCTAACCTTCGAGCCAAGGAAACTCAGAAATGAAATGGTCGTCAGGTATTGTGGAAAAACTCTGACTTTTTACGTCACATCCGAGACTTCAAAACACCGCTCCCGGATGGGCTCGAACCACAAACCTTTTGAATAACAGCTGAACGCGCTAACCATTGCGCCACGGAAGCCCAAAGATTAAATGATCGTCAGGTATTTTTAAAAAACTCTGAATTTTACGTTACATCTAAGACCTCACAACACCGCTCCCGGATGGGCTCGAACCGCCAACCTTTCGGTTAACAGCCGACGGCGTTAACCATTGAAACGGAAGCCCAACGATTAAATGTTCGTCAGGTATTTTTAAAAAACTCTGATATTTACACTACATCTAAGACCTCACAACACAGCTCCCGGATGGGCTCGAACCCCCAACCTTTCGGTTAACAGCCGACGGCGTTAACCATTGCTTCACGGAAGCCCAAAAATTAAATGTTCGTCAGGTATTGTGGAAAAACTTTGACTTTTTACGTCACATTTGAGAGCTCACAACACCGCTCCCGGGTGGGCTCGAACCACCAACCTTTCGGTTAACAGCCGAACGCGCTAACCATTGCGCCACGGAAGCCCAAAGATTAAATGTTCGTCAGGTATTTTTAAAAAACTCTGAATTTTACGTTACATCTAAGACCTCACAACACCGCTCCCGGATGGGCTCGAACCACCAACCTTTCGGTTAACAGCCGACGGCGTTAACCATTGAAACGGAAGCCCAACGATTAAATGTTCGTCAGGTATTGTGGAAAAACTTTGGATTTTTACGTTACATGTGAGATTTCACAACACCGCTCCCGGGTGGGCTCGAACCACCAACCTTTCGGTTAACAGCCGAACGCGCTAACCATTGCGCCACGGAAGCTCAAAAATTAAATGGTCGTCAGGTATTGTGGAAAAACTTTGACTTTTTACGTCACATCTGAGACCTCACAACACCGCTCCCGGATGGTCTCGAACCACCAACCTTTCAGTTAACTGCCGAACGCGCTAACCATTGCGCCACGGAAGCCCAAAGATTAAATGTTCGTCAGGTATTGTGGAAAAACTTTGGCATTTGACATTACGTTTGAGATCTCACAACACCGCTCCCGGGTGGGCTCGAACCACCAACCTTTCGGTTAACAGCCGAACGCGCTAACCATTGCGCCACGGAAGCTCAAAGATTAAACGGTCGTCAGGTATTGTGGAAAAACTTTGGCTTTTTACGTTACATTTGAGACTTCACAACACGGCAGCCGGGTGGGCTCGAACCACCAACCTTATGGTTAACATCCGAACGCGCTAACCTTCGAGCCAAGGAAACTCAGAAATGAAATGGTCGTCAGGTATTGTGGAAAAACTCTGACTTTTTACGTCACATCCGAGACTTCAAAACACCGCTCCCGGATGGGCTCGAACCACAAACCTTTTGAATAACAGCTGAACGCGCTAACCATTGCGCCACGGAAGCCCAAAGATTAAATGATCGTCAGGTATTTTTAAAAAACTCTGAATTTTACGTTACATCTAAGACCTCACAACACCGCTCCCGGATGGGCTCGAACCGCCAACCTTTCGGTTAACAGCCGACGGCGTTAACCATTGAAACGGAAGCCCAACGATTAAATGTTCGTCAGGTATTTTTAAAAAACTCTGATATTTACACTACATCTAAGACCTCACAACACAGCTCCCGGATGGGCTCGAACCCCCAACCTTTCGGTTAACAGCCGACGGCGTTAACCATTGCTTCACGGAAGCCCAAAAATTAAATGTTCGTCAGGTATTGTGGAAAAACTTTGACTTTTTACGTCACATCTGAGACCTCACAACACCGCTCACGGATGGGCTCGAACCACCAACCTTTCGGTTAACAGCCGAACGCGCTAACCATTGCGTCACGGAAGCCCAAAGATTAAATGTTCGTCAGGTATTTTTAAAAAACTCTGAATTTTACGTTACATCTAAGACCTCACATTACCGCTCCCGGATGGGCTCGAACCACCAACCTTTCGGTTAACAGCCGAACGCGCTAACCATTGCGCCACGGAAGCCCAAAAATTAAATGTTCGTCAGTTATTTTTAAAAAACTCTGAATTTTACGTTACATCTAAGACCTCACAACACCGCTCCCGGATGGGCTCGAACCACCAACCTTTCGGTTAACAGCCGACGGCGTTAACCATTGAAACGGAAGCCCAACGATTAAATGTTCGTCAGGTATTGTGGAAAAACTTTGGATTTTTACGTTACATGTGAGATTTCACAACACCGCTCCCGGGTGGGCTCGAACCACCAACCTTTCGGTTAACAGCCGAACGCGCTAACCATTGCGCCACGGAAGCTCAAAAATTAAATGGTCGTCAGGTATTGTGGAAAAACTTTGACTTTTTACGTCACATCTGAGACCTCACAGCACCGCTCCCGGATGGTCTCGAACCACCAACCTTTCAGTTAACTGCCGAACGCGCTAACCATTGCGCCACGGAAGCCCAAAGATTAAATGTTCGTCAGGTATTGTGGAAAAACTTTGGCATTTGACATTACGTTTGAGATCTCACAACACCGCTCCCGGGTGGGCTCGAACCACCAACCTTTCGGTTAACAGCCGAACGCGCTAACCATTGCGCCACGGAAGCTCAAAAATTAAACGGTCGTCAGGTATTGTGGAAAAACTTTGGCTTTTTACGTTACATTTGAGACTTCACAACACGGCAGCCGGGTGGGCTCGAACCACCAACCTTTTGGTTAACATCCGAACGCGCTAACCTTCGAGCCAAGGAAGCTCAGAAATGAAATGGTCGTCAGGTATTGTGGAAAAACTCTGACTTTTTACGTCACATCCGAGACTTCAAAACACCGCTCCCGGATGGGCTCGAACCACAAACCTTTTGAATAACAGCTGAACGCGCTAACCATTGCGCCACGGAAGCCCAAAGATTAAATGATCGTCAGGTATTTTTAAAAAACTCTGAATTTTACGTTACATCTAAGACCTCACAACACCGCTCCCGGATGGGCTCGAACCGCCAACCTTTCGGTTAACAGCCGACGGCGTTAACCATTGAAACGGAAGCCCAACGATTAAATGTTCGTCAGGTATTTTTAAAAAACTCTGATATTTACACTACATCTAAGACCTCACAACACAGCTCCCGGATGGGCTCGAACCCCCAACCTTTCGGTTAACAGCCGACGGCGTTAACCATTGCTTCACGGAAGCCCAAAAATTAAATGTTCGTCAGGTATTGTGGAAAAACTTTGACTTTTTACGTCACATCTGAGACCTCACAACACCGCTCACGGATGGGCTCGAACCACCAACCTTTCGGTTAACAGCCGAACGCGCTAACCATTGCGTCACGGAAGCCCAAAGATTAAATGTTCGTCAGGTATTTTTAAAAAACTCTGAATTTTACGTTACATCTAAGACCTCACATTACCGCTCCCGGATGGGCTCGAACCACCAACCTTTCGGTTAACAGCCGAACGCGCTAACCATTGCGCCACGGAAGCCCAAAAATTAAATGTTCGTCAGTTATTTTTAAAAAACTCTGAATTTTACGTTACATCTAAGACCTCACAACACCGCTCCCGGATGGGCTCGAACCACCAACCTTTCGGTTAACAGCCGACGGCGTTAACCATTGAAACGGAAGCCCAACGATTAAATGTTCGTCAGGTATTGTGGAAAAACTTTGGATTTTTACGTTACATGTGAGATTTCACAACACCGCTCCCGGGTGGGCTCGAACCACCAACCTTTCGGTTAACAGCCGAACGCGCTAACCATTGCGCCACGGAAGCTCAAAAATTAAATGGTCGTCAGGTATTGTGGAAAAACTTTGACTTTTTACGTCACATCTGAGACCTCACAACACCGCTCCCGGATGGTCTCGAACCACCAACCTTTCAGTTAACTGCCGAACGCGCTAACCATTGCGCCACGGAAGCCCAAAGATTAAATGTTCGTCAGGTATTGTGGAAAAACTTTGGCATTTGACATTACGTTTGAGATCTCACAACACCGCTCCCGGGTGGGCTCGAACCACCAACATTTCGGTTAACAGCCGAACGCGCTAACCATTGCGCCACGGAAGCTCAAAAATTAAACGGTCGTCAGGTATTGTGGAAAAACTTTGGCTTTTTACGTTACATTTGAGACTTCACAACACGGCAGCCGGGTGGGCTCGAACCACCAACCTTTTGGTTAACATCCGAACGCGCTAACCTTCGAGCCAAGGAAGCTCAGAAATGAAATGGTCGTCAGGTATTGTGGAAAAACTCTGACTTTTTACGTCACATTCGAGACTTCAAAACACCGCTCCCGGATGGGCTCGAACCACCAACCTTTCGGTTAACAGCCGAACGCGCTAACCATTGCGCCACGGAAGCCCAAAAATTAAATGTTCGTCAGTTATTTTTAAAAAAACTCTGATATTTACACTACATCTAAGCCCTCACAACACAGCTCCCGGATGGGCTCGAACCACCAACCTTTCGGTTAACAGCCGACGGCGTTAACCATTGCTTCACGGAAGCCCAAAAATTAAATGTTCGTCAGGTATTGTGGAAAAACTTTGACTTTTTACGTCACATCTGAGACCTCACAACACCGCTCACGGATGGGCTCGAACCACCAACCTTTCGGTTAACAGCCGAACGCGCTAACCATTGCGCCACGGAAGCCCAAAAATTAAATGGTCGTCGGCTATTGTAGAAACACTTTGGCTTTTTACGTTACATGTGAGAGCTCACAACACCGCTCCCGGGTGGGCTCGAACCACCAACCTTTCGGTTAACAGCCGAACGCGCTAACCATTGCGCCACGGAAGCCCAAAGATTAAATGTTCGTCAGGAATTTTTAAAAAACTCTGAATTTTACGTTACATCTAAGACCTCACATTACCGCTCCCGGATGGGCTCGAACCACAAACCTTTTGAATAACAGCTGAACGCTCTAAACATTGCGCCACGGAAGCCCAAAAATTAAATGTTCGTCAGTTATTTTTAAAAAACTCTGAATTTTACGTTACATCTAAGACCTCACAACACCGCTCCCGGATGGGCTCGAACCACCAACCTTTCGGTTAACAGCCGACGGCGTTAACCATTGCGCAACGGAAGCCCAAAGATTAAATGTTCGTCAGGTATTGTGGAAAAACTTTGGATTTTTACGTTACATGTGAGATCTCACAACACCGCTCCCGGGTGGGCTCGAACCACCAACCTTTCGGTTAACAGCCGAACGCGCTAACCATTGCGCCACGGAAGCCCAAAGATTAAATGTTCGTCAGGTATTGTGGAAAAACTTTGACTTTTTACGTCACATCTGAGACTTCACAACACCGCTCCCGGATGGGCTCGAACCACAAACCTTTTGAATAACATCTGAACGCTCTAACCATTGCGCCACGGAAGACCAAAAATTAAATGTTCGTCAGTTATTTTTAAAAAACTCTGAATTTTACGTTACATCTAAGACCTCACAACACCGCTCCCGGATGGGCTCGAACCACCAACCTTTCGGTTAACAGCCGACGGCGTTAACCATTGTGCAACGGAAGCCCAAAGATTAAATGTTCGTCAGGTATTGTGGAAAAACTTTGACTTTTTACGTCACATCTGAGACTTCACAACACCGCTCCCGGATGGGCTCGAACCACAAACCTTTTGAATAACAGCTGAACGCTCTAACCATTGCGCCACGGAAGCCCAAAAATTAAATGTTCGTCAGTTATTTTTAAAAAACTCTGAATTTTACGTTACATCTAAGACCTCACAACACCGCTCCCGGATGGGCTCGAACCACCAACCTTTCGGTTAACAGCCGACGGCGTTAACCATTGTGCAACGGAAGCCCAAAGATTAAATGTTCGTCAGGTATTGTGGAAAAACTTTGACTTTTTACGTCACATCTGAGACTTCACAACACCGCTCCCGGATGGGCTCGAACCACAAACCTTTTGAATAACAGCTGAACGCTCTAACCATTGCGCCACGGAAGCCCAAAAATTAAATGTTCGTCAGTTATTTTTAAAAAACTCTGAATTTTACGTTACATCTAAGACCTCACAACACCGCTCCCGGATGGGCTCGAACCACCAACCTTTCGGTTAACAGCCGACGGCGTTAACCATTGTGCAACGGAAGCCCAAAGATTAAATGTTCGTCAGTTATTTTTAAAAAACTCTGATATTTACACTACATCTAAGACCTCACAACACAGCTCCCGGATGGGCTCGAACCACCAACCTTTCGGTTAACAGCCGACGGCGTTAACCATTGCTTCACGGAAGCCCAAAAATTAAATGTTCGTCAGGTATTGTGGAAAAACTTTGACTTTTTACGTCACATCTGAGACCTCACAACACCGCTCACGGATGGGCTCGAACCACCAACCTTTCGGTTAACAGCCGAACGCGCTAACCATTGCGCCACGGAAGCCCAAAAATTAAATGGTCGTCGGCTATTGTAGAAACACTTTGGCTTTTTACGTTACATGTGAGAGCTCACAACACCGCTCCCGGGTGGGCTCGAACCACCAACCTTTCGGTTAACAGCCGAACGCGCTAACCATTGCGCCACGGAAGCCCAAAGATTAAATGTTCGTCAGGAATTTTTAAAAAACTCTGAATTTTACGTTACATCTAAGACCTCACATTACCGCTCCCGGATGGGCTCGAACCACAAACCTTTTGAATAACAGCTGAACGCTCTAAACATTGCGCCACGGAAGCCCAAAAATTAAATGTTCGTCAGTTATTTTTAAAAAACTCGGAATTTTACGTTACATCTAAGACCTCACAACACCGCTCCCGGATGGGCTCGAACCACCAACCTTTCGGTTAACAGCCGAACGCGCTAACCATTGCGCCACGGAAGCCCAAAGATTAAATGTTCGTCAGGTATTGTGGAAAAACTTTGACTTTTTACGTCACATCTGAGACTTCACAACACCGCTCCCGGATGGGCTCGAACCACAAACCTTTTGAATAACATCTGAACGCTCTAACCATTGCGCCACGGAAGACCAAAAATTAAATGTTCGTCAGTTATTTTTAAAAAACTCTGAATTTTACGTTACATCTAAGACCTCACAACACCGCTCCCGGATGGGCTCGAACCACCAACCTTTCGGTTAACAGCCGAACGCGCTAACCATTGCGCCACGGAAGCCCAAAGATTAAATGTTCGTCAGGTATTGTGGAAAAACTTTGACTTTTTACGTCACATCTGAGACTTCACAACACCGCTCCCGGATGGGCTCGAACCACAAACCTTTTGAATAACATCTGAACGCTCTAACCATTGCGCCACGGAAGACCAAAAATTAAATGTTCGTCAGTTATTTTTAAAAAACTCTGAACTTTACGTTACATCTAAGACCTCACAACACCGCTCCCGGATGGGCTCGAACCACCAACCTTTCGGTTAACAGCCGACGGCGTTAACCATTGTGCAACGGAAGCCCAAAGATTAAATGTTCGTCAGGTATTGTGGAAAAACTTTGACTTTTTACGTCACATCTGAGACTTCACAACACCGCTCCCGGATGGGCTCGAACCACAAACCTTTTGAATAACAGCTGAACGCTCTAACCATTGCGCCACGGAAGCCCAAAAATTAAATGTTCGTCAGTTATTTTTAAAAAACTCTGAATTTTACGTTACATCTAAGACCTCACAACACAGCTCCCGGATGGGCTCGAACCACCAACCTTTCGGTTAACAGCCGACGGCGTTAACCATTGCTTCACGGAAGCCCAAAAATTAAATGTTCGTCAGGTATTGTGGAAAAACTTTGACTTTTTACGTCACATCTGAGATCTCACAACACCGCTCCCGGATGGGCTCGAACCACCAACCTTTCGGTTAACAGCCGACGGCGTTAACCATTGTGCAACGGAAGCCCAAAGATTAAATGTTCGTCAGGTATTGTGGAAAAACTTTGACTTTTTACGTCACATCTGAGACTTCACAACACCGCTCCCGGATGGGCTCGAACCACAAACCTTTTGAATAACAGCTGAACGCTCTAACCATTGCGCCACGGAAGCCCAAAGATTAAATGTTCGTCAGGTATTTTTAAAAAACTCTGAATTTTACGTTACATCTAAGACCTCACATTACCGCTCCCGGATGGGCTCGAACCACCAACCTTTCGGTTAACAGCCGAACGCGCTAACCATTGCGCCACGGAAGCCCAAAAATTAAATGGTCGTCGGCTATTGTAGAAACACTTTGGCTTTTTACGTTACATGTGAGAGCTCACAACACCGCTCCCGGGTGGGCTCGAACCACCAACCTTTCGGTTAACAGCCGAACGCGCTAACCATTGCGCCACGGAAGCCCAAAGATTAAATGTTCGTCAGGAATTTTTAAAAAACTCTGAATTTTACGTTACATCTAAGACCTCACATTACCGCTCCCGGATGGGCTCGAACCACAAACCTTTTGAATAACAGCTGAACGCTCTAAACATTGCGCCACGGAAGCCCAAAAATTAAATGTTCGTCAGTTATTTTTAAAAAACTCGGAATTTTACGTTACATCTAAGACCTCACAACACCGCTCCCGGATGGGCTCGAACCACCAACCTTTCGGTTAACAGCCGAACGCGCTAACCATTGCGCCACGGAAGCCCAAAGATTAAATGTTCGTCAGGTATTGTGGAAAAACTTTGACTTTTTACGTCACATCTGAGACTTCACAACACCGCTCCCGGATGGGCTCGAACCACAAACCTTTTGAATAACATCTGAACGCTCTAACCATTGCGCCACGGAAGACCAAAAATTAAATGTTCGTCAGTTATTTTTAAAAAACTCTGAATTTTACGTTACATCTAAGACCTCACAACACCGCTCCCGGATGGGCTCGAACCACCAACCTTTCGGTTAACAGCCGACGGCGTTAACCATTGTGCAACGGAAGCCCAAAGATTAAATGTTCGTCAGGTATTGTGGAAAAACTTTGACCTTTTACGTCACATCTGAGACTTCACAACACCGCTCCCGGATGGGCTCGAACCACAAACCTTTTGAATAACAGCTGAACGCTCTAACCATTGCGCCACGGAAGCCCAAAAATTAAATGTTCGTCAGTTATTTTTAAAAAACTCTGAATTTTACGTTACATCTAAGACCTCACAACACCGCTCCTGGATGGGCTCGAACCACCAACCTTTCGGTTAACCGCCGACGGCGTTAACCATTGTGCAACGGAAGCCCAAAGATTAAATGTTCGTCAGGTATTGTGGAAAAACTTTGACTTTTTACGTCACATCTGAGACTTCACAACACCGCTCCCGGATGGGCTCGAACCACAAACCTTTTGAATAACAGCTGAACGCTCTAACCATTGCGCCACGGAAGACCAAAAATTAAATGTTCGTCAGTTATTTTTAAAAAACTCTGAATTTTACGTTACATCTAAGACCTCACAACACAGCTCCCGGATGGGCTCGAACCACCAACCTTTCGGTTAACAGCCGACGGCGTTAACCATTGCTTCACGGAAGCCCAAAAATTAAATGTTTGTCAGGTATTGTGGAAAAACTTTGACTTTTTACGTCACATCTGAGACTTCACAACACCGCTCCCGGATGGGCTCGAACAACAAACCTTTTGAATAACAGCTGAACGCTCTAAACATTGCGCCACGGAAGCCCAAAAATTAAATGTTCGTCAGTTATTTTTAAAAAACTCTGAATTTTACGTTACATCTAAGACCTCACAACACCGCTCCCGGATGGGCTCGAACCACCAACCTTTCGGTTAACAGCCGAACGCGCTAACCATTGCGCCACGGAAGCTCAAAAATTAAACGGTCGTCAGGTATTGTGGAAAAACTTTGGCTTTTTACGTTACATTTGAGACTTCACAACACGGCAGCCGGGTGGGCTCGAACCACCAACCTTTTGGTTAACATCCGAACGCGCTTACCTTCGAGCCAAGGAAGCTCAGAAATGAAATGGTCGTCAGGTATTGTGGAAAAACTCTGACTTTTTAGGTCACATCCGAGACTTCAAAACACCGCTCCCGGATGGGCTCGAACCACAAACCTTTTGAATAACAGCTGAACGCGCTAACCATTGCGCCACGGAAGCCCAAAGATTAAATGTTCGTCAGGTATTTTTAAAAAACTCTGAATTTTACGTTACATCTAAGACCTCACATTACCGCTCCCGGATGGGCTCGAACCACCAACCTTTCGGTTAACAGCCGACGGCGTTAACCATTGCTTCACGGAAGCCCAAAAATTAAATGTTCGTCAGGTATTGTGGAAAAACTTTGACTTTTTACGTCACATCTGAGACCTCACAACACCGCTCACGGATGGGCTCGAACCACCAACCTTTCGGTTAACAGCCGAACGCGCTAACCATTGCGCCACGGAAGCCCAAAAATTAAATGGTCGTCGGCTATTGTAGAAACACTTTGGCTTTTTACGTTACATGTGAGAGCTCACAACACCGCTCCCGGGTGGGCTCGAACCACCAACCTTTCGGTTAACAGCCGAACGCGCTAACCATTGCGCCACGGAAGCCCAAAGATTAAATGTTCGTCAGGAATTTTTAAAAAACTCTGAATTTTACGTTACATCTAAGACCTCACATTACCGCTCCCGGATGGGCTCGAACCACAAACCTTTCGGTTAACAGCCGACGGCGTTAACCATTGCGCAACGGAAGCCCAAAGATTAAATGTTCGTCAGGTATTGTGGAAAAACTTTGGATTTTTACGTTACATGTGAGATCTCACAACACCGCTCCCGGGTGGGCTCGAACCACCAACCTTTCGGTTAACAGCCGAACGCGCTAACCATTGCGCCACGGAAGCCCAAAGATTAAATGTTCGTCAGGTATTGTGGAAAAACTTTGACTTTTTACGTCACATCTGAGACTTCACAACACCGCTCCCGGATGGGCTCGAACCACAAACCTTTTGAATAACATCTGAACGCTCTAACCATTGCGCCACGGAAGACCAAAAATTAAATGTTCGTCAGTTATTTTTAAAAAACTCTGAATTTTACGTTACATCTAATACCTCACAACACCGCTCCCGGATGGGCTCGAACCACCAACCTTTCGGTTAACAGCCGACGGCGTTAACCATTGTGCAACGGAAGCCCAAAGATTAAATGTTCGTCAGGTATTGTGGAAAAACTTTGACTTTTTACGTCACATCTGAGACTTCACAACACCGCTCCCGGATGGGCTCGAACCACAAACCTTTTGAATAACATCTGAACGCTCTAACCATTGCGCCACGGAAGACCAAAAATTAAATGTTCGTCAGTTATTTTTAAAAAACTCTGAATTTTACGTTACATCTAAGACCTCACAACACCGCTCCTGGATGGGCTCGAACCACCAACCTTTCGGTTAACAGCCGACGGCGTTAACCATTGTGCAACGGAAGCCCAAAGATTAAATGTTCGTCAGGTATTGTGGAAAAACTTTGACTTTTTACGTCACATCTGAGACTTCACAACACCGCTCCCGGATGGGCTCGAACCACAAACCTTTTGAATAACAGCTGAACGCTCTAACCATTGCGCCACGGAAGCCCAAAAATTAAATGTTCGTCAGTTATTTTTAAAAAACTCTGAATTTTACGTTACATCTAAGACCTCACAACACCGCTCCCGGATGGGCTCGAACCACCAACCTTTCGGTTAACAGCCGAACGCGCTAACCATTGCGCCACGGAAGCTCAAAAATTAAACGGTCGTCAGGTATTGTGGAAAAACTTTGGCTTTTTACGTTACATTTGAGACTTCACAACACGGCAGCCGGGTGGGCTCGAACCACCAACCTTTTGGTTAACATCCGAACGCGCTTACCTTCGAGCCAAGGAAGCTCAGAAATGAAATGGTCGTCAGGTATTGTGGAAAAACTCTGACTTTTTAGGTCACATCCGAGACTTCAAAACACCGCTCCCGGATGGGCTCGAACCACAAACCTTTTGAATAACAGCTGAACGCGCTAACCATTGCGCCACGGAAGCCCAAAGATTAAATGTTCGTCAGGTATTTTTAAAAAACTCTGAATTTTACGTTACATCTAAGACCTCACATTACCGCTCCCGGATGGGCTCGAACCACCAACCTTTCGGTTAACAGCCGAACGCGCTAACCATTGCGCCACGGAAGCCCAAAAATTAAATGGTCGTCGGCTATTGTGGAAACACTTTGGCTTTTTACGTTACATGTGAGAGCTCACAACACCGCTCCCGGGTGGGCTCGAACCACCAACCTTTCGGTTAACAGCCGAACGCGCTAACCATTGCGCCACGGAAGCCCAAAAATTAAATGGTCGTCGGCTATTGTGGAAACACTTTGGCTTTTTACGTTACATGTGAGAGCTCACAACACCGCTCCCGGGTGGGCTCGAACCACCAACCTTTCGGTTAACAGCCGAACGCGCTAACCATTGCGCAACGGAAGCCCAAAGATTAAATGTTCGTCAGGTATTGTGGAAAAACTTTGGATTTTTACGTTACATGTGAGATCTCACAACACCGCTCCCGGGTGGGCTCGAACCACCAACCTTTCGGTTAACAGCCGAACGCGCTAACCATTGCGCCACGGAAGCCCAAAAATTAAATGGTCGTCGGCTATTGTAGAAACACTTTGGCTTTTTACGTTACATGTGAGAGCTCACAACACCGCTCCCGGGTGGGCTCGAACCACCAACCTTTCGGTTAACAGCCGAACGCGCTAACCATTGCGCCACGGAAGCCCAAAGATTAAATATTCGTCAGGAATTTTTAAAAAACTCTGAATTTTACGTTACATCTAAGACCTCACATTACCGCTCCCGGATGGGCTCGAACCACAAACCTTTCGGTTAACAGCCGACGGCGTTAACCATTGCGCAACGGAAGCCCAAAGATTAAATGTTCGTCAGGTATTGTGGAAAAACTTTGGATTTTTACGTTACATGTGAGATCTCACAACACCGCTCCCGGGTGGGCTCGAACCACCAACCTTTCGGTTAACAGCCGAACGCGCTAACCATTGCGCCACGGAAGCCCAAAGATTAAATGTTCGTCAGGTATTGTGGAAAAACTTTGACTTTTTACGTCACATCTGAGACTTCACAACACCGCTCCCGGATGGGCTCGAACCACAAACCTTTTGAATAACATCTGAACGCTCTAACCATTGCGCCACGGAAGACCAAAAATTAAATGTTCGTCAGTTATTTTTAAAAAACTCTGAATTTTACGTTACATCTAATACCTCACAACACCGCTCCCGGATGGGCTCGAACCACCAACCTTTCGGTTAACAGCCGACGGCGTTAACCATTGTGCAACGGAAGCCCAAAGATTAAATGTTCGTCAGGTATTGTGGAAAAACTTTGACTTTTTACGTCACATCTGAGACTTCACAACACCGCTCCCGGATGGGCTCGAACCACAAACCTTTTGAATAACATCTGAACGCTCTAACCATTGCGCCACGGAAGACCAAAAATTAAATGTTCGTCAGTTATTTTTAAAAAACTCTGAATTTTACGTTACATCTAAGACCTCACAACACCGCTCCCGGATGGGCTCGAACCACCAACCTTTCGGTTAACAGCCGACGGCGTTAAACATTGTGCAACGGAAGCCCAAAGATTAAATGTTCGTCAGGTATTGTGGAAAAACTTTGACTTTTTACGTCACATCTGAGACTTCACAACACCGCTCCCGGATGGGCTCGAACCACAAACCTTTTGAATAACAGCCGAACGCTCTAACCATTGCGCCACGGAAGCCCAAAAATTAAATGTTCGTCAGTTATTTTTAAAAAACTCTGAATTTTACCTTACATCTAAGACCTCACAACACCGCTCCTGGATGGGCTCGAACCACCAACCTTTCGGTTAACAGCCGACGGCGTTAACCATTGTGCAACGGAAGCCCAAAGATTAAATGTTCGTCAGGTATTGTGGAAAAACTTTGACTTTTTACGTCACATCTGAGACTTCACAACACCGCTCCCGGATGGGCTCGAACCACAAACCTTTTGAATAACAGCTGAACGCTCTAACCATTGCGCCACGGAAGCCCAAAAATTAAATGTTCGTCAGTTATTTTTAAAAAACTCTGAATTTTACGTTACATCTAAGACCTCACAACACCGCTCCCGGATGGGCTCGAACCACCAACCTTTCGGTTAACAGCCGAACGCGCTAACCATTGCGCCACGGAAGCTCAAAAATTAAACGGTCGTCAGGTATTGTGGAAAAACTTTGGCTTTTTACGTTACATTTGAGACTTCACAACACGGCAGCCGGGTGGGCTCGAACCACCAACCTTTTGGTTAACATCCGAACGCGCTTACCTTCGAGCCAAGGAAGCTCAGAAATGAAATGGTCGTCAGGTATTGTGGAAAAACTCTGACTTTTTAGGTCACATCCGAGACTTCAAAACACCGCTGCCGGATGGGCTCGAACCACAAACCTTTTGAATAACAGCTGAACGCGCTAACCATTGCGCCACGGAAGCCCAAAGATTAAATGTTCGTCAGGTATTTTTAAAAAACTCTGAATTTTACGTTACATCTAAGACCTCACATTACCGCTCCCGGATGGGCTCGAACCACCAACCTTTCGGTTAACAGCCGAACGCGCTAACCATTGCGCCACGGAAGCCCAAAAATTAAATGGTCGTCGGCTATTGTGGAAACACTTTGGCTTTTTACGTTACATGTGAGAGCTCACAACACCGCTCCCGGGTGGGCTCGAACCACCAACCTTTCGGTTAACAGCCGAACGCGCTAACCATTGCGCCACGGAAGCCCAAAAATTAAATGGTCGTCGGCTATTGTGGAAACACTTTGGCTTTTTACGTTACATGTGAGAGCTCACAACACCGCTTCCGGGTGGGCTCGAACCACCAACCTTTCGGTTAACAGCCGAACGCGCTAACCATTGCGCAACGGAAGCCCAAAGATTAAATGTTCGTCAGGTATTGTGGAAAAACTTTGGATTTTTACGTTACATGTGAGATCTCACAACACCGCTCCCGGGTGGGCTCGAACCACCAACCTTTCGGTTAACAGCCGAACGCGCTAACCATTGCGCCACGGAAGCCCAAAGATTAAATGTTCGTCAGGTATTGTGGAAAAACTTTGACTTTTTACGTCACATCTGAGACTTCACAACACCGCTCCCGGATGGGCTCGAACCACAAACCTTTTGAATAACATCTGAACGCTCTAAACATTGCGCCACGGAAGACCAAAAATTAAATGTTCGTCAGTTATTTTTAAAAAACTCTGAATTTTACGTTACATCTAAGGCCTCACAACACCGCTCCCGGATGGGCTCGAACCACCAACCTTTCGGTTAACAGCCGACGGCGTTAACCATTGTGCAACGGAAGCCCAAAGATTAAATGTTCGTCAGGTATTGTGGAAAAACTCTGACTTTTTAGGTCACATCCGAGACTTCAAAACACCGCTCCCGGATGGGCTCGAACCACAAACCTTTTGAATAACAGCTGAACGCGCTAACCATTGCGCCACGGAAGCCCAAAGATTAAATGTTCGTCAGGTATTTTTAAAAAACTCTGAATTTTACGTTACATCTAAGACCTCACATTACCGCTCCCGGATGGGCTCGAACCACCAACCTTTCGGTTAACAGCCGACGGCGTTAACCATTGCTTCACGGAAGCCCAAAAATTAAATGTTCGTCAGGTATTGTGGAAAAACTTTGACTTTTTACGTCACATCTGAGACCTCACAACACCGCTCACGGATGGGCTCGAACCACCAACCTTTCGGTTAACAGCCGAACGCGCTAACCATTGCGCCACGGAAGCCCAAAAATTAAATGGTCGTCGGCTATTGTAGAAACACTTTGGCTTTTTACGTTACATGTGAGAGCTCACAACACCGCTCCCGGGTGGGCTCGAACCACCAACCTTTCGGTTAACAGCCGAACGCGCTAACCATTGCGCCACGGAAGCCCAAAGATTAAATGTTCGTCAGGAATTTTTAAAAAACTCTGAATTTTACGTTACATCTAAGACCTCACATTACCGCTCCCGGATGGGCTCGAACCACAAACCTTTCGGTTAACAGCCGACGGCGTTAACCATTGCGCAACGGAAGCCCAAAGATTAAATGTTCGTCAGGTATTGTGGAAAAACTTTGGATTTTTACGTTACATGTGAGATCTCACAACACCGCTCCCGGGTGGGCTCGAACCACCAACCTTTCGGTTAACAGCCGAACGCGCTAACCATTGCGCCACGGAAGCCCAAAGATTAAATGTTCGTCAGGTATTGTGGAAAAACTTTGACTTTTTACGTCACATCTGAGACTTCACAACACCGCTCCCGGATGGGCTCGAACCACAAACCTTTTGAATAACATCTGAACGCTCTAACCATTGCGCCACGGAAGACCAAAAATTAAATGTTCGTCAGTTATTTTTAAAAAACTCTGAATTTTACGTTACATCTAATACCTCACAACACCGCTCCCGGATGGGCTCGAACCACCAACCTTTCGGTTAACAGCCGACGGCGTTAACCATTGTGCAACGGAAGCCCAAAGATTAAATGTTCGTCAGGTATTGTGGAAAAACTTTGACTTTTTACGTCACATCTGAGACTTCACAACACCGCTCCCGGATGGGCTCGAACCACAAACCTTTTGAATAACATCTGAACGCTCTAACCATTGCGCCACGGAAGACCAAAAATTAAATGTTCGTCAGTTATTTTTAAAAAACTCTGAATTTTACGTTACATCTAAGACCTCACAACACCGCTCCCGGATGGGCTCGAACCACCAACCTTTCGGTTAACAGCCGACGGCGTTAAACATTGTGCAACGGAAGCCCAAAGATTAAATGTTCGTCAGGTATTGTGGAAAAACTTTGACTTTTTACGTCACATCTGAGACTTCACAACACCGCTCCCGGATGGGCTCGAACCACAAACCTTTTGAATAACAGCCGAACGCTCTAACCATTGCGCCACGGAAGCCCAAAAATTAAATGTTCGTCAGTTATTTTTAAAAAACTCTGAATTTTACGTTACATCTAAGACCTCACAACACCGCTCCTGGATGGGCTCGAACCACCAACCTTTCGGTTAACAGCCGACGGCGTTAACCATTGTGCAACGGAAGCCCAAAGATTAAATGTTCGTCAGGTATTGTGGAAAAACTTTGACTTTTTACGTCACATCTGAGACTTCACAACACCGCTCCCGGATGGGCTCGAACCACAAACCTTTTGAATAACAGCTGAACGCTCTAACCATTGCGCCACGGAAGCCCAAATATTAAATGTTCGTCAGTTATTTTTAAAAAACTCTGAATTTTACGTTACATCTAAGACCTCACAACACCGCTCCCGGATGGGCTCGAACCACCAACCTTTCGGTTAACAGCCGAACGCGCTAACCATTGCGCCACGGAAGCTCAAAAATTAAACGGTCGTCAGGTATTGTGGAAAAACTTTGGCTTTTTACGTTACATTTGAGACTTCACAACACGGCAGCCGGGTGGGCTCGAACCACCAACCTTTTGGTTAACATCCGAACGCGCTTACCTTCGAGCCAAGGAAGCTCAGAAATGAAATGGTCGTCAGGTATTGTGGAAAAACTCTGACTTTTTAGGTCACATCCGAGACTTCAAAACACCGCTCCCGGATGGGCTCGAACCACAAACCTTTTGAATAACAGCTGAACGCGCTAACCATTGCGCCACGGAAGCCCAAAGATTAAATGTTCGTCAGGTATTTTTAAAAAACTCTGAATTTTACGTTACATCTAAGACCTCACATTACCGCTCCCGGATGGGCTCGAACCACCAACCTTTCGGTTAACAGCCGAACGCGCTAACCATTGCGCCACGGAAGCCCAAAAATTAAATGGTCGTCGGCTATTGTGGAAACACTTTGGCTTTTTACGTTACATGTGAGAGCTCACAACACCGCTCCCGGGTGGGCTCGAACCACCAACCTTTCGGTTAACAGCCGAACGCGCTAACCATTGCGCCACGGAAGCCCAAAAATTAAATGGTCGTCGGCTATTGTGGAAACACTTTGGCTTTTTACGTTACATGTGAGAGCTCACAACACCGCTCCCGGGTGGGCTCGAACCACCAACCTTTCGGTTAACAGCCGAACGCGCTAACCATTGCGCAACGGAAGCCCAAAGATTAAATGTTCGTCAGGTATTGTGGAAAAACTTTGGATTTTTACGTTACATGTGAGATCTCACAACACCGCTCCCGGGTGGGCTCGAACCACCAACCTTTCGGTTAACAGCCGAACGCGCTAACCATTGCGCCACGGAAGCCCAAAGATTAAATGTTCGTCAGGTATTGTGGAAAAACTTTGACTTTTTACGTCACATCTGAGACTTCACAACACCGCTCCCGGATGGGCTCGAACCACAAACCTTTTGAATAACATCTGAACGCTCTAAACATTGCGCCACGGAAGACCAAAAATTAAATGTTCGTCAGTTATTTTTAAAAAACTCTGAATTTTACGTTACATCTAAGGCCTCACAACACCGCTCCCGGATGGGCTCGAACCACCAACCTTTCGGTTAACAGCCGACGGCGTTAACCATTGTGCAACGGAAGCCCAAAGATTAAATGTTCGTCAGGTATTGTGGAAAAACTTTGACTTTTTACGTCACATCTGAGACTTCACAACACCGCTCCTGGATGGGCTCGAACCACAAACCTTTTGAATAACAGCTGAACGCTCTAACCATTGCGCCACGGAAGCCCAAAAATTAAATGTTCGTCAGTTATTTTTAAAAAACTCTGAATTTTACGTTACATCTAAGACCTCACAACACAGCTCCCGGATGGGCTCGAGCCACCAACCTTTCGGTTAACAGCCGACGGCGTTAACCATTGCGCAACGGAAGCCCAAAGATTAAATGTTCGTCAGGTATTGTGGAAAAACTTTGGATTTTTAGGTTACATGTGAGATTTCACAACACCGCTCCCGGGTGGGCTCGAACCACGAACCTTTCGGTTAACAGCCGACGGCGTTAACCATTGCGCCACGGAAGCCCAAAGATTAAATGTTCGTCAGGTATTGTGGAAAAACTTTGACTTTTTACGTCACATCTGAGACTTCACAACACCGCTCCTGGATGGGCTTGAACCACAAACCTTTTGAATAACAGCTGAACGCGCTAACCATTGCGCCACGGAAGCCCAAAAATTAAATGGTCGTCGGCTATTGTGGAAACACTTTGGCTTTTTACGTTACATGTGAGCTCTCAACACCGCTCCCGGGTGGGCTCGAACCACCAACCTTTCGGTTAACAGCCGAACGCGCTAACCATTGCGCCACGGAAGCCCAAAGATTAAATGTTCGTCAGGTATTTTTAAAAAACTCTGAATTTTACGTTACATCTAAGACCTCACATTACCGCTCCCGGATGGGCTCGAACCACCAACCTTTCGGTTAACAGCCGAACGCGCTAACCATTGCGCAACGGAAGCCCTAAGATTAAATGTTCGTCAGGTATTGTGGAAAAACTTTGGATTTTTACGTTACATGTGAGATCTCACAACACCGCTCCCGGGTGGGCTCGAACCACCAACCTTTCGGTTAACAGCCGAACGCGCTAACCATTGCGCCACGGAAGCCCAAAGATTAAATGTTCGTCAGGTATTGTGGAAAAACTTTGACTTTTTACGTCACATCTGAGACTTCACAACACCGCTCCTGGATGGGCTCGAACCACAAACCTTTTGAATAACAGCTGAACGCTCTAACCATTGCGCAACGGAAGCCCAAAAATTAAATGTTCGTCAGTTATTTTTAAAAAACTCTGAATTTTACGTTACATCTAAGACCTCACAACACAGCTCCCGGATGGGCTCGAACCACAAACCTTTTGAATAACATCTGAACGCTCTAACCATTGCGCCACGGAAGACCAAAAATTAAATGTTCGTCAGTTATTTTTAAAAAACTCTGAATTTTACGTTACATCTAAGACCTCACAACACAGCTCCCGGATGGGCTCGAACCACCAACCTTTCGGTTAACAGCCGACGGCGTTAACCATTGCGCAACGGAAGCCCAAAGATTAAATGTTCGTCAGGTATTGTGGAAAAACTTTGGATTTTTAGGTTACATGTGAGATTTCACAACACCGCTCCCGGGTGGGCTCGAACCACGAACCTTTCGGTTAACAGCCGACGGCGTTAACCATTGCGCCACGGAAGCCCAAAGATTAAATGTTCGTCAGGTATTGTGGAAAAACTTTGACTTTTTACGTCACATCTGAGACTTCACAACACCGCTCCTGGATGGGCTTGAACCACAAACCTTTTGAATAACAGCTGAACGCGCTAACCATTGCGCCACGGAAGCCCAAAAATTAAATGGTCGTCGGCTATTGTGGAAACACTTTGGCTTTTTACGTTACATGTGAGCTCTCAACACCGCTCCCGGGTGGGCTCGAACCACCAACCTTTCGGTTAACAGCCGAACGCGCTAACCATTGCGCCACGGAAGCCCAAAGATTAAATGTTCGTCAGGTATTTTTAAAAAACTCTGAATTTTACGTTACATCTAAGACCTCACATTACCGCTCCCGGATGGGCTCGAACCACCAACCTTTCGGTTAACAGCCGAACGCGCTAACCATTGCGCCACGAAAGCCCAAAAATTAAATGTTCGTCAGTTATTTTTAAAAAACTCTGAATTTTACGTTACATCTAAGACCTCACAACACCGCTCCCGGATGGGCTCTAACCACCAACCTTTCGGTTAACAGCCGACGGCGTTAACCATTGCGCAACGGAAGCCCTAAGATTAAATGTTCGTCAGGTATTGTGGAAAAACTTTGGATTTTTACGTTACATGTGAGATCTCACAACACCGCTCCCGGGTGGGCTCGAACCACCAACCTTTCGGTTAACAGCCGAACGCGCTAACCATTGCGCCACGGAAGCCCAAAGATTAAATGTTCGTCAGGTATTGTGGAAAAACTTTGACTTTTTACGTCACATCTGAGACTTCACAACACCGCTCCTGGATGGGCTCGAACCACAAACCTTTTGAATAACAGCTGAACGCTCTAACCATTGCGCAACGGAAGCCCAAAAATTAAATGTTCGTCAGTTATTTTTAAAAAACTCTGAATTTTACGTTACATCTAAGACCTCACAACACAGCTCCCGGATGGGCTCGAACCACAAACCTTTTGAATAACATCTGAACGCTCTAACCATTGCGCCACGGAAGACCAAAAATTAAATGTTCGTCAGTTATTTTTAAAAAACTCTGAATTTTACGTTACATCTAAGACCTCACAACACCGCTCCCGGATGGGCTCGAACCACCAACCTTTCGGTTAACAGCCGACGGCGTTAAAAATTGTGCAACGGAAGCCCAAAGATTAAATGTTCGTCAGGTATTGTGGAAAAACTTTGACTTTTTACGTCACATCTGAGACTTCACAACACCGCTCCCGGATGGGCTCGAACCACAAACCTTTTGAATAACAGCTGAACGCTCTAACCATTGCGCCACGGAAGCCCAAAAATTAAATGTTCGTCAGTTATTTTTAAAAAACTCTGAATTTTACGTTACATCTAAGACCTCACAACACAGCTCCCGGATGGGCTCGAACCACCAACCTTTCGGTTAACAGCCGACGGCGTTAACCATTGCGCAACGGAAGCCCAAAGATTAAATGTTCGTCAGGTATTGTGGAAAAACTTTGGATTTTTAGGTTACATGTGAGATTTCACAACACCGCTCCCGGGTGGGCTCGAACCACGAACCTTTCGGTTAACAGCCGACGGCGTTAACCATTGCGCCACGGAAGCCCAAAGATTAAATGTTCGTCAGGTATTGTGGAAAAACTTTGACTTTTTACGTCACATCTGAGACTTCACAACACCGCTCCTGGATGGGCTTGAACCACAAACCTTTTGAATAACAGCTGAACGCGCTAACCATTGCGCCACGGAAGCCCAAAAATTAAATGGTCGTCGGCTATTGTGGAAACACTTTGGCTTTTTACGTTACATGTGAGCTCTCAACACCGCTCCCGGGTGGGCTCGAACCACCAACCTTTCGGTTAACAGCCGAACGCGCTAACCATTGCGCCACGGAAGCCCAAAGATTAAATGTTCGTCAGGTATTTTTAAAAAACTCTGAATTTTACGTTACATCTAAGACCTCACATTACCGCTCCCGGATGGGCTCGAACCACCAACCTTTCGGTTAACAGCCGAACGCGCTAACCATTGCGCCACGAAAGCCCAAAAATTAAATGTTCGTCAGTTATTTTTAAAAAACTCTGAATTTTACGTTACATCTAAGACCTCACAACACCGCTCCCGGATGGGCTCTAACCACCAACCTTTCGGTTAACAGCCGACGGCGTTAACCATTGCGCAACGGAAGCCCTAAGATTAAATGTTCGTCAGGTATTGTGGAAAAACTTTGGATTTTTACGTTACATGTGAGATCTCACAACACCGCTCCCGGGTGGGCTCGAACCACCAACCTTTCGGTTAACAGCCGAACGCGCTAACCATTGCGCCACGGAAGCCCAAAGATTAAATGTTCGTCAGGTATTGTGGAAAAACTTTGACTTTTTACGTCACATCTGAGACTTCACAACACCGCTCCTGGATGGGCTCGAACCACAAACCTTTTGAATAACAGCTGAACGCTCTAACCATTGCGCAACGGAAGCCCAAAAATTAAATGTTCGTCAGTTATTTTTAAAAAACTCTGAATTTTACGTTACATCTAAGACCTCACAACACAGCTCCCGGATGGGCTCGAACCACAAACCTTTTGAATAACATCTGAACGCTCTAACCATTGCGCCACGGAAGACCAAAAATTAAATGTTCGTCAGTTATTTTTAAAAAACTCTGAATTTTACGTTACATCTAAGACCTCACAACACCGCTCCCGGATGGGCTCGAACCACCAACCTTTCGGTTAACAGCCGACGGCGTTAACCATTGTGCAACGGAAGCCCAAAGATTAAATGTTCGTCAGGTATTGTGGAAAAACTTTGACTTTTTACGTCACATCTGAGACTTCACAACACCGCTCCCGGATGGGCTCGAACCACAAACCTTTTGAATAACAGCTGAACGCTCTAACCATTGCGCCACGGAAGCCCAAAAATTAAATGTTCGTCAGTTATTTTTAAAAAACTCTGAATTTTACGTTACATCTAAGACCTCACAACACAGCTCCCGGATGGGCTCGAACCACCAACCTTTCGGTTAACAGCCGACGGCGTTAACCATTGCGCAACGGAAGCCCAAAGATTAAATGTTCGTCAGGTATTGTGGAAAAACTTTGGATTTTTAGGTTACATGTGAGATTTCACAACACCGCTCCCGGGTGGGCTCGAACCACGAACCTTTCGGTTAACAGCCGACGGCGTTAACCATTGCGCCACGGAAGCCCAAAGATTAAATGTTCGTCAGGTATTGTGGAAAAACTTTGACTTTTTACGTCACATCTGAGACTTCACAACACCGCTCCTGGATGGGCTTGAACCACAAACCTTTTGAATAACAGCTGAACGCGCTAACCATTGCGCCACGGAAGCCCAAAAATTAAATGGTCGTCGGCTATTGTGGAAACACTTTGGTTTTTTACGTTACATGTGAGCTCTCAACACCGCTCCCGGGTGGGCTCGAACCACCAACCTTTCGGTTAACAGCCGAACGCGCTAACCATTGCGCCACGGAAGCCCAAAGATTAAATGTTCGTCAGGTATTTTTAAAAAACTCTGAATTTTACGTTACATCTAAGACCTCACATTACCGCTCCCGGATGGGCTCGAACCACCAACCTTTCGGTTAACAGCCGAACGCGCTAACCATTGCGCCACGAAAGCCCAAAAATTAAATGTTCGTCAGTTATTTTTAAAAAACTCTGAATTTTACGTTACATCTAAGACCTCACAACACCGCTCCCGGATGGGCTCTAACCACCAACCTTTCGGTTAACAGCCGACGGCGTTAACCATTGCGCAACGGAAGCCCTAAGATTAAATGTTCGTCAGGTATTGTGGAAAAACTTTGGATTTTTACGTTACATGTGAGATCTCACAACACCGCTCCCGGGTGGGCTCGAACCACCAACCTTTCGGTTAACAGCCGAACGCGCTAACCATTGCGCCACGGAAGCCCAAAGATTAAATGTTCGTCAGGTATTGTGGAAAAACTTTGACTTTTTACGTCACATCTGAGACTTCACAACACCGCTCCTGGATGGGCTCGAACCACAAACCTTTTGAATAACAGCTGAACGCTCTAACCATTGCGCAACGGAAGCCCAAAAATTAAATGTTCGTCAGTTATTTTTAAAAAACTCTGAATTTTACGTTACATCTAAGACCTCACAACACAGCTCCCGGATGGGCTCGAACCACAAACCTTTTGAATAACATCTGAACGCTCTAACCATTGCGCCACGGAAGACCAAAAATTAAATGTTCGTCAGTTATTTTTAAAAAACTCTGAATTTTACGTTACATCTAAGACCTCACAACACCGCTCCCGGATGGGCTCGAACCACCAACCTTTCGGTTAACAGCCGACGGCGTTAACCATTGTGCAACGGAAGCCCAAAAATTAAATGTTCGTCAGTTATTTTTAAAAAACTCTGAATTTTACGTTACATCTAAGACCTCACAACACCGCTCCCGGATGGGCTCTAACCACCAACCTTTCGGTTAACAGCCGACGGCGTTAACCATTGCGCAACGGAAGCCCTAAGATTAAATGTTCGTCAGGTATTGTGGAAAAACTTTGGATTTTTACGTTACATGTGAGATCTCACAACACCGCTCCCGGGTGGGCTCGAACCACCAACCTTTCGGTTAACAGCCGAACGCGCTAACCATTGCGCCACGGAAGCCCAAAGATTAAATGTTCGTCAGGTATTGTGGAAAAACTTTGACTTTTTACGTCACATCTGAGACTTCACAACACCGCTCCTGGATGGGCTCGAACCACAAACCTTTTGAATAACAGCTGAACGCTCTAACCATTGCGCAACGGAAGCCCAAAAATTAAATGTTCGTCAGTTATTTTTAAAAAACTCTGAATTTTACGTTACATCTAAGACCTCACAACACAGCTCCCGGATGGGCTCGAACCACAAACCTTTTGAATAACATCTGAACGCTCTAACCATTGCGCCACGGAAGACCAAAAATTAAATGTTCGTCAGTTATTTTTAAAAAACTCTGAATTTTACGTTACATCTAAGACCTCACAACACCGCTCCCGGATGGGCTCGAACCACCAACCTTTCGGTTAACAGCCGACGGCGTTAAAAATTGTGCAACGGAAGCCCAAAGATTAAATGTTCGTCAGGTATTGTGGAAAAACTTTGACTTTTTACGTCACATCTGAGACTTCACAACACCGCTCCCGGATGGGCTCGAACCACAAACCTTTTGAATAACAGCTGAACGCTCTAACCATTGCGCCACGGAAGCCCAAAAATTAAATGTTCGTCAGTTATTTTTAAAAAACTCTGAATTTTACGTTACATCTAAGACCTCACAACACAGCTCCCGGATGGGCTCGAACCACCAACCTTTCGGTTAACAGCCGACGGCGTTAACCATTGCGCAACGGAAGCCCAAAGATTAAATGTTCGTCAGGTATTGTGGAAAAACTTTGGATTTTTAGGTTACATGTGAGATTTCACAACACCGCTCCCGGGTGGGCTCGAACCACGAACCTTTCGGTTAACAGCCGACGGCGTTAACCATTGCGCCACGGAAGCCCAAAGATTAAATGTTCGTCAGGTATTGTGGAAAAACTTTGACTTTTTACGTCACATCTGAGACTTCACAACACCGCTCCTGGATGGGCTTGAACCACAAACCTTTTGAATAACAGCTGAACGCGCTAACCATTGCGCCACGGAAGCCCAAAAATTAAATGGTCGTCGGCTATTGTGGAAACACTTTGGCTTTTTACGTTACATGTGAGCTCTCAACACCGCTCCCGGGTGGGCTCGAACCACCAACCTTTCGGTTAACAGCCGAACGCGCTAACCATTGCGCCACGGAAGCCCAAAGATTAAATGTTCGTCAGGTATTTTTAAAAAACTCTGAATTTTACGTTACATCTAAGACCTCACATTACCGCTCCCGGATGGGCTCGAACCACCAACCTTTCGGTTAACAGCCGAACGCGCTAACCATTGCGCCACGAAAGCCCAAAAATTAAATGTTCGTCAGTTATTTTTAAAAAACTCTGAATTTTACGTTACATCTAAGACCTCACAACACCGCTCCCGGATGGGCTCTAACCACCAACCTTTCGGTTAACAGCCGACGGCGTTAACCATTGCGCAACGGAAGCCCTAAGATTAAATGTTCGTCAGGTATTGTGGAAAAACTTTGGATTTTTACGTTACATGTGAGATCTCACAACACCGCTCCCGGGTGGGCTCGAACCACCAACCTTTCGGTTAACAGCCGAACGCGCTAACCATTGCGCCACGGAAGCCCAAAGATTAAATGTTCGTCAGGTATTGTGGAAAAACTTTGACTTTTTACGTCACATCTGAGACTTCACAACACCGCTCCTGGATGGGCTCGAACCACAAACCTTTTGAATAACAGCTGAACGCTCTAACCATTGCGCAACGGAAGCCCAAAAATTAAATGTTCGTCAGTTATTTTTAAAAAACTCTGAATTTTACGTTACATCTAAGACCTCACAACACAGCTCCCGGATGGGCTCGAACCACAAACCTTTTGAATAACATCTGAACGCTCTAACCATTGCGCCACGGAAGACCAAAAATTAAATGTTCGTCAGTTATTTTTAAAAAACTCTGAATTTTACGTTACATCTAAGACCTCACAACACCGCTCCCGGATGGGCTCGAACCACCAACCTTTCGGTTAACAGCCGACGGCGTTAACCATTGTGCAACGGAAGCCCAAAGATTAAATGTTCGTCAGGTATTGTGGAAAAACTTTGACTTTTTACGTCACATCTGAGACTTCACAACACCGCTCCCGGATGGGCTCGAACCACAAACCTTTTGAATAACAGCTGAACGCTCTAACCATTGCGCCACGGAAGCCCAAAAATTAAATGTTCGTCAGTTATTTTTAAAAAACTCTGAATTTTACGTTACATCTAAGACCTCACAACACAGCTCCCGGATGGGCTCGAACCACCAACCTTTCGGTTAACAGCCGACGGCGTTAACCATTGCGCAACGGAAGCCCAAAGATTAAATGTTCGTCAGGTATTGTGGAAAAACTTTGGATTTTTAGGTTACATGTGAGATTTCACAACACCGCTCCCGGGTGGGCTCGAACCACGAACCTTTCGGTTAACAGCCGACGGCGTTAACCATTGCGCCACGGAAGCCCAAAGATTAAATGTTCGTCAGGTATTGTGGAAAAACTTTGACTTTTTACGTCACATCTGAGACTTCACAACACCGCTCCTGGATGGGCTTGAACCACAAACCTTTTGAATAACAGCTGAACGCGCTAACCATTGCGCCACGGAAGCCCAAAAATTAAATGGTCGTCGGCTATTGTGGAAACACTTTGGTTTTTTACGTTACATGTGAGCTCTCAACACCGCTCCCGGGTGGGCTCGAACCACCAACCTTTCGGTTAACAGCCGAACGCGCTAACCATTGCGCCACGGAAGCCCAAAGATTAAATGTTCGTCAGGTATTTTTAAAAAACTCTGAATTTTACGTTACATCTAAGACCTCACATTACCGCTCCCGGATGGGCTCGAACCACCAACCTTTCGGTTAACAGCCGAACGCGCTAACCATTGCGCCACGAAAGCCCAAAAATTAAATGTTCGTCAGTTATTTTTAAAAAACTCTGAATTTTACGTTACATCTAAGACCTCACAACACCGCTCCCGGATGGGCTCTAACCACCAACCTTTCGGTTAACAGCCGACGGCGTTAACCATTGCGCAACGGAAGCCCTAAGATTAAATGTTCGTCAGGTATTGTGGAAAAACTTTGGATTTTTACGTTACATGTGAGATCTCACAACACCGCTCCCGGGTGGGCTCGAACCACCAACCTTTCGGTTAACAGCCGAACGCGCTAACCATTGCGCCACGGAAGCCCAAAGATTAAATGTTCGTCAGGTATTGTGGAAAAACTTTGACTTTTTACGTCACATCTGAGACTTCACAACACCGCTCCTGGATGGGCTCGAACCACAAACCTTTTGAATAACAGCTGAACGCTCTAACCATTGCGCAACGGAAGCCCAAAAATTAAATGTTCGTCAGTTATTTTTAAAAAACTCTGAATTTTACGTTACATCTAAGACCTCACAACACAGCTCCCGGATGGGCTCGAACCACAAACCTTTTGAATAACATCTGAACGCTCTAACCATTGCGCCACGGAAGACCAAAAATTAAATGTTCGTCAGTTATTTTTAAAAAACTCTGAATTTTACGTTACATCTAAGACCTCACAACACCGCTCCCGGATGGGCTCGAACCACCAACCTTTCGGTTAACAGCCGACGGCGTTAACCATTGTGCAACGGAAGCCCAAAGATTAAATGTTCGTCAGGTATTGTGGAAAAACTTTGACTTTTTACGTCACATCTGAGACTTCACAACACCGCTCCCGGATGGGCTCGAACCACAAACCTTTTGAATAACAGCTGAACGCTCTAACCATTGCGCCACGGAAGCCCAAAAATTAAATGTTCGTCAGTTATTCTTAAAAAACTCTGAATTTTACGTTACATCTAAGACCTCACAACACAGCTCCCGGATGGGCTCGAACCACCAACCTTTCGGTTAACAGCCGACGGCGTTAACCATTGCTTCACGGAAGCCCAAAAATTAAATGTTCGTCAGGTATTGTGGAAAAACTTTGACTTTTTACGTCACATCTGAGACTTCACAACACCGCTCCCGGATGGGCTCGAACCACAAACCTTTTGAATAACAGCTGAACGCTCTAAACATTGCGCCACGGAAGCCCAAAAATTAAATGTTCGTCAGTTATTCTTAAAAAACTCTGAATTTTACGTTACATCTAAGACCTCACAACACAGCTCCCGGATGGGCTCGAACCACCAACCTTTCGGTTAACAGCCGACGGCGTTAACCATTGCTTCACGGAAGCCCAAAAATTAAATGTTCGTCAGGTATTGTGGAAAAACTTTGACTTTTTACGTCACATCTGAGACTTCACAACACCGCTCCCGGATGGGCTCGAACCACAAACCTTTTGAATAACAGCTGAACGCTCTAAACATTGCGCCACGGAAGCCCAAAAATTAAATGTTCGTCAGTTATTTTTAAAAAACTCTGATTTTTACGTTACATCTAAGACCTCACAACACCGCTCCCGGATGGGCTCGAACCACCAACCTTTCGGTTAACAGCCGACGGCGTTAACCATTGCGCAACGGAAGCCCAAAGATTAAATGTTCGTCAGGTATTGTGGAAAAACTTTGGATTTTTACGTTACATGTGAGATCTCACAACACCGCTCCCGGGTGGGCTCGAACCACCAACCTTTCGGTTAACAGCCGAACGCGCTAACCATTGCGCCACGGAAGCCCAAAAATTAAATGGTCGTCGGCTATTGTGGAAACACTTTGGCTTTTTACGTTACATGTGAGAGCTCACAACACCGCTCCCGGGTGGGCTCGAACCACCAACCTTTCGGTTAACAGCCGAACGCGCTAACCATTGCGCCACGGAAGCCCAAAAATTAAATGGTCGTCGGCTATTGTGGAAACACTTTGGCTTTTTACGTTACATGTGAGAGCTCACAACACCGCTCCCGGGTGGGCTCGAACCACCAACCTTTCGGTTAACAGCCGAACGCGCTAACCATTGCGCCACGGAAGCCCAAAGATTAAATGTTCGTCAGGAATTTTTAAAAAACTCTGAATTTTACGTTACATCTAAGACCTCACAACACCGCTCCCGGATGGGCTCGAACCACCAACCTTTCGGTTAACAGCCGACGGCGTTAACCATTGCGCAACGGAAGCCCAAAGATTAAATGTTCGTCAGGTATTGTGGAAAAACTTTGGATTTTTACGTTACATGTGAGATCTCACAACACCGCTCCCGGGTGGGCTCGAACCACCAACCTTTCGGTTAACAGCCGAACGCGCTAACCATTGCGCCACGGAAGCCCAAAGATTAAATGTTCGTCAAGTATTGTGGAAAAACTTTGACTTTTTACGTCAAATCTGAGACTTCACAACACCGCTCCCGGATGGGCTCGAACCACAAACCTTTTGAATAACATCTGAACGCTCTAACCATTGCGCCACGGAAGACCAAAAATTAAATGTTCGTCAGTTATTTTTAAAAAAATCTGAATTTTACGTTACATCTAAGGCCTCACAACACCGCTCCCGGATGGGCTCGAACCACCAACCTTTCGGTTAACAGCCGACGGCGTTAACCATTGCGCAACGGAAGCCCAAACATTAAATGTTCGTCAGGTATTGTGGAAAAACTTTGACTTTTTACGTCACATCTGAGATCTCACAACACCGCTCACGGATGGGCTCGAACCACCAACCTTTCGGTTAACAGCCGAACGCGCTAACCATTGCGCCACGGAAGCCCAAAAATTAAATGGTCGTCGGCTATTGTGGAAACACTTTGGCTTTTTACATTACATGTGAGAGCTCACAACACCGCTCCCGGGTGGGCTCGAACCACCAACCTTTCGGTTAACAGCCGACGCGCTAACCATTGCGCCACGGAAGCCCAAAATTTAAATGTTCGTCAGTTATTTTTAAAAAACTCTGAATTTTACGTTACATCTAAGACCTCACAACACCGCTCCCGGATGGGCTCGAACCACCAACCTTTCGGTTAACAGCCGACGGCGTTAACCATTGCGCAACGGAAGCCCAAAGATTAAATGTTCGTCAGGTATTGTGGAAAAACTTTGGATTTTTACGTTACATTTGAGATCTCACAACACCACTCCCGGGTGGGCTCGAACCACCAACCTTTCGGTTAACAGCCGAACGCGCTAACCATTGCGCCACGGAAGCCCAAAGATTAAATGTTCGTCAGGTATTGTGGAAAAACTTTGACTTTTTACGTCACATCTGAGACTTCACAACACCGCTCCTGGATGGGCTCGAACCACAAACCTTTTGAATAACAGCTGAACGCTCTAACCATTGCGCCACGGAAGCCCAAAAATTAAATGTTCGTCAGTTATTTTTAAAAAACTCTGAATTTTACGTTACATCTAAGACCTCACAACACCGCTCCCGGATGGGCTCGAACCACCAACCTTTCGGTTAACAGCCGACGGCGTTAACCATTGCGCATAGGAAGCCCAAAGATTAAATGTTCGTCAGGTATTGTGGAAAAACTTTGGATTTTTACGTTACATGTGAGATCTCACAACACCGCTCCCGGGTGGGCTCGAACCACCAACCTTTCGGTTAACAGCCGAACGCGCTAACCATTGCGCCACGGAAGCCCAAAGATTAAATGTTCGTCAAGTATTGTGGAAAAACTTTGACTTTTTACGTCAAATCTGAGACTTCACAACACCGCTCCCGGATGGGCTCGAACCACAAACCTTTTGAATAACATCTGAACGCTCTAACCATTGCGCCACGGAAGACCAAAAATTAAATGTTCGTCAGTTATTTTTAAAAAAATCTGAATTTTACGTTACATCTAAGGCCTCACAACACCGCTCCCGGATGGGCTCGAACCACCAACCTTTCGGTTAACAGCCGACGGCGTTAACCATTGCGCAACGGAAGCCCAAACATTAAATGTTCGTCAGGTATTGTGGAAAAACTTTGACTTTTTACGTCACATCTGAGATCTCACAACACCGCTCACGGATGGGCTCGAACCACCAACCTTTCGGTTAACAGCCGAACGCGCTAACCATTGCGCCACGGAAGCCCAAAAATTAAATGGTCGTCGGCTATTGTGGAAACACTTTGGCTTTTTACATTACATGTGAGAGCTCACAACACCGCTCCCGGGTGGGCTCGAACCACCAACCTTTCGGTTAACAGCCGACGCGCTAACCATTGCGCCACGGAAGCCCAAAATTTAAATGTTCGTCAGTTATTTTTAAAAAACTCTGAATTTTACGTTACATCTAAGACCTCACAACACCGCTCCCGGATGGGCTCGAACCACCAACCTTTCGGTTAACAGCCGACGGCGTTAACCATTGCGCAACGGAAGCCCAAAGATTAGATGTTCGTCAGGTATTGTGGAAAAACTTTGGATTTTTACGTTACATTTGAGATCTCACAACACCACTCCCGGGTGGGCTCGAACCACCAACCTTTCGGTTAACAGCCGAACGCGCTAACCATTGCGCCACGGAAGCCCAAAGATTAAATGTTCGTCAGGTATTGTGGAAAAACTTTGACTTTTTACGTCACATCTGAGACTTCACAACACAGCTCCCGGATGGGCTCGAACCACAAACCTTTTGAATAACATCTGAACGCTCTAACCATTGCGCCACGGAAGACCAAAAATTAAATGTTCGTCAGTTATTTTTAAAAAACTCTGAATTTTACGTTACATCTAAGGCCTCACAACACCGCTCCCGGATGGGCTCGAACCACCAACCTTTCGGTTAACAGCCGACGGCGTTAACCATTGTGCAACGGAAGCCCAAAGATTAAATGTTCGTCAGGTATTGTGGAAAAACTTTGACTTTTTACGTCACATCTGAGACTTCACAACACCGCTCCTGGATGGGCTCGAACCACAAACCTTTTGAATAACAGCTGAACGCTCTAACCATTGCGCCACGGAAGCCCAAAAATTAAATGTTCGTCAGTTATTTTTAAAAAACTCTGAATTTTACGTTACATCTAAGACCTCACAACACAGCTCCCGGATGGGCTCGAACCACCAACCTTTCGGTTAACAGCCGACGGCGTTAACCATTGCGCAACGGAAGCCCAAAGATTAAATGTTCGTCAGGTATTGTGGAAAAACTTTGGATTTTTAGGTTACATGTGAGATTTCACAACACCGCTCCCATGTGGGCTCGAACCACGAACCTTTCGGTTAACAGCCGACGGCGTTAACCATTGCGCCACGGAAGCCCAAAGATTAAATGTTCGTCAGGTATTGTGGAAAAACTTTGACTTTTTACGTCACATCTGAGACTTCACAACACCGCTCCTGGATGGGCTTGAACCACAAACCTTTTGAATAACAGCTGAACGCGCTAACCATTGCGCCACGGAAGCCCAAAAATTAAATGGTCGTCGGCTATTGTGGAAACACTTTGGCTTTTTACGTTACATGTGAGCTCTCAACACCGCTCCCGGGTGGGCTCGAACCACCAACCTTTCGGTTAACAGCCGAACGCGCTAACCATTGCGCCACGGAAGCCCAAAGATTAAATGTTCGTCAGGTATTGTGGAAAAACTTTGACTTTTTACGTCACATCTGAGACTTCACAACACAGCTCCCGGATGGGCTCGAACCACAAACCTTTTGAATAACATCTGAACGCTCTAACCATTGCGCCACGGAAGACCAAAAATTAAATGTTCGTCAGTTATTTTTAAAAAACTCTGAATTTTACGTTACATCTAAGGCCTCACAACACCGCTCCCGGATGGGCTCGAACCACCAACCTTTCGGTTAACAGCCGACGGCGTTAACCATTGTGCAACGGAAGCCCAAAGATTAAATGTTCGTCAGGTATTGTGGAAAAACTTTGACTTTTTACGTCACATCTGAGACTTCACAACACCGCTCCTGGATGGGCTCGAACCACAAACCTTTTGAATAACAGCTGAACGCTCTAACCATTGCGCCACGGAAGCCCAAAAATTAAATGTTCGTCAGTTATTTTTAAAAAACTCTGAATTTTACGTTACATCTAAGACCTCACAACACAGCTCCCGGATGGGCTCGAACCACCAACCTTTCGGTTAACAGCCGACGGCGTTAACCATTGCGCAACGGAAGCCCAAAGATTAAATGTTCGTCAGGTATTGTGGAAAAACTTTGGATTTTTAGGTTACATGTGAGATTTCACAACACCGCTCCCATGTGGGCTCGAACCACGAACCTTTCGGTTAACAGCCGACGGCGTTAACCATTGCGCCACGGAAGCCCAAAGATTAAATGTTCGTCAGGTATTGTGGAAAAACTTTGACTTTTTACGTCACATCTGAGACTTCACAACACCGCTCCTGGATGGGCTTGAACCACAAACCTTTTGAATAACAGCTGAACGCGCTAACCATTGCGCCACGGAAGCCCAAAAATTAAATGGTCGTCGGCTATTGTGGAAACACTTTGGCTTTTTACGTTACATGTGAGCTCTCAACACCGCTCCCGGGTGGGCTCGAACCACCAACCTTTCGGTTAACAGCCGAACGCGCTAACCATTGCGCCACGAAAGCCCAAAGATTAAATGTTCGTCAGGTATTTTTAAAAAACTCTGAATTTTACGTTACATCTAAGACCTCACATTACCGCTCCCGGATGGGCTCGAACCACCAACCTTTCGGTTAACAGCCGAACGCGCTAACCATTGCGCCACGAAAGCCCAAAAATTAAATGTTCGTCAGTTATTTTTAAAAAACTCTGAATTTTACGTTACATCTAAGACCTCACAACACCGCTCCCGGATGGGCTCTAACCACCAACCTTTCGGTTAACAGCCGACGGCGTTAACCATTGCGCAACGGAAGCCCTAAGATTAAATGTTCGTCAGGTATTGTGGAAAAACTTTGGATTTTTACGTTACATGTGAGATCTCACAACACCGCTCCCGGGTGGGCTCGAACCACCAACCTTTCGGTTAACAGCCGAACGCGCTAACCATTGCGCCACGGAAGCCCAAAGATTAAATGTTCGTCAGGTATTGTGGAGAAACTTTGACTTTTTACGTCACATCTGAGACTTCACAACACCGCTCCTGGATGGGCTCGAACCACAAACCTTTTGAATAACAGCTGAACGCTCTAACCATTGCGCAACGGAAGCCCAAAAATTAAATGTTCGTCAGTTATTTTTAAAAAACTCTGAATTTTACGTTACATCTAAGACCTCACAACACAGCTCCCGGATGGGCTCGAACCACCAGCCTTTCGGTTAACAGCCGACGGCGTTAACCATTGCGCAACGGAAGCCCAAAGATTAAATGTTCGTCAGGTATTGTGGAAAAAATTTGACTTTTTACGTCACATCTGAGATCTCACAACACCGCTCACGGATGGGCTCGAACCACCAACCTTTCGGTTAACAGCCGACGGCGTTAACCATTGCGCAACGGAAGCCCAAAGATTAAATGTTCGTCAGGTATTGTGGAAAAAATTTGACTTTTTACGTCACATCTGAGATCTCACAACACCGCTCACGGATGGGCTCGAACCACCAACCTTTCGGTTAACAGCCGAACGCGCTAACCATTGCGCCACGGAAGCCCAAAAATTAAATGGTCGTCGGCTATTGTGGAAACACTTTGGCTTTTTACATTACATGTGAGAGCTCACAACACCGCTCCCGGGTGGGCTCGAACCACCAACCTTTCGGTTAACAGCCGAACGCGCTAACCATTGCGCCACGGAAGCCCAAAGATTAAATGTTCGTCAGGAATTTTTAAAAAACTCTGAATTTTACGTTACATCTAAGACCTCACATTACCGCTCCCGGATGGGCTCGAACCACAAACCTTTTGAATAACAGCTGAACGCTCTAAACATTGCGCCACGGAAGCCCAAAATTTAAATGTTCGTCAGTTATTTTTAAAAAACTCTGAATTTTACGTTACATCTAAGACCTCACAACACCGCTCCCGGATGGGCTCGAACCACCAACCTTTCGGTTAACAGCCGACGGCGTTAACCATTGCGCAACGGAAGCCCAAAGATTAAATGTTCGTCAGGTATTGTGGAAAAACTTTGGATTTTTACGTTACATGTGAGATCTCACAACACCGCTCCCGGGTGGGCTCGAACCACCAACCTTTCGGTTAACAGCCGAACGCGCTAACCATTGCGCCACGGAAGCTCAGAAATGAAATGGTCGTCAGGTATTGTGGAAAAACTTTGACTTTTTACGTCACATCTGAGACCTCACAACACCGCTCCCGGATGGTCTCGAACCACCAACCTTTCAGTTAACTGCCGAACGCGCTAACCATTGCGCCACGGAAGCCCAAAGATTAAATGTTCGTCAGGTATTTTTAAAAAACTCTGAATTTTACGTTACATCTAAGACCTCACATTACCGCTCCCGGATGGGCTCGAACCACCAACCTTTCGGTTAACAGCCGACGGCGTTAACCATTGCGCAACGGAAGCCCAACGATTAAATGTTCGTCAGGTATTGTGGAAAAACTTTGGATTTTTACGTTACATGTGAGATTTCACAACACCGCTCCCGGGTGGGCTCGAACCACCAACCTTTCGGTTAACAGCCGAACGCGCTAACCATTGCGCCACGGAAGCCCAAAGATTAAATGTTCGTCAGGTATTGTGGAAAAACTTTGACTTTTTACGTCACATCTGAGACCTCACAACACCGCTCACGGATGGGCTCGAACCACCAACCTTTCGGTTAACAGCCGAACGCGCTAACCATTGCGCCACGGAAGCTCAGAAATGAAATGGTCGTCAGGTATTGTGGAAAAACTGTGACTTTTTACGTCACATCTGAGACCTCACAACACCGCTCCCGGATGTGCTCGAACCACCAACCTTTCGGTTAACAGCCAAACGCGCTAACCATTGCGCCACGGAAGCTCAAAAATTAAATGGTCGTCAGGTATTGTGGAAAAACTTTGACTTTTTACGTCACATCTGAGACCTCACAACACCGCTCCCGGATGGTCTCGAACCACCAACCTTTCAGTTAACTGCCGAACGCGCTAACCATTGCGCCACGGAAGCCCAAAGATTAAATGTTCGTCAGGTATTGTGGAAAAACTTTGACTTTTTACGTCACATCTGAGACCTCACAACACCGCTCCCGGATGGTCTCGAACCACCAACCTTTCGGTTAACAGACGAACGCGCTAACCATTGCGCCACGGAAGCTCAGAAATGAAATGGTCGTCAGGTATTGTGGAAAAACTTTGACTTTTTACGTCACATCTGAGACCTCACAACACCGCTCCCGGATGGTCTCGAACCACCAACCTTTCAGTTAACTGCCGAACGCGCTAACCATTGCGCCACGGAAGCCCAAAGATTAAATGTTCGTCAGGTATTTTTAAAAAACTCTGAATTTTACGTTACATCTAAGACCTCACATTACCGCTCCCGGATGGGCTCGAACCACCAACCTTTCGGTTAACAGCCGAACGCGCTAACCATTGCGCCACGAAAGCCCAAAAATTAAATGTTCGTCAGTTATTTTTAAAAAACTCTGAATTTTACGTTACATCTAAGACCTCACAACACCGCTCCCGGATGGGCTCGAACCACCAACCTTTCGGTTAACAGCCGACGGCGTTAACCATTGCGCAACGGAAGCCCAACGATTAAATGTTCGTCAGGTATTGTGGAAAAACTTTGGATTTTTACGTTACATGTGAGATTTCACAACACCGCTCCCGGGTGGGCTCGAACCACCAACCTTTCGGTTAACAGCCGAACGCGCTAACCATTGCGCCACGGAAGCTCAGAAATGAAATGGTCGTCAGGTATTGTGGAAAAACTGTGACTTTTTACGTCACATCTGAGACCTCACAACACCGCTCCCGGATGTGCTCGAACCACCAACCTTTCGGTTAACAGCCAAACGCGCTAACCATTGCGCCACGGAAGCTCAAAAATTAAATGGTCGTCAGGTATTGTGGAAAAACTTTGACTTTTTACGTCACATCTGAGACCTCACAACACCGCTCCCGGATGGTCTCGAACCACCAACCTTTCAGTTAACTGCCGAACGCGCTAACCATTGCGCCACGGAAGCCCAAAGATTAAATGTTCGTCAGGTATTGTGGAAAAACTTTGACTTTTTACGTCACATCTGAGACCTCACAACACCGCTCCCGGATGGTCTCGAACCACCAACCTTTCGGTTAACAGCCGAACGCGCTAACCATTGCGCCACGGAAGCTCAGAAATGAAATGGTCGTCAGGTATTGTGGAAAAACTTTGACTTTTTACGTCACATCTGAGACCTCACAACACCGCTCCCGGATGGTCTCGAACCACCAACCTTTCAGTTAACTGCCGAACGCGCTAACCATTGCGCCACGGAAGCCCAAAGATTAAATGTTCGTCAGGTATTTTTAAAAAACTCTGAATTTTACGTTACATCTAAGACCTCACATTACCGCTCCCGGATGGGCTCGAACCACCAACCTTTCGGTTAACAGCCGAACGCGCTAACCATTGCGCCACGAAAGCCCAAAAATTAAATGTTCGTCAGTTATTTTTAAAAAACTCTGAATTTTACGTTACATCTAAGACCTCACAACACCGCTCCCGGATGGGCTCGAACCACCAACCTTTCGGTTAACAGCCGACGGCGTTAACCATTGCGCAACGGAAGCCCAACGATTAAATGTTCGTCAGGTATTGTGGAAAAACTTTGGATTTTTACGTTACATGTGAGATTTCACAACACCGCTCCCGGGTGGGCTCGAACCACCAACCTTTCGGTTAACAGCCGAACGCGCTAACCATTGCGCCACGGAAGCCCAAAGATTAAATGTTCGTCAGGTATTGTGGAAAAACTTTGACTTTTTACGTCACATCTGAGACCTCACAACACCGCTCACGGATGGGCTCGAACCACCAACCTTTCGGTTAACAGCCGAACGCGCTAACCATTGCGCCACGGAAGCTCAGAAATGAAATGGTCGTCAGGTATTGTGGAAAAACTGTGACTTTTTACGTCACATCTGAGACCTCACAACACCGCTCCCGGATGTGCTCGAACCACCAACCTTTCGGTTAACAGCCGAACGCGCTAACCATTGCGCCACGGAAGCTCAAAAATTAAACGGTCGTCAGGTATTGTGGAAAAACTTTGGCTTTTTACGTTACATATGAGACTTCACAACACGGCAGCCGGGTGGGCTCGAACCACCAACCTTTTGGTTAACATCCGAACGCGCTAACCTTCGAGCCAAGGAAGCTCAGAAATGAAATGGTCGTCAGGTATTGTGGAAAAACTCTGACTTTTTACGTCACATCCGTCGGCTGTTAACCGAAAGGTTGGTGGTTAGAGCCCATCCGGGAGCGGTGTTGTGAGGTCTTAGATGTAACGTAAAATTCAGAGTTTTTTAAAAATAACTGACGAACATTTAATTTTTGGGCTTTCGTGGCGCAATGGTTAGCGCGTTCGGCTGTTATCCGAAAGGTTGGTGGTTCGAGCCCATCCGGGAGCGGTAATGTGAGGTCTTAGATGTAACGTAAAATTCAGAGTTTTTTAAAAATACCTGACGAACATTTAATCTTTGGGCTTCCGTGGCGCAATGGTTAGCGCGTTCGGCTGTTAACCGAAAGGTTGGTGGTTCGAGCCCACCCGGGAGCGGTGTTGAGAGCTCACATGTAACGTAAAAAGCCAAAGTGTTTCTTAAATAGCCGACGACCATTTAATTTTTGGGCTTCCGTGGCGCAATGGTTAGCGCGTTCAGCTGTTATTCAAAAGGTTTGTGGTTCAAGCCCATCCAGGAGCGGTGTTGTGAAGTCTCAGATGTGACGTAAAAAGTCAAAGTTTTTCCACAATACCTGACGAACATTTAATCTTTGGGCTTCCGTGGCGCAATGGTTAACGCCGTCGGCTGTTAACCGAAAGGTTCGTGGTTCGAGCCCACCCGGGAGCGGTGTTGTGAAATCTCACATGTAACCTAAAAATCCAAAGATTTTCCACAATACCTGACGAACATTTAATCTTTGGGCTTCCGTTGCGCAATGGTTAACGCCGTCGGCTGTTAACCGAAAGGTTGGTGGTTCGAGCCCATCCGGGAGCTGTGTTGTGAGGTCTTAGATGTAACGTAAAATTCAGATTTTTTTAAAAATAACTGACGAACATTTAATTTTTGGGCTTCCGTGGCGCAATGGTTAGAGCGTTCAGCTGTTATTCAAAAGGTTTGTGGTTCGAGCCCATCCAGGAGCGGTGTTGTGAAGTCTCAGATGTGACGTAAAAAGTCAAAGTTTTTCCACAATACCTGACGAACATTTAATCTTTGGGCTTCCGTTGCACAATGGTTAACGCCGTCGGCTGTTAACCGAAAGGTTGGTGGTTCGAGCCCATCCGGGAGCGGTGTTGTGAGGCCTTAGATGTAACGTAAAATTCAGAGTTTTTTAAAAATAACTGACGAACATTTAATTTTTGGTCTTCCGTGGCGCAATGGTTAGAGCGTTCAGATGTTATTCAAAAGGTTTGTGGTTCGAGCCCATCCGGGAGCTGTGTTGTGAGGTCTTAGATGTAACGTAAAATTCAGAGTTTTTTAAAAATAACTGACGAACATTTAATTTTTGGGCTTCCGTTGCGCAATGGTTAGAGCGTTCAGCTGTTATTCAAAAGGTTTGTGGTTCGAGCCCATCCAGGAGCGGTGTTGTGAAGTCTCAGATGTGACGTAAAAAGTCAAAGTTTTTCCACAATACCTGACGAACATTTAATCTTTGGGCTTCCGTGGCGCAATGGTTAGCGCGTTCGGCTGTTAACCGAAAGGTTGGTGGTTCGAGCCCACCCGGGAGCGGTGTTGTGAGATCTCACATGTAACGTAAAAATCCAAAGTTTTTCCACAATACCTGACGAACATTTAATCTTAGGGCTTCCGTTGCGCAATGGTTAACGCCGTCGGCTGTTAACCGAAAGGTTGGTGGTTAGAGCCCATCCGGGAGCGGTGTTGTGAGGTCTTAGATGTAACGTAAAATTCAGAGTTTTTTAAAAATAACTGACGAACATTTAATTTTTGGGCTTTCGTGGCGCAATGGTTAGCGCGTTCGGCTGTTAACCGAAAGGTTGGTGGTTCGAGCCCATCCGGGAGCGGTGTTGTGAGCTCTCACATGTAACGTAAAAAGCCAAAGTGTTTCCACAATAGCCGACGACCATTTAATTTTTGGGCTTCCGTGGCGCAATGGTTAGCGCGTTCGGCTGTTAACCGAAAGGTTGGTGGTTCGAGCCCACCCGGGAGCGGTGTTGTGAGCTCTCACATGTAACGTAAAAAGCCAAAGTGTTTCCACAATAGCCGACGACCATTTAATTTTTGGGCTTCCGTGGCGCAATGGTTAGCGCGTTCGGCTGTTAACCGAAAGGTTGGTGGTTCGAGCCCACCCGGGAGCGGTGTTGTGAGATCTCACATGTAACGTAAAAATCCAAAGTTTTTCCACAATACCTGACGAACATTTAATCTTTGGGCTTCCGTTGCGCAATGGTTAACGCCGTCGGCTGTTAACCGAAAGGTTGGTTTTTCGAGCCCATCCGGGAGCGGTGTTGTGAGGTCTTAGATGTAACGTAAAAATCAGAGTTTTTTAAAAATAACTGACGAACATTTAATTTTTGGGCTTCCGTGGCGCAATGTTTAGAGCGTTCAGCTGTTATTCAAAAGGTTTGTGGTTCGAGCCCATCCGGGAGCGGTGTTGTGAAGTCTCAGATGTGACGTAAAAAGTCAAAGTTTTTCCACAATACCTGACGAACATTTAATTTTTGGGCTTCCGTGAAGCAATGGTTAACGCCGTCGGCTGTTAACCGAAAGGTTGGTGGTTCGAGCCCATCCGGGAGCTGTGTTGTGAGGTCTTAGATGTAACGTAAAATTCAGAGTTTTTTAAAAATAACTGACGAACATTTAATTTTTGGGCTTCCGTGGCGCAATGGTTAGAGCGTTCAGCTGTTATTCAAAAGGTTTGTGGTTCGAGCCCATCCGGGAGCGGTGTTGTGAAGTCTCAGATGTGACGTAAAAAGTCAAAGTTTTTCCACAATACCTGACGAACATTTAATCTTTGGGCTTCCGTTGCACAATGGTTAACGCCGTCGGCTGTTAACCGAAAGGTTGGTGGTTCGAGCCCATCCAGGAGCGGTGTTGTGAGGTCTTAGATGTAACGTAAAATTCAGAGTTTTTTAAAAATAACTGACGAACATTTAATTTTTGGGCTTCCGTGGCGCAATGGTTAGAGCGTTCAGCTGTTATTCAAAAGGTTTGTGGTTCGAGCCCATCCGGGAGTGGTGTTGTGAAGTCTCAGATGTGACGTAAAAAGTCAAAGTTTTTCCACAATACCTGACGAACATTTAATCTTTGGGCTTCCGTTGCACAATGGTTAACGCCGTCGGCTGTTAACCGAAAGGTTGGTGGTTCGAGCCCATCCGGGAGCGGTGTTGTGAGGTCTTAGATGTAACGTAAAATTCAGAGTTTTTTAAAAATAACTGACGAACATTTAATTTTTGGTCTTCCGTGGCGCAATGGTTAGAGCGTTCAGATGTTATTCAAAAGGTTTGTGGTTCGAGCCCATCCGGGAGCGGTGTTGTGAAGTCTCAGATGTGACGTAAAAAGTCAAAGTTTTTCCACAATACCTGACGAACATTTAATCTTTGGGCTTCCGTTGCACAATGGTTAACGCCGTCGGCTGTTAACCGAAAGGTTGGTGGTTCGAGCCCATCCGGGAGCGGTGTTGTGAGGTCTTAGATGTAACGTAAAATTCAGAGTTTTTTAAAAATAACTGACGAACATTTAATTTTTGGTCTTCCGTGGCGCAATGGTTAGAGCGTTCAGATGTTATTCAAAAGGTTTGTGGTTCGAGCCCATCCGGGAGCGGTGTTGTGAAGTCTCAGATGTGACGTAAAAAGTCAAAGTTTTTCCACAATACCTGACGAACATTTAATCTTTGGGCTTCCGTGGCGCAATGGTTAGCGCGTTCGGCTGTTAACCGAAAGGTTGGTGGTTCGAGCCCACCCGGGAGCGGTGTTGTGAGATCTCACATGTAACGTAAAAATCCAAAGTTTTTCCACAATACCTGACGAACATTTAATCTTTGGGCTTCCGTTGCGCAATGGTTAACGCCGTCGGCTGTTAACCGAAAGGTTGGTGGTTCGAGCCCATCCGGGAGCGGTGTTGTGAGGTCTTAGATGTAACGTAAAATTCCGAGTTTTTTAAAAATAACTGACGAACATTTAATTTTTGGGCTTCCGTGGCGCAATGTTTAGAGCGTTCAGCTGTTATTCAAAAGGTTTGTGGTTCGAGCCCATCCGGGAGCGGTAATGTGAGGTCTTAGATGTAACGTAAAATTCAGAGTTTTTTAAAAATTCCTGACGAACATTTAATCTTTGGGCTTCCGTGGCGCAATGGTTAGCACGTTCGGCTGTTAACCGAAAGGTTGGTGGTTCGAGCCCACCCGGGAGCGGTGTTGTGAGCTCTCACATGTAACGTAAAAAGCCAAAGTGTTTCTACAATAGCCGACGACCATTTAATTTTTGGGCTTCCGTGGCGCAATGGTTAGCGCGTTCGGCTGTTAACCGAAAGGTTGGTGGTTCGAGCCCATCCGTGAGCGGTGTTGTGAGGTCTCAGATGTGACGTAAAAAGTCAAAGTTTTTCCACAATACCTGACGAACATTTAATTTTTGGGCTTCCGTGAAGCAATGGTTAACGCCGTCGGCTGTTAACCGAAAGGTTGGTGGTTCGAGCCCATCCGGGAGCGGTAATGTGAGGTCTTAGATGTAACGTAAAATTCAGAGTTTTTTAAAAATACCTGATGAACATTTAATCTTTGGGCTTCCGTGGCGCAATGGTTAGCGCGTTCAGCTGTTATTCAAAAGGTTTGTGGTTCGAGCCCATCCGGGAGCGGTGTTTTGAAGTCTCGGATGTGACGTAAAAAGTCAGAGTTTTTCCACAATACCTGACGACCATTTCATTTCTGAGCTTCCTTGGCTCGAAGGTTAGCGCGTTCGGATGTTAACCAAAAGGTTGGTGGTTCGAGCCCACCCGGCTGCCGTGTTGTGAAGTCTCAAATGTAACGTAAAAAGCCAAAGTTTTTCCACAATACCTGACGACCGTTTAATTTTTGAGCTTCCGTGGCGCAATGGTTAGCGCGTTCGGCTGTTAACCGAAAGGTTGGTGGTTCGAGCCCATCCGGGAGCGGTGTTGTGAGGTCTTAGATGTAACGTAAAATTCAGAGTTTTTTAAAAATAACTGACGAACATTTAATTTTTGGGCTTCCGTGGCGCAATGTTTAGAGCGTTCAGCTGTTATTCAAAAGGTTTGTGGTTCGAGCCCATCCGGGAGCGGTGTTGTGAAGTCTCAGATGTGACGTAAAAAGTCAAAGTTTTTCCACAATACCTGACAAACATTTAATTTTTGGGCTTCCGTGAAGCAATGGTTAACGCCGTCGGCTGTTAACCGAAAGGTTGGTGGTTCGAGCCCATCCGGGAGCTGTGTTGTGAGGTCTTAGATGTAACGTAAAATTCAGAGTTTTTTAAAAATAACTGACGAACATTTAATTTTTGGTCTTCCGTGGCGCAATGGTTAGAGCGTTCAGCTGTTATTCAAAAGGTTTGTGGTTCGAGCCCATCCGGGAGCAGTGTTGTGAAGTCTCAGATGTGACGTAAAAAGTCAAAGTTTTTCCACAATACCTGACGAACATTTAATCTTTGGGCTTCCGTTGCACAATGGTTAACGCCGTCGGCTGTTAACCGAAAGGTTGGTGGTTCGAGCCCATCCAGGAGCGGTGTTGTGAGGTCTTAGATGTAACGTAAAATTCAGAGTTTTTTAAAAATAACTGACGAACATTTAATTTTTGGGCTTCCGTGGCGCAATGGTTAGAGCGTTCAGCTGTTATTCAAAAGGTTTGTGGTTCGAGCCCATCCGGGAGCGGTGTTGTGAAGTCTCAGATGTGACGTAAAAAGTCAAAGTTTTTCCACAATACCTGACGAACATTTAATCTTTGGGCTTCCGTTGCACAATGGTTAACGCCGTCGGCTGTTAACCGAAAGGTTGGTGGTTCGAGCCCATCCGGGAGCGGTGTTGTGAGGTCTTAGATGTAACGTAAAATTCAGAGTTTTTTAAAAATAACTGACGAACATTTAATTTTTGGTCTTCCGTGGCGCAATGGTTAGAGCGTTCAGATGTTATTCAAAAGGTTTGTGGTTCGAGCCCATCCGGGAGCGGTGTTGTGAAGTCTCAGATGTGACGTAAAAAGTCAAAGTTTTTCCACAATACCTGACGAACATTTAATCTTTGGGCTTCCGTGGCGCAATGGTTAGCGCGTTCGGCTGTTAACCGAAAGGTTGGTGGTTCGAGCCCACCCGGGAGCGGTGTTGTGAGATCTCACATGTAACGTAAAAATCCAAAGTTTTTCCACAATACCTGACGAACATTTAATCTTTGGGCTTCCGTTGCGCAATGGTTAACGCCGTCGGCTGTTAACCGAAAGGTTGGCGGTTCGAGCCCATCCGGGAGCGGTGTTGTGAGGTCTTAGATGTAACGTAAAATTCCGTGTTTTTTAAAAATAACTGACGAACATTTAATTTTTGGGCTTCCGTGGCGCAATGTTTAGAGCGTTCAGCTGTTATTCAAAAGGTTTGTGGTTCGAGCCCATCCGGGAGCGGTAATGTGAGGTCTTAGATGTAACGTAAAATTCAGAGTTTTTTAAAAATTCCTGACGAACATTTAATCTTTGGGCTTCCGTGGCGCAATGGTTAGCGCGTTCGGCTGTTAACCGAAAGGTTGGTGGTTCGAGCCCACCCGGGAGCGGTGTTGTGAGCTCTCACATGTAACGTAAAAAGCCAAAGTGTTTCTACAATAGCCGACGACCATTTAATTTTTGGGCTTCCGTGGCGCAATGGTTAGCGCGTTCGGCTGTTAACCGAAAGGTTGGTGGTTCGAGCCCATCCGTGAGCGGTGTTGTGAGGTCTCTGATGTGACGTAAAAAGTCAAAGTTTTTCCACAATACCTGACGAACATTTAATTTTTGGGCTTCCGTGAAGCAATGGTTAACGCCGTCGGCTGTTAACCGAAAGGTTGGTGGTTCGAGCCCATCCGGGAGCTGTGTTGTGAGGTCTTAGATGTAGTGTAAATATCAGAGTTTTTTAAAAATAACTGACGAACATTTTATTTTTGGGCTTCCGTGGCGCAATGGTTAGCGCGTTCGGCTGTTAACCGAAAGGTTGGTGGTTCGAGCCCATCCGGGAGCGGTAATGTGAGGTCTTAGATGTAACGTAAAATTCAGAGTTTTTTAAAAATATCTGACGAACATTTAATCTTTGGGCTTCCGTGGCGCAATGGTTAGAGCGTTCAGCTGTTATTCAAAAGGTTTGTGGTTCGAGCCCATCCGGGAGCGGTGTTGTGAAGTCTCAGATGTGACGTAAAAAGTCAAAGTTTTTCCACAATACCTGACAAACATTTAATTTTTGGGCTTCCGTGAAGCAATGGTTAACGCCGTCGGCTGTTAACCGAAAGGTTGGTGGTTCGAGCCCATCCGGGAGCTGTGTTGTGAGGTCTTAGATGTAACGTAAAATTCAGAGTTTTTTAAAAATAACTGACGAACATTTAATTTTTGGTCTTCCGTGGCGCAATGGTTAGAGCGTTCAGCTGTTATTCAAAAGGTTTGTGGTTCGAGCCCATCCGGGAGCGGTGTTGTGAAGTCTCAGATGTGACGTAAAAAGTCAAAGTTTTTCCACAATACCTGACGAACATTTAATCTTTGGGCTTCCGTTGCACAATGGTTAACGCCGTCGGCTGTTAACCGAAAGGTTGGTGGTTCGAGCCCATCCAGGAGCGGTGTTGTGAGGTCTTAGATGTAACGTAAAATTCAGAGTTTTTTAAAAATAACTGACGAACATTTAATTTTTGGGCTTCCGTGGCGCAATGGTTAGAGCGTTCAGCTGTTATTCAAAAGGTTTGTGGTTCGAGCCCATCCGGGAGCGGTGTTGTGAAGTCTCAGATGTGACGTAAAAAGTCAAAGTTTTTCCACAATACCTGACGAACATTTAATCTTTGGGCTTCCGTTGCACAATGGTTAACGCCGTCGGCTGTTAACCGAAAGGTTGGTGGTTCGAGCCCATCCGGGAGCGGTGTTGTGAGGTCTTAGATGTAACGTAAAATTCAGAGTTTTTTAAAAATAACTGACGAACATTTAATTTTTGGTCTTCCGTGGCGCAATGGTTAGAGCGTTCAGATGTTATTCAAAAGGTTTGTGGTTCGAGCCCATCCGGGAGCGGTGTTGTGAAGTCTCAGATGCGACGTAAAAAGTCAAAGTTTTTCCACAATACCTGACGAACATTTAATCTTTGGGCTTCCGTGGCGCAATGGTTAGCGCGTTCGGATGTTAACCGAAAGGTTGGTGGTTCGAGCCCACCCGGGAGCGGTGTTGTGAGATCTCACATGTAACGTAAAAATCCAAAGTTTTTCCACAATACCTGACGAACATTTAATCTTTGGGCTTCCGTTGCGCAATGGTTAACGCCGTCGGCTGTTAACCGAAAGGTTGGTGGTTCGAGCCCATCCGGGAGCGGTGTTGTGAGGTCTTAGATGTAACGTAAAATTCCGAGTTTTTTAAAAATAACTGACGAACATTTAATTTTTGGGCTTCCGTGGCGCAATGTTTAGAGCGTTCAGCTGTTATTCAAAAGGTTTGTGGTTCGAGCCCATCCGGGAGCGGTAATGTGAGGTCTTAGATGTAACGTAAAATTAAGAGTTTTTTAAAAATTCCTGACGAACATTTAATCTTTGGGCTTCCGTGGCGCAATGGTTAGCGCGTTCGGCTGTTAACCGAAAGGTTGGTGGTTCGAGCCCACCCGGGAGCGGTGTTGTGAGCTCTCACATGTAACGTAAAAAGCCAAAGTGTTTCTACAATAGCCGACGACCATTTAATTTTTGGGCTTCCGTGGCGCAATGGTTAGCGCGTTCGGCTGTTAACCGAAAGGTTGGTGGTTCGAGCCCATCCGTGAGCGGTGTTGTGAGGTCTCAGATGTGACGTAAAAAGTCAGAGTTTTTCCACAATACCTGACGACCATTTCATTTCTGAGCTTCCTTGGCTCGAAGGTTAGCGCGTTCGGATGTTAACCAAAAGGTTGGTGGTTCGAGCCCACCCGGCTGCCGTGTTGTGAAGTCTCAAATGTCACGTAAAAAGCCAAAGTTTTTCCACAATACCTGACGACCGTTTCATTTTTGAGCTTCCGTGGCGCAATGGTTAGCGCGTTCGGCAGTTAACCGAAAGGTTGGTCGTTCGAGCCCACCCGGGAGCGGTGTTGTGAGATCTCAAACGTAATGTCAAATGCCAAAGTTTTTCCACAATACCTGACGAACATTTAATCTTTGGGCTTCCGTGGCGCAATGGTTAGCGCGTTCGGCAGTTAACTGAAAGGTTGGTGGTTCGAGACCATCCGGGAGCGGTGTTGTGAGGTCTCAGATGTGACGTAAAAAGTCAAAGTTTTTCCACAATACCTGACGACCATTTAATTTTTGAGCTTCCGTGGCGCAATGGTTAGCGCGTTCGGCTGTTAACCGAAAGGTTGGTGGTTCGAGCCCACCCGGGAGCGGTGTTGTGAAATCTCACATGTAACGTAAAAATCCAAAGTTTTTCCACAATACCTGACGAACATTTAATCGTTGGGCTTCCGTTTCAATGGTTAACGCCGTCGGCTGTTAACCGAAAGGTTGGTGGTTCGAGCCCATCCGGGAGCGGTGTTGTGAAGTCTTAGATGTAACGTAAAATTCAGAGTTTTTTAAAAATAACTGACGAACATTTAATTTTTGGGCTTCCGTGGCGCAATGGTTAGCGCGTTCGGCTGTTAACCGAAAGGTTGGTGGTTCGAGCCCATCCGGGAGCGGTAATGTGAGGTCTTAGATGTAACGTAAAATTCAGAGTTTTTTAAAAATACCTGACGAACATTTAATCTTTGGGCTTCCGTGGCGCAATGGTTAGTGCGTTCGGCTGTTAACCGAAAAGTTGGTGGTTCGAGCCCATCCGTGAGCGGTGTTGTGAGGTCTCAGATGTGACGTAAAAAGTCAAAGTTTTTCCACAATACCTGACGAACATTTAATTTTTGGGCTTCCGTGAAGCAATGGTTAACGCCGTCGGCTGTTAACCGAAAGGTTGGTGGTTCGAGCCCATCCGGGAGCTGTGTTGTGAGGTCTTAGATGTAGTGTAAATATCAGAGTTTTTTAAAAATACCTGACGAACATTTAATCGTTGGGCTTCCGTTTCAATGGTTAACGCCGTCGGCTGTTAACCGAAAGGTTGGTGGTTCGAGCCCATCCGGGAGCGGTGTTGTGAGGTCTTAGATGTAACGTAAAATTCAGAGTTTTTTAAAAATACCTGACGAACATTTAATCTTTGGCCTTCCGTGGCGCAATGGTTAGCGCGTTCAGCTGTTATTCAAAAGGTTTGTGGTTCGAGCCCATCCGGGAGCGGTGTTTTGAAGTCTCGGATGTGACGTAAAAAGTCAGAGTTTTTCCACAATACCTGACGACCATTTCATTTCTGAGCTTCCTTGGCTCGAAGGTTAGCGCGTTCGGATGTTAACCAAAAGGTTGGTGGTTCGAGCCCACCCGGCTGCCGTGTTGTGAAGTCTCAAATGTAACGTAAAAAGCCAAAGTTTTTCCACAATACCTGACGACCATTTAATTTTTGAGCTTCCGTGGCGCAATGGTTAGCGCGTTCGGCTGTTAACCGAAAGGTTGGTGGTTCGAGCCCACCCGGGAGCGGTGTTGTGAGATCTCAAACGTAATGTCAAATGCCAAAGTTTTTCCACAACACCTGACGAACATTTAATCTTTGGGCTTCCGTGGCGCAATGGTTAGCGCGTTCGGCAGTTAACTGAAAGGTTGGTGGTTCGAGACCATCCGGGAGCGGTGTTGTGAGGTCTCAGATGTGACGTAAAAAGTCAAAGTTTTTCCACAATACCTGACGACCATTTAATTTTTGAGCTTCCGTGGCGCAATGGTTAGCGCGTTCGGCTGTTAACCGAAAGGTTGGTGGTTCGAGCCCATCCGGGAGCGGTAATGTGAGGTCTTAGATGTAACGTAAAATTCAGAGTTTTTTAAAAATACCTGACGAACATTTAATCTTTGGGCTTCCGTGGCGCAATGGTTAGCGCGTTCGGCTGTTAACCGAAAAGTTGGTGGTTCGAGCCCATCCGTGAGCGGTGTTGTGAGGTCTCAGATGTGACGTAAAAAGTCAAAGTTTTTCCACAATACCTGACGAACATTTAATTTTTGGGCTTCCGTGAAGCAATGGTTAACGCCGTCGGCTGTTAACCGAAAGGTTGGTGGTTCGAGCCCATCCGGGAGCTGTGTTGTGAGGTCTTAGATGTAGTGTAAATATCAGAGTTTTTTAAAAATACCTGACGAACATTTAATCGTTGGGCTTCCGTTTCAATGGTTAACGCCGTCGGCTGTTAACCGAAAGGTTGGTGGTTCGAGCCCATCCGGGAGCGGTGTTGTGAGGTCTTAGATGTAACGTAAAATTCAGAGTTTTTTAAAAATACCTGACGAACATTTAATCTTTGGGCTTCCGTGGCGCAATGGTTAGCGCGTTCAGCTGTTATTCAAAAGGTTTGTGGTTCGAGCCCATCCGGGAGCGGTGTTTTGAAGTCTCGGATGTGACGTAAAAAGTCAGAGTTTTTCCACAATACCTGACGACCATTTCATTTCTGAGCTTCCTTGGCTCGAAGGTTAGCGCGTTCGGATGTTAACCAAAAGGTTGGTGGTTCGAGCCCACCCGGCTGCCGTGTTGTGAAGTCTCAAATGTAACGTAAAAAGCCAAAGTTTTTCCACAATACCTGACGACCGTTTAATTTTTGAGCTTCCGTGGCGCAATGGTTAGCGCGTTCGGCTGTTAACCGAAAGGTTGGTGGTTCGAGCCCACCCGGGAGCGGTGTTGTGAGATCTCAAACGTAATGTCAAATGCCAAAGTTTTTCCACAACACCTGACGAACATTTAATCTTTGGGCTTCCGTGGCGCAATGGTTAGCGCGTTCGGCAGTTAACCGAAAGGTTGGTGGTTCGAGACCATCCGGGAGCGGTGTTGTGAGGTCTCAGATGTGACGTAAAAAGTCAAAGTTTTTCCACAATACCTGACGACCGTTTAATTTTTGAGCTTCCGTGGCGCAATGGTTAGCGCGTTCGGCTGTTAACCGAAAGGTTGGTGGTTCGAGCCCACCCGGGAGCGGTGTTGTGAGATCTCAAACGTAATGTCAAATGCCAAAGTTTTTCCACAACACCTGACGAACATTTAATCTTTGGGCTTCCGTGGCGCAATGGTTAGCGCGTTCGGCAGTTAACTGAAAGGTTGGTGGTTCGAGACCATCCGGGAGCGGTGTTGTGAGGTCTCAGATGTGACGTAAAAAGTCAAAGTTTTTCCACAATACCTGACGACCATTTAATTTTTGGGCTTCCGTGGCGCAATGGTTAGCGCGTTCGGCTGTTAACCGAAAGGTTGGTGGTTCGAGCCCATCCGGGAGCGGTAATTTGAGGTCTTAGATGTAACGTAAAATTCAGAGTTTTTTAAAAATACCTGACGAACATTTAATCTTTGGGCTTCCGTGGCGCAATGGTTAGCGCGTTCGGCTGTTAACCGAAAGGTTGGTGGTTCGAGCCCACCCGGGAGCGGTGTTGTGAAATCTCACATGTAACGTAAAAATCCAAAGTTTTTCCACAATACCTGACGAACATTTAATCGTTGGGCTTCCGTTTCAATGGTTAACGCCGTCGGCTGTTAACCGAAAGGTTGGTGGTTCGAGCCCATCCGGGAGCTGTGTTGTGAGGTCTTAGATGTAGTGTAAAATTCAGAATTTTTTAAAAATAACTGACGAACATTTAATTTTTGGGCTTCCGTGGCGCAATGGTTAGCGCGTTCGGCTGTTAACCGAAAGGTTGGTGGTTCGAGCCCATCCGGGAGCGGTAATGTGAGGTCTTAGATGTAACGTAAAATTCAGAGTTTTTTAAAAATACCTGACGAACATTTAATCTTTGGGCTTCCGTGGCGCAATGGTTAGTGCGTTCGGCTGTTAACCGAAAGGTTGGTGGTTCGAGCCCACCCGGGAGCGGTGTTGTGAGGTCTCACATGTAACGTAAAAAGCCAAAGTGTTTCTACAATACCCGACGACCATTTAATTTTTGGGCTTCCGTGGCGCAATGGTTAGCGCGTTCGGCTGTTAACCGAAAGGTTGGTGGTTCGAGCCCATCCGTGAGCGGTGTTGTGAGGTCTCAGATGTGACGTAAAAAGTCAAAGTTTTTCCACAATACCTGACGAACATTTAATTTTTGGGCTTCCGTGGCGCAATGGTTAGCGCGTTCGGCTGTTAACCGAAAGGTTGGTGGTTCGAGCCCACCCGGGAGCGGTGTTGTGAGATCTCACATGTAACGTAAAAATCCAAATTTTTTCCACAATACCTGACGAACATTTAATCTTTGGGCTTCCGTTGCGAAATGGTTAACGCCGTCGGCTGTTAACCGAAAGGTTGGTGGTTCGAGCCCATCCGGGAGCGGTGTTGTGAGGTCTTAGATGTAACGTAAAATTCAGAGTTTTTTAAAAATATCTGACGAACATTTAATTTTTGGGCTTCCGTGGCGCAATGGTTAGCGCGTTCAGCTGTTATTCAAAAGGTTTGTGGTTCGAGCCCATCCGGGAGCGGTGTTTTGAAGTCTCGGATGTGACGTAAAAAGTCAGAGTTTTTCCACAATACCTGACGACCATTTCATTTCTGAGCTTCCTTGGCTCGAAGGTTAGCGCGTTCGGATGTTAACCAAAAGGTTGGTGGTTCGAGCCCACCCGGCTGCCGTGTTGTGAAGTCTCAAATTTAACGTAAAAAGCCAAATATTTTCCACAATACCTGACGACCGTTTAATTTTTGAGCTTCCGTGGCGCAATGGTTAGCGCGTTCGGCTGTTAACCGAAAGGTTGGTGGTTCGAGCCCACCCGGGAGCGGTGTTGTGAGATCTCAAACGTAATGTCAAATGCCAAAGTTTTTCCACAATACCTGACGAACATTTAGTCTTTGGGCTTCCGTTGCGCAATGGTTAACGCCGTCGGCTGTTAACCGAAAGGTTGGTGGTTCGAGCCCATCCGGGAGCGGTGTTGTGAGGTCTTAGATGTAACGTAAAATTCAGAGTTTTTTAAAAATAACTGACGAACATTTAATTTTTGGGCTTCCTTGGCGCAATGTTTAGAGCGTTCAGCTGTTATTCAAAAGGTTGGTGGTTCGAGCCCACCCGGGAGCGGTGTTGTGAGCTCTCAAATGTGACGTAAAAAGTCAAAGTTTTTCCACAATACCTGACGAACATTTAATTTTTGGGCTTCCGTGAAGCAATGGTTAACGCCGTCGGCTGTTAACCGAAAGGTTGGTGGTTCGAGCCCATCCGGGAGCTGTGTTGTGAGGTCTTAGATGTAGTGTAAAATTCAGAGTTTTTTAAAAATAACTGACGAACATTTAATTTTTGGGCTTCCGTGGCGCAATGGTTAGCGCGTTCGGCTGTTAACCGAAAGGTTGGTGGTTCTAGCCCACCCGGGAGCGGTGTTGTGAGATCTCAAACGTAATGTCAAATGCCAAAGTTTTTCCACAATACCTGACGAACATTTAGTCTTTGGGCTTCCGTGGCGCAATGGTTAGCGCGTTCGGCAGTTAACTGAAAGGTTGGTGGTTCGAGACCATCCGGGAGCGGTGTTGTGAGGTCTCAGATGTGACGTAAAAAGTCAAAGTTTTTCCACAATACCTGACGAACATTTAATTTTTGGGCTTCCTTGGCGCAATGTTTAGAGCGTTCAGCTGTTATTCAAAAGGTTGGTGGTTCGAGCCCACCCGGGAGCGGTGTTGTGAAATCTCACATGTAACGTAAAAATCCAAAGTTTTTCCACAATACCTGACGAACATTTAATCGTTGGGCTTCCGTTTCAATGGTTAACGCCGTCGGCTGTTAACCGAAAGGTTGGTGGTTCGAGCCCATCCGGGAGCGGTGTTGTGAGGTCTTAGATGTAACGTAAAATTCAGAGTTTTTTAAAAATAACTGACGAACATTTAATTTTTGGGCTTCCGTGGCGCAATGGTTAGCGCGTTCGGCTGTTAACCGAAAGGTTGGTGGTTCGAGCCCATCCGGGAGCGGTAATTTGAGGTCTTAGATGTAACGTAAAATTCAGAGTTTTTTAAAAATACCTGACGAACATTTAATCTTTGGGCTTCCGTGGCGCAATGGTTAGCGCGTTCGGCTGTTAACCGAAAGGTTGGTGGTTCGAGCCCATCCGTGAGCGGTGTTGTGAGGTCTCAGATGTGACGTAAAAAGTCAAAGTTTTTCCACTATACCTGACGACCATTTAATTTTTGAGCTTCCGTGGCGCAATGGTGAGCGCGTTCGGCTGTTAACCGAAAGGTTGGTGGTTCGAGCCCACCCGGGAGCGGTGTTGTGAGGTCTTAGATGTAACGTAAAATTCAGAGTTTTTTAAAAATAACTGACGAACATTTAATTTTTGGGCTTCCTTGGCGCAATGTTTAGAGCGTTCAGCTGTTATTCAAAAGGTTGGTGGTTCGAGCCCACCCGGGAGAGGTGTTGTGAGCTCTCAAATGTGACGTAAAAAGTCAAAGTTTTTCCACAATACCTGACGAACATTTAATTTTTGGGCTTCCGTGAAGCAATGGTTAACGCCGTCGGCTGTTAACCGAAAGGTTGGTGGTTCGAGCCCATCCGGGAGCTGTGTTGTGAGGTCTTAGATGTAGTGTAAAATTCAGAGTTTTTTAAAAATAACTGACGAACATTTAATTTTTGGGCTTCCGTGGCGCAATGGTTAGCGCGTTCGGCTGTTAACCGAAAGGTTGGTGGTTCTAGCCCACCCGGGAGCGGTGTTGTGAGATCTCAAACGTAATGTCAAATGCCAAAGTTTTTCCACAATACCTGACGAACATTTAGTCTTTGGGCTTCCGTGGCGCAATGGTTAGCGCGTTCGGCAGTTAACTGAAAGGTTGGTGGTTCGAGACCATCCGGGAGCGGTGTTGTGAGGTCTCAGATGTGACGTAAAAAGTCAAAGTTTTTCCACAATACCTGACGACCATTTAATTGTTGAGCTTCCGTGGCGCAATGGTTAGCGCGTTCGGCTGTTAACCGAAAGGTTGGTGGTTCGAGCCCACCCGGGAGCGGTGAAGTGAAATCTCACATGTAACGTAAAAATCCAAAGTTTTTCCACAATACCTGACGAACATTTAATCGTTGGGCTTCCGTTTCAATGGTTAACGCCGTCGGCTGTTAACCGAAAGGTTGGTGGTTCGAGCCCATCCGGGAGCGGTGTTGTTAGGTCTTAGATGTAACGTAAAATTCAGAGTTTTTTAAAAACAACTGACGAACATTTAATTTTTGGGCTGCCGTGGCGCAATGGTTAGCGCGTTCGGCTGTTAACCGAAAGGTTGGTGGTTCGAGCCCATCCGGGAGCGGTGAAGTGAAATCTCACATGTAACGTAAAAATCCAAAGTTTTTCCACAATACCTGACGAACATTTAATTTTTAGGCTTCCGTGAAGCAATGGTTAACGCCGTCGGCTGTTAACCGAAAGGTTGGTGGTTCGAGCCCATCCGGGAGCTGTGTTGTGAGGTCTTAGATGTAGTGTAAAATTCAGAGTTTTTTAAAAATAACTGACGAACATTTAATTTTTGGGCTTCCGTGGCGCAATGGTTAGCGCGTTCGGCTGTTAACCGAAAGGTTGGTGGTTCTAGCCCACCCGGGAGCGGTGTTGTGAGATTTCAAACGTAATGTCAAATGCCAAAGTTTTTCCACAATACCTGACGAACATTTAGTCTTTGGGCTTCCGTGGCGCAATGGTTAGCGCGTTCGGCAGTTAACTGAAAGGTTGGTGGTTCGAGACCATCCGGGAGCGGTGTTGTGAGGTCTCAGATGTGACGTAAAAAGTCAAAGTTTTTCCACAATACCTGACGACCATTTAATTTTTGAGCTTCCGTGGCGCAATGGTTAGCGCGTTCGGCTGTTAACCGAAAGGTTGGTGGTTCGAGCCCACCCGGGAGCGGTGAAGTGAAATCTCACATGTAACGTAAAAATCCAAAGTTTTTCCACAATACCTGACGAACATTTAATCGTTGGGCTTCCGTTTCAATGGTTAACGCCGTCGGCTGTTAACCGAAAGGTTGGTGGTTCGAGCCCATCCGGGAGCGGTGTTGTTAGGTCTTAGATGTAACGTAAAATTCAGAGTTTTTTAAAAACAACTGACGAACATTTAATTTTTGGGCTGCCGTGGCGCAATGGTTAGCGCGTTCGGCTGTTAACCGAAAGGTTGGTGGTTCGAGCCCATCCGGGAGCGGTGAAGTGAAATCTCACATGTAACGTAAAAATCCAAAGTTTTTCCACAATACCTGACGAACATTTAATTTTTGGGCTTCCGTGAAGCAATGGTTAACGCCGTCGGCTGTTAACCGAAAGGTTGGTGGTTCGAGCCCATCCGGGAGCTGTGTTGTGAGGTCTTAGATGTAGTGTAAAATTCAGAGTTTTTTAAAAATAACTGACGAACATTTAATTTTTGGGCTTCCGTGGCGCAATGGTTAGCGCGTTCGGCTGTTAACCGAAAGGTTGGTGGTTCTAGCCCACCCGGGAGCGGTGTTGTGAGATCTCAAACGTAATGTCAAATGCCAAAGTTTTTCCACAATACCTGACGAACATTTAGTCTTTGGGCTTCCGTGGCGCAATGGTTAGCGCGTTCGGCAGTTAACTGAAAGGTTGGTGGTTCGAGACCATCCGGGAGCGGTAATGTGAGGTCTTAGATGTAACGTAAAATTCAGAGTTTTTTAAAAATACCTGACGAACATTTAATCTTTGGGCTTCCGTGGCGCAATGGTTAGGGCGTTCGGCTGTTAACCGAAAGGTTATTGGTTCGAGCCCACCCGGGAGCGGTGTTGTGAGCTCTCAAATGTAACGTAAAAAGCCAAAGTTTTTCCACAATACCTGACGACCGTTTATTTTTGGAGCTTCCGTGGCGCAATGGTTAGCGCGTTCGTCTGTTAACCGAAAGGTTGGTGGTTCGAGCCCACCCGGGAGCGGTGTTGTGAGATCTCAAACGTAATGTCAAATGCCAAAGTTTTTCCACAATACCTGACGAACATTTAATCTTTGGGCTTCCGTGGCGCAATGGTTAGCGCGTTCGGCAGTTAACTGGAAGGTTGGTGGTTCGAGACCATCCGGGAGCGGTGTTGTGAGGTCTCAGATGTGACGTAAAAAGTCAAAGTTTTTCCACAATACCTGACGACCATTTAATTTTTGAGCTTCCGTGGCGCAATGGTTAGCGCGTTCGGCTGTTAACCGAAAGGTTGGTGGTTCGAGCCCATCCGGGAGCGGTAATGTGAGGTCTTAGATGTAACGTAAAATTCAGAGTTTTTTAAAAATACCTGACGAACATTTAATCTTTGGGCTTCCGTGGCGCAATGGTTAGCGCGTTCGGCTGTTAACCGAAAGGTTGGTGGTTCGAGCCCATCCGTGAGCGGTGTTGTGAGGTCTCAGATGTGACGTAAAAAGTCAAAGTTTTTCCACAATACCTGACGACCATTTAATTTTTGAGCTTCCGTGGCGCAATGGTTAGCGCGTTCGGCTGTTAACCGAAAGGTTGGTGGTTCGAGCCCACCCGGGAGCGGTGTTGTGAATTCTCACATGTAACGTAAAAATCCAAAGTTTTTCCACAATACCTGACGAACATTTAATCGTTGGGCTTCCGTTTCAATGGTTAACGCCGTCGGCTGTTAACCGAAAGGTTGGTGGTTCGAGCCCATCCGGGAGCGGTGTTGTGAGGTCTTAGATGTAACGTAAAATTCAGAGTTTTTTAAAAATAACTGACGAACATTTAATTTTTGGGCTTCCTTGGCGCAATGTTTAGAGCGTTCAGCTGTTATTCAAAAGGTTGGTGGTTCGAGCCCACCCGGGAGCGGTGTTGTGAGCTCTCAAATGTGACGTAAAAAGTCAAAGTTTTTCCACAATACCTGACGAACATTTAATTTTTGGGCTTCCGTGAAGCAATGGTTAACGCCGTCGGCTGTTAACCGAAAGGTTGGTGGTTCGAGCCCATCCGGGAGCTGTGTTGTGAGATCTCACATGTAACGTAAAAATCCAAATTTTTTCCACAATACCTGACGAACATTTAATCTTTGGGCTTCTGTTGCGCAATGGCTAACGCCGTCGGCTGTTAACCGAAAGGTTGGTGGTTCGAGCCCATCCGGGAGCGGTGTTGTGAGGTCTTAGATGTAACGTAAAATTCAGAGTTTTTTAAAAATATCTGACGAACATTTAATTTTTGGGCTTCCGTGGCGCAATGGTTAGCGCGTTCAGCTGTTATTCAAAAGGTTTGTGGTTCGAGCCCATCCGGGAGCGGTGTTTTGAAGTCTCGGATGTGACGTAAAAAGTCAGAGTTTTTCCACAATACCTGACGACCATTTCATTTCTGAGCTTCCTTGGCTCGAAGGTTAGCGCGTTCGGATGTTAACCAAAAGGTTGGTGGTTCGAGCCCACCCGGCAGCCGTGTTGTGAAGTCTCAAATGTAACGTAAAAAGCCAAATATTTTCCACAATACCTGACGACCGTTTAATTTTTGAGCTTCCGTGGCGCAATGGTTAGCGCGTTCGGCTGTTAACCGAAAGGTTGGTGGTTCGAGCCCACCCGGGAGCGGTGTTGTGAGATCTCAAACGTAATGTCAAATGCCAAAGTTTTTCCACAATACCTGACGAACATTTAGTCTTTGGGCTTCCGTTGCGCAATGGTTAACGCCGTCGGCTGTTAACCGAAAGGTTGGTGGTTCGAGCCCATCCGGGAGCGGTGTTGTGAGGTCTTAGATGTAACGTAAAATTCAGAGTTTTTTAAAAATAACTGACGAACATTTAATTTTTGGGCTTCCTTGGCGCAATGTTTAGAGCGTTCAGCTGTTATTCAAAAGGTTGGTGGTTCGAGCCCACCCGGGAGCGGTGTTGTGAGCTCTCAAATGTGACGTAAAAAGTCAAAGTTTTTCCACAATACCTGACGAACATTTAATTTTTGGGCTTCCGTGAAGCAATGGTTAAAGCCGTCGGCTGTTAACCGAAAGGTTGGTGGTTCGAGCCCATCCGGGAGCTGTGTTGTGAGGTCTTAGATGTAGTGTAAAATTCAGAGTTTTTTAAAAATAACTGACGAACATTTAATTTTTGGGCTTCCGTGGCGCAATGGTTAGCGCGTTCGGCTGTTAACCGAAAGGTTGGTGGTTCTAGCCCACCCGGGAGCGGTGTTGTGAGATCTCAAACGTAATGTCAAATGCCAAAGTTTTTCCACAATACCTGACGAACATTTAGTCTTTGGGCTTCCGTGGCGCAATGGTTAGCGCGTTCGGCAGTTAACTGAAAGGTTGGTGGTTCGAGACCATCCGGGAGCGGTGTTGTGAGGTCTCAGATGTGACGTAAAAAGTCAGAGTTTTTTAAAAATACCTGACGAACATTTAATCTTTGGGCTTCCGTGGCGCAATGGTTAGCGCGTTCGGCTGTTAACCGAAAGGTTATTGGTTCGAGCCCACCCGGGAGCGGTGTTGTGAGCTCTCAAATGTAACGTAAAAAGCCAAAGTTTTTCCACAATACCTGACGACCGTTTATTTTTTGAGCTTCCGTGGCGCAATGGTTAGCGCGTTCGTCTGTTAACCGAAAGGTTGGTGGTTCGAGCCCATCCGGGAGCGGTGTTGTGAGGTCTTAGATGTAACGTAAAATTCAGAGTTTTTTAAAAATAACTGACGAACATTTAATTTTTGGGCTTCCTTGGCGCAATGTTTAGAGCGTTCAGCTGTTATTCAAAAGGTTGGTGGTTCGAGCCCACCCGGGAGCGGTGTTGTGAGCTCTCAAATGTGACGTAAAAAGTCAAAGTTTTTCCACAATACCTGACGAACATTTAATTTTTGGGCTTCCGTGAAGCAATGGTTAACGCCGTCGGCTGTTAACCGAAAGGTTGGTGGTTCGAGCCCATCCGGGAGCTGTGTTGTGAGATCTCACATGTAACGTAAAAATCCAAATTTTTTCCACAATACCTGACGAACATTTAATCTTTGGGCTTCCGTTGCGCAATGGCTAACGCCGTCGGCTGTTAACCGAAAGGTTGGTGGTTCGAGCCCATCCGGGAGCGGTGTTGTGAGGTCTTAGATGTAACGTAAAATTCAGAGTTTTTTTAAAAATATCTGACGAACATTTAATTTTTGGGCTTCCGTAGCGCAATGGTTAGCGCGTTCAGCTGTTATTCAAAAGGTTTGTGGTTCGAGCCCATCCGGGAGCGGTGTTTTGAAGTCTCGGATGTGACGTAAAAAGTCAGAGTTTTTCCACAATACCTGACGACCATTTCATTTCTGAGCTTCCTTGGCTCGAAGGTTAGCGCGTTCGGATGTTAACCAAAAGGTTGGTGGTTCGAGCCCACCCGGCTGCCGTGTTGTGAAGTCTCAAATGTAACGTAAAAAGCCAAATATTTTCCACAATACCTGACGACCGTTTAATTTTTGAGCTTCCGTGGCGCAATGGTTAGCGCGTTCGGCTGTTAACCGAAAGGTTGGTGGTTCGAGCCCACCCGGGAGCGGTGTTGTGAGATCTCAAACGTAATGTCAAATGCCAAAGTTTTTCCACAATACCTGACGAACATTTAGTCTTTGGGCTTCCGTTGCGCAATGGTTAACGCCGTCGGCTGTTAACCGAAAGGTTGGTGGTTCGAGCCCATCCGGGAGCGGTGTTGTGAGGTCTTAGATGTAACGTAAAATTCAGAGTTTTTTAAAAATAACTGACGAACATTTAATTTTTGGGCTTCCTTGGCGCAATGTTTAGAGCGTTCAGCTGTTATTCAAAAGGTTGGTGGTTCGAGCCCACCCGGGAGCGGTGTTGTGAGCTCTCAAATGTGACGTAAAAAGTCAAAGTTTTTCCACAATACCTGACGAACATTTAATTTTTGGGCTTCCGTGAAGCAATGGTTAACGCCGTCGGCTGTTAACCGAAAGGTTGGTGGTTCGAGCCCATCCGGGAGCTGTGTTGTGAGGTCTTAGATGTAGTGTAAAATTCAGAGTTTTTTAAAAATAACTGACGAACATTTAATTTTTGGGCTTCCGTGGCGCAATGGTTGGCGCGTTCGGCTGTTAACCGAAAGGTTGGTGGTTCTAGCCCACCCGGGAGCGGTGTTGTGAGATCTCAAACGTAATGTCAAATGCCAAAGTTTTTCCACAATACCTGACGAACATTTAGTCTTTGGGCTTCCGTGGCGCAATGGTTAGCGCGTTCGGCAGTTAACTGAAAGGTTGGTGGTTCGAGACCATCCGGGAGCGGTGTTGTGAGGTCTCAGATGTGACGTAAAAACTCAAAGTTTTTCCACAATACCTGACGACCATTTAATTTTTGAGCTTCCGTGGCGCAATGGTTAGCGCGTTCGGCTGTTAACCGAAAGGTTGGTAGTTCGAGCCCACCCGGGAGCGGTGAAGTGAAATCTCACATGTAACGTAAAAATCCAAAGTTTTTCCACAATACCTGACGAACATTTAATCGTTGGGCTTCCGTTTCAATGGTTAACGCCGTCGGCTGTTAACCGAAAGGTTGGTGGTTCGAGCCCATCCGGGAGCGGTGTTGTGAGGTCTTAGATGTAACGTAAAATTCAGAGTTTTTTAAAAACAACTGACGAACATTTAATTTTTGGGCTGCCGTGGCACAATGGTTAGCGCGTTCGGCTGTTAACCGAAAGGTTGGTGGTTCGAGCCCATCCGGGAGCGGTAATGTGAGGTCTTAGATGTAACGTAAAATTCAGAGTTTTTTAAAAATACCTGACGAACATTTAATCTTTGGGCTTCCGTGGCGCAATGGTTAGCGCGTTCGGCTGTTAACCGAAAGGTTATTGGTTCGAGCCCACCCGGGAGCGGTGTTGTGAGCTCTCAAATGTAACGTAAAAAGCCAAAGTTTTTCCACAATACCTGACGACCGTTTATTTTTTGAGCTTCCGTGGCGCAATGGTTAGCGCGTTCGTCTGTTAACCGAAAGGTTGGTGGTTCGAGCCCACCCGGGAGCGGTGTTGTGAGATCTCAAACGTAATGTCAAATGCCAAAGTTTTTCCACAATACCTGACGAACATTTAATCTTTGGGCTTCCGTGGCGCAATGGTTAGCGCGTTCGGCAGTTAACTGAAAGGTTGGTGGTTCGAGACCATCCGGGAGCGGTGTTGTGAGGTCTCAGATGTGACGTAAAAAGTCAAAGTTTTTCCACAATACCTGACGACCATTTAATTTTTGAGCTTCCGTGGCGCAATGGTTAGCGCGTTCGGCTGTTAACCGAAAGGTTGGTGGTTCGAGCCCATCCGTGAGCGGTGTTGTGAGGTCTCAGATGTGACGTAAAAAGTCAAAGTTTTTCCACAATACCTGACGACCATTTAATTTTTGAGCTTCCGTGGCGCAATGGTTAGCGCGTTCGGCTGTTAACCGAAAGGTTGGTGGTTCGAGCCCACCCGGGAGCGGTGTTGTGAAATCTCACATGTAACGTAAAAATCCAAAGTTTTTCCACAATACCTGACGAACATTTAATCGTTGGGCTTCCGTTTCAATGGTTAACGCCGTCGGCTGTTAACCGAAAGGTTGGTGGTTCGAGCCCATCCGGGAGCGGTGTTGTGAGGTCTTAGATGTAACGTAAAATTCAGAGTTTTTTAAAAATAACTGACGAACATTTAATTTTTGGGCTTCCTTGGCGCAATGTTTAGAGCGTTCAGCTGTTATTCAAAAGGTTGGTGGTTCGAGCCCACCCGGGAGCGGTGTTGTGAGCTCTCAAATGTGACGTAAAAAGTCAAAGTTTTTCCACAATACCTGACGAACATTTAATTTTTGGGCTTCCGTGAAGCAATGGTTAACGCCGTCGGCTGTTAACCGAAAGGTTGGTGGTTCGAGCCCATCCGAGAGCGGTGTTGTGAGCTCTTAGATGTATCGTAAAATTCAGAGTTTTTTAAAAATAACTGACGAACATTTAATTTTTGGTCTTCCGTGGCGCAATGGTTAGAGCGTTCAGCTGTTATTCAAAAGGTTTGTGGTTCGAGCCCATCCGGGAGCGGTGTTGTGAAGTCTCAGATGTGACGTAAAAAGTCAAAGTTTTTCCACAATACCTGACGAACATTTAATCTTTGGGCTTCCGTTGCGCAATGGTTAACGCCGTCGGCTGTTAACCGAAAGGTTGGTGGTTCGAGCCCATCCGGGAGCGGTGTTGTGAGGTCTTAGATGTAACGTAAAATTCAGAGTTTTTTAAAAATATCTGACGAACATTTAATTTTTGGGCTTCCGTGGCGCAATGGTTAGCGCGTTCAGCTGTTATTCAAAAGGTTTGTGGTTCGAGCCCATCCGGGAGCGGTGTTTTGAAGTCTCGGATGTGACGTAAAAAGTCAGAGTTTTTCCACAATACCTGACGAACATTTCATTTCTGAGCTTCCTTGGCTCGAAGGTTAGCGCGTTCGGATGTTAAGCAAAAGGTTGGTGGTTCGAGCCCATCCAGGAGCTGTGTTGTGAGGTCTTAGATGTAACGTAAAATTCAGAGTTTTTTAAAAATAACTGACGAACATTTAATTTTTGGGCTTCCGTGGCGCAAAGGTTAGAGCGTTCAGCTGTTATTCAAAAGGTTTGTGGTTCGAGCCCATCCGGGAGGGGCGTTGTGAAGTCTCAGATGTGACGTAAATAGTTAAAGTTTTTCCACAATACCTGACGAACAAATAATCTTTGGGCTTCCGTTTTACAATGGTTAACGCCGTCGGCTGTTAACCGAAAGGTTGGTGGTTCGAGCCCAGCCGAGAGCGGTGTTGTAAGTTCTTAGATGTACCGTAAAATTCAGAGTTTTTTAAAAATAACTGACGAACATTTAATTTTTGGTCTTCCGTGGCGCAATGGTTAGAGCGTTCAGCTGTTATTCAAAAGGTTTGTGGTTCGAGCCCATCCGGGAGCGGTGTTGTGAAGTCTCAGATGTGACGTAAAAAGTCAAAGTTTTTCCACAATACCTGACGAACATTTAATCTTTGGGCTTCCGTTGCGCAATGGTTAACGCCGTCGGCTGTTAACCGAAAGGTTGGTGGTTCGAGCCCATCCGGGAGCGGTGTTGTGAGGTCTTAGATGTAACGTAAAATTCAGAGTTTTTTAAAAATATCTGACGAACATTTAATTTTTGGGCTTCCGTGGCGCAATGGTTAGCGCGTTCAGCTGTTATTCAAAAGGTTTGTGGTTCGAGCCCATCCGGGAGCGGTGTTTTGAAGTCTCGGATGTGACGTAAAAAGTCAGAGTTTTTCCACAATACCTGACGACCATTTCATTTCTGAGCTTCCTTGGCTCGAAGGTTAGCGCGTTCGGATGTTAACCAAAAGGTTGGTGGTTCGAGCCCATCCAGGAGCTGTGTTGTGAGGTCTTAGATGTAACGTAAAATTCAGAGTTTTTTAAAAATAACTGACGAACATTTAATTTTTGGGCTTCCGTGGCGCAAAGGTTAGAGCGTTCAGCTGTTATTCAAAAGGTTTGTGGTTCGAGCCCATCCGGGAGGGGCGTTGTGAAGTCTCAGATGTGACGTAAATAGTTAAAGTTTTTCCACAATACCTGACGAACAAATAATCTTTGGGCTTCCGTTTTACAATGATTAACGCCGTCGGCTGTTAACCGAAAGGTTGGTGGTTCGAGCCCAGCCGAGAGCGGTGTTGTGAGGTCTTAGATGTAACGTAAAATTCAGAGTTTTTTAAAAATAACTGACGAACATTTAATTTTTGGTCTTCCGTGGCGCAATGGTTAGAGCGTTCAGCTGTTATTCAAAAGGTTTGTGGTTCGAGCCCATCCGGGAGCGGTGTTGTGAAGTCTCAGATGTGACGTAAAAAGTCAAAGTTTTTCCACAATACCTGACGAACATTTAATCTTTGGGCTTCCGTTGCGCAATGGTTAACGCCGTCGGCTGTTAACCGAAAGGTTGGTGGTTCGAGCCCATCCGGGAGCGGTGTTGTGAGGTCTTAGATGTAACGTAAAATTCAGAGTTTTTTAAAAATATCTGACGAACATTTAATTTTTGGGCTTCCGTGGCGCAATGGTTAGCGCGTTCAGCTGTTATTCAAAAGGTTTGTGGTTCGAGCCCATCCGGGAGCGGTGTTTTGAAGTCTCGGATGTGACGTAAAAAGTCAGAGTTTTTCCACAATACCTGACGACCATTTCATTTCTGAGCTTCCTTGGCTCGAAGGTTAGCGCGTTCGGATGTTAAGCAAAAGGTTGGTGGTTCGAGCCCATCCAGGAGCTGTGTTGTGAGGTCTTAGATGTAACGTAAAATTCAGAGTTTTTTAAAAATAACTGACGAACATTTAATTTTTGGGCTTCCGTGGCGCAAAGGTTAGAGCGTTCAGCTGTTATTCAAAAGGTTTGTGGTTCGAGCCCATCCGGGAGGGGCGTTGTGAAGTCTCAGATGTGACGTAAATAGTTAAAGTTTTTCCACAATACCTGACGAACAAATAATCTTTGGGCTTCCGTTTTACAATGGTTAACGCCGTCGGCTGTTAACCGAAAGGTTGGTGGTTCGAGCCCAGCCGAGAGCGGTGTTGTAAGTTCTTAGATGTACCGTAAAATTCAGAGTTTTTTAAAAATAACTGACGAACATTTAATTTTTGGTCTTCCGTGGCGCAATGGTTAGAGCGTTCAGCTGTTATTCAAAAGGTTTGTGGTTCGAGCCCATCCGGGAGCGGTGTTGTGAAGTCTCAGATGTGACGTAAAAAGTCAAAGTTTTTCCACAATACCTGACGAACATTTAATCTTTGGGCTTCCGTTGCGCAATGGTTAACGCCGTCGGCTGTTAACCGAAAGGTTGGTGGTTCGAGCCCATCCGGGAGCGGTGTTGTGAGGTCTTAGATGTAACGTAAAATTCAGAGTTTTTTAAAAATATCTGACGAACATTTAATTTTTGGGCTTCCGTGGCGCAATGGTTAGCGCGTTCAGCTGTTATTCAAAAGGTTTGTGGTTCGAGCCCATCCGGGAGCGGTGTTTTGAAGTCTCGGATGTGACGTAAAAAGTCAGAGTTTTTCCACAATACCTGACGACCATTTCATTTCTGAGCTTCCTTGGCTCGAAGGTTAGCGCGTTCGGATTTTAACCAAAAGGTTGGTGGTTCGAGCCCATCCAGGAGCTGTGTTGTGAGGTCTTAGATGTAACGTAAAATTCAGAGTTTTTTAAAAATAACTGACGAACATTTAATTTTTGGGCTTCCGTGGCGCAAAGGTTAGAGCGTTCAGCTGTTATTCAAAAGGTTTGTGGTTCGAGCCCATCCGGGAGGGGCGTTGTGAAGTCTCAGATGTGACGTAAATAGTTAAAGTTTTTCCACAATACCTGACGAACAAATAATCTTTGGGCTTCCGTTTTACAATGGTTAACGCCGTCGGCTGTTAACCGAAAGGTTGGTGGTTCGAGCCCAGCCGAGAGCGGTGTTGTGAGGTCTTAGATGTAACGTAAAATTCAGAGTTTTTTAAAAATAACTGACGAACATTTAATTTTTGGTCTTCCGTGGCGCAATGGTTAGAGCGTTCAGCTGTTATTCAAAAGGTTTGTGGTTCGAGCCCATCCGGGAGCGGTGTTGTGAAGTCTCAGATGTGACGTAAAAAGTCAAAGTTTTTCCACAATACCTGACGAACATTTAATCTTTGGGCTTCCGTTGCGCAATGGTTAACGCCGTCGGCTGTTAACCGAAAGGTTGGTGGTTCGAGCCCATCCGGGAGCGGTGTTGTGAGGTCTTAGATGTAACGTAAAATTCAGAGTTTTTTAAAAATATCTGACGAACATTTAATTTTTGGGCTTCCGTGGCGCAATGGTTAGCGCGTTCAGCTGTTATTCAAAAGGTTTGTGGTTCGAGCCCATCCGGGAGCGGTGTTTTGAAGTCTCGGATGTGACGTAAAAAGTCAGAGTTTTTCCACAATACCTGACGACCATTTCATTTCTGAGCTTCCTTGGCTCGAAGGTTAGCGCGTTCGGATGTTAAGCAAAAGGTTGGTGGTTCGAGCCCATCCAGGAGCTGTGTTGTGAGGTCTTAGATGTAACGTAAAATTCAGAGTTTTTTAAAAATAACTGACGAACATTTAATTTTTGGGCTTCCGTGGCGCAAAGGTTAGAGCGTTCAGCTGTTATTCAAAAGGTTTGTGGTTCGAGCCCATCCGGGAGGGGCGTTGTGAAGTCTCAGATGTGACGTAAATAGTTAAAGTTTTTCCACAATACCTGACGAACAAATAATCTTTGGGCTTCCGTTTTACAATGGTTAACGCCGTCGGCTGTTAACCGAAAGGTTGGTGGTTCGAGCCCAGCCGAGAGCGGTGTTGTAAGTTCTTAGATGTACCGTAAAATTCAGAGTTTTTTAAAAATAACTGACGAACATTTAATTTTTGGTCTTCCGTGGCGCAATGGTTAGAGCGTTCAGCTGTTATTCAAAAGGTTTGTGGTTCGAGCCCATCCGGGAGCGGTGTTGTGAAGTCTCAGATGTGACGTAAAAAGTCAAAGTTTTTCCACAATACCTGACGAACATTTAATCTTTGGGCTTCCGTTGCGCAATGGTTAACGCCGTCGGCTGTTAACCGAAAGGTTGGTGGTTCGAGCCCATCCGGGAGCGGTGTTGTGAGGTCTTAGATGTAACGTAAAATTCAGAGTTTTTTAAAAATATCTGACGAACATTTAATTTTTGGGCTTCCGTGGCGCAATGGTTAGCGCGTTCAGCTGTTATTCAAAAGGTTTGTGGTTCGAGCCCATCCGGGAGCGGTGTTTTGAAGTCTCGGATGTGACGTAAAAAGTCAGAGTTTTTCCACAATACCTGACGACCATTTCATTTCTGAGCTTCCTTGGCTCGAAGGTTAGCGCGTTCGGATTTTAACCAAAAGGTTGGTGGTTCGAGCCCATCCAGGAGCTGTGTTGTGAGGTCTTAGATGTAACGTAAAATTCAGAGTTTTTTAAAAATAACTGACGAACATTTAATTTTTGGGCTTCCGTGGCGCAAAGGTTAGAGCGTTCAGCTGTTATTCAAAAGGTTTGTGGTTCGAGCCCATCCGGGAGGGGCGTTGTGAAGTCTCAGATGTGACGTAAATAGTTAAAGTTTTTCCACAATACCTGACGAACAAATAATCTTTGGGCTTCCGTTTTACAATGGTTAACGCCGTCGGCTGTTAACCGAAAGGTTGGTGGTTCGAGCCCAGCCGAGAGCGGTGTTGTGAGGTCTTAGATGTAACGTAAAATTCAGAGTTTTTTAAAAATAACTGACGAACATTTAATTTTTGGTCTTCCGTGGCGCAATGGTTAGAGCGTTCAGCTGTTATTCAAAAGGTTTGTGGTTCGAGCCCATCCGGGAGCGGTGTTGTGAAGTCTCAGATGTGACGTAAAAAGTCAAAGTTTTTCCACAATACCTGACGAACATTTAATCTTTGGGCTTCCGTTGCGCAATGGTTAACGCCGTCGGCTGTTAACCGAAAGGTTGGTGGTTCGAGCCCATCCGGGAGCGGTGTTGTGAGGTCTTAGATGTAACGTAAAATTCAGAGTTTTTTAAAAATATCTGACGAACATTTAATTTTTGGGCTTCCGTGGCGCAATGGTTAGCGCGTTCAGCTGTTATTCAAAAGGTTTGTGGTTCGAGCCCATCCGGGAGCGGTGTTTTGAAGTCTCGGATGTGACGTAAAAAGTCAGAGTTTTTCCACAATACCTGACGACCATTTCATTTCTGAGCTTCCTTGGCTCGAAGGTTAGCGCGTTCGGATGTTAACCAAAAGGTTGGTGGTTCGAGCCCATCCAGGAGCTGTGTTGTGAGGTCTTAGATGTAACGTAAAATTCAGAGTTTTTTAAAAATAACTGACGAACATTTAATTTTTGGGCTTCCGTGGCGCAAAGGTTAGAGCGTTCAGCTGTTATTCAAAAGGTTTGTGGTTCGAGCCCATCCGGGAGGGGTGTTGTGAAGTCTCAGATGTGACGTAAATAGTTAAAGTTTTTCCACAATACCTGACGAACAAATAATCTTTGGGCTTCCGTTTTACAATGGTTAACGCCGTCGGCTGTTAACCGAAAGGTTGGTGGTTCGAGCCCATCCGAGAGCGGTGTTGTGAGGTCTTAGATGTAACGTAAAATTCAGAGTTTTTTAAAAATAACTGACGAACATTTAATTTTTGGTCTTTCGTGGCGCAATGGTTAGAGCGTTCAGCTGTTATTCAAAAGGTTTGTGGTTCGAGCCCATCCGGGAGCGGTGTTGTGAAGTCTCAGATGTGACGTAAAAAGTCAAAGTTTTTCCACAATACCTGACGAACATTTAATCTTTGGGCTTCCGTTGCGCAATGGTTAACGCCGTCGGCTGTAAACCGAAAGGTTGGTGGTTCGAGCCCATCCGAGAGCGGTGTTGTGAGCTCTTAGATGTAACGTAAAATTCAGAGTTTTTTAAAAATAACTGACGAACATTTAATTTTTGGTCTTCCGTGGCGCAATGGTTAGAGCGTTCAGCTGTTATTCAAAAGGTTTGTGGTTCGAGCCCATCCGGGAGCGGTGTTTTGAAGTCTCGGATGTGACGTAAAAAGTCAGAGTTTTTCCACAATACCTGACGACCATTTCATTTCTGAGCTTCCTTGGCTCGAAGGTTAGCGCGTTCGGATGTTAACCAAAAGGTTGGTGGTTCGAGCCCACCCGGCTGCCGTGTTGTGAAGTCTCAAATGTAACGTAAAAAGCCGAAGTTTTTCCACAATACCTGACGACCGTTTAATTTTTGAGCTTCCGTGGCGCAAAGGTTAGCGCGTTCGGCTGTTAACCGAAAGGTTGGTGTTTCGAGCCCACCCGGGAGCGGTGTTGTGAGATCTCAAACGTAATGTCAAATGCCAAAGTTTTTCCACAATACCTGACGAACATTTAATCTTTGGGCTTCCGTGGCGCAATGGTTAGCGCGTTCGGCAGTTAACTGAAAGGTTGGTGGTTCGAGACCATCCGGGAGCGGTGTTGTGAGGTCTCAGATGTGACGTAAAAAGTCAAAGTTTTTCCACAATACCTGACGACCATTTAATTTTTGAGTTTCCGTGGCGCAATGGTTAGCGCGTTCGGCTGTTAACCGAAAGGTTGGTGGTTCGAGCCCATCCGGGAGCGGTGTTGTGAGGTCTCAGATGTGACGTAAAAAGTCAAAGTTTTTCCACAATACCTGACGACCATTTCATTTCTGAGCTTCCGTGGCGCAATGGTTAGCGCGTTCGGCTGTTAACCGAAAGGTTGGTGGTTCGAGCCCATCCGTGAGCGGTGTTGTGAGGTCTCAGATGTGACGTAAAAAGTCAAAGTTTTTCCACAATACCTGACGAACATTTAATCGTTGGGCTTCCGTTGCGCAATGGTTAACGCCGTCGGCTGTTAACCGAAAGGTTGGTGGTTCGAGCCCATCCTGGAGCGGTGTTGTGAGGTCTTAGATGTAACGTAAAATTCAGAGTTTTTTAAAAATAACTGACGAACATTTAATTTTTGGGCTTCCTTGGCGCAATGGTTAGCGCGTTCGGCTGTTAACCGAAAGGTTGGTGGTTCGAGCCCATCCGGCAGCGGTAATGTGAGGTCTTAGATGTAACGTATAATTCAGAGTTTTTTAAAAATACCTGACGAACATTTAATCTTTGGGCTTCCGTGGCGCAATGGTTAGCGCGTTCGGCTGTTAACCGAAAGGTTGGTGGTTCGAGCCCACCCGGGAGCGGTGTTGTGAGATCTCAAACGTAATGTCAAATGCCAAAGTTTTTCCACAATACCTGACGAACATTTAATCTTTGGGCTTCCGTGGCGCAATGGTTAGCGTGTTCGGCAGTTAACTGAAAGGTTGGTGGTTCGAGACCATCCGGGAGCGGTGTTGTGAGGTCTCAGATGTGACGTAAAAAGTCAAAGTTTTTCCACAATACCTGACGACCATTTCATTTCTGAGCTTCCGTGGCGCAATGGTTAGCGCGTTCGGCTGTTAACCGAAAGGTTGGTGGTTCGAGCCCATCCGTGAGCGGTGTTGTGAGGTCTCAGATGTGACGTAAAAAGTCAAAGTTTTTCCACAATACCTGACGAACACATAATTTTTGGGCTTCCGTGGCACAATGGTTAGCGCGTTCGGCTGTTAACCGAAAGGTTGGTGGTTCGA